>NC_083447.1:5672500-5972500 GCF_020745735.1 Hemiscyllium ocellatum | reverse complement strand
AAAGTCCAGAGTGGCCACTAACTGGTTAGCACAGGCTATCTAGTGTACAGTCTTTAAAATTTGTGTCCCAAGCTCTGCTATTTTCTCCCTGCACCTCTCGTCCTTTATGTCCACTTTCAAGGAACTCCTTGTATTGCCACACTGTCCTAATACTAAAGTGGTATTGACATTTGTTAAATAACAACTTCTGGGTTTGATCATCTCTCTAGCCAGAGAATCAAACTTTGACTCAGGATTAGTGTGTACAGGGGCCAGGGCCAGTGACACTGACACTCCACAATATACCTGGACTGGCTTGGTTTATCTCAGCTAATACATGTGCAAGGGAATTGAATGAAACAAAGGACATGAGTCAACTTTTTCCTATCAGGACCTTTTTCTTTTGGATTGTGCAAACACTGCTAACCCTTGACAAATCAAAAACTTGCGTAAAATGAGACAACGGGTATCATTCCCTCACGTGTAGGAATAGCTTAATTATTCCATCGTGCTGTGCCATTCTAGATCAGGGCTGCTTCTTGGCTGCAAAGTCACTTCCCACACTGACCTCCATCTATCAACATACCTTGAAAAAAAACTTATTACATGGGGTGACTCATTCATTGATATACTTGGCCTTTTCCCTGGGGTAGTGGAGTCCCAGAACTAGAAGGATTAGGGTTTTAAGGAGAAGATATAAAAGGAACCCAAGGGGCAAATTTTTCATGCAGAAGGTAATGCATGTATGGAATGAGCTGCCAGACAAAGTGGTGGAAGCTGGTAATGATTACAGCTTTTAAAAGGCATCTGGATGATACATGAATAGGAAGGGTTAAGAGGGATAGGGCCAAGTGCTGGCAACTGGAACTAAATTAGGTTAGGATATCCAGGTGGCACACAGTTGGGGTGGGGGGGAGAAAAGAATTGGAACAATGTGCCAGCTCCCTGCTGGAGAGACAAAGTGGGCAAAATGGCCAGTCTGTAATACAGCCACCTGCATTCATGAAGTATTGCAGGTTAAGTTGAAGTTGGCAATTCACAGGCTGCACATCTGTGTGTAAATGGAAAATTTGATTAACAGTCAACTGTAGTTTTGTTCCTGTAACACTCTGATCTGAATGTGCTTATTGTTTTCTTTCCTTCAATGTAGTTGAACGTCCTTTTGCTTTGTTCACTTCGGCTGAACACATCATGATGGTGATGGCTGAAATGCCTGCAAAGGCATGGCTGTTTCCTGATGTCTACGTGGGATGTCGCAGTGACTGAAGTTATCTGGGGTTTGGCCTGTGGGTTTGTCTTAAAATGTTTCTTTTTTATGCTTTGCCTCTACACCACAATGGTGAGTTTTCCTCCTGCAGTGCAATAGCAAACAATTCAAACAATGTTTACTCTTTGAATTAAAGGGCATAGCCATTTTTTTTAAAGCAACCTGCCATATGTTTTCACTTTGTAATCCTTATTAATTAGGAAGTATGGCCTGTCAGCATGATAGCCACTTTATTTCTGTAACTGATTGTTTATTTGGAATCTAGCCCATTCCCCACAGAGCAGTTCCCTAATTCTTTATCAAACTGGTCACTTTGTAAAGCTAGTCTGCAAAATGTGCATTGCCAACGCTACAGTCTTAATCACCCACAAAGATACCTTGGGAATCCCCTTTTATGGGGCTAAACGATAGGGTTTGTAAAGCAGCTGAGGTACAAAGTCACAGGGGGAACAATCCTTTGGAAAACTAAATTTGTAGTGTAAACAGTCTAAAACCTGGCACACTGGTGGTTGTGATGGTAAAATTAACCTTTTTTTTGATTAGATACCAAGACCAATGGTTTGGAAACAAATGCACTGAATGTACTAACCAATTTTAACAAGCAGGTTTGCATTTTGACTTTGCCTGAATTCTACTTCCACTGTGCCACATGATATTGTATTCAGTTTAAATGTATGAAGATTTAAATCTCCACTGGCACAATAGCCTAGTAATAGTGTGGGCCAAAGAAACAGCAGGGTGCTTTAGTAAATGTTGCTTGATTGAAGTAATGCAACTTCCACTGGATGCCAGTTAGCTTTGCTGTCTACCACTTCTGGCCATGTTGATGCTCTCTTCTGGGTGGCTTTAAAGGAATTATTATTGGTGAACTGTATAATCTTAAAAAAATCAACATTTTGTTTTTGGAACAACCAGAAGGCAGTTCTATTAACCTGTATCTTGAACAACAATAAAAACATTGTTGATTTTTACTTGTATTATCCTTTGTTTATTTGTGCAATGTTTTATTTTCTGCAATTGTAGCTGTATTAATGTGCTTTGTCTTATAGCAGCAAGCTTTATGTTCTACCTTTGTGGTTCTAGCAGCAAAACCAGTTGATTTAAGAAACCTAGCCTTGATTTGCATGTGTTATCAATAAGTAAATGGAGAATTGTGCTCTGAGCTTTAATAGCAAGCAAAGCTATTGGAATTCAAGCTGGTTCTTTTCTCCTTTTTCTTGCCATCCTGTAAGTGAATGTTGTTGGCCAGACCAGCATTAATCATCCATCCCTAAAACTGCCCTCAGGTTTAGAAGTCCAAGCACTTAGTGGCCTTAAGACATATATAGGCCAGACCAGGTAAGAATGGCAGTGCTCCCTAAGGGCATTAAGCAAACAAAACAGGGCTTATCTGACAATCAACAATGCATTCATGGTCATGATTTAGACTCTTCAATCCTCACTTTGTCTGGTGGAATTTCAGATGCTGGAGATCAGATTAATGGTGCTGGAAAAGTACAGCATCCAAGGAGCAGGAAAAATGTTTCTGGCAGAGGCCTTTCTTCAGGAATCCATCCTTCCTGATGGAAGGGCTCCTGCCCAAAATGTCCCTACTTTTTTTCCCCCCCTGCTCCTCATGGTGGAAAAGCACAGTAGGTCAGGTGCACCACTCTCTAATCTGGCCTCTTTTTAAATTCCATTACCTGCTGGGGTAGATTTTTGAACCCAGGTCCCCAGAACATTACCTGGGTCTCTCGATTAATCTAGTAGTAATGTGAGTACCTCCAATCTGGTCACAGGCCAAGTCTCCTGTAGCAACCCAGGGTAAGGGGAGATGATATGGCTTTCATGTGACATTTAGCCGCTAACTTTCATTTTGTTGGCTTAAATTAGTAAGCTTTTTTGAAGTGTTGCTAATGCAACAATGATAACATTTCCACAGAAGTGGAAACCAAATAAGGAGAGTAGACTAGCAGAACACCTGGCAAATGCCAAAACTGACATACTGCAAAATGCTAGTCAGATAGCATGGTAACACTCTTCAATCCAATGAGTCCATGCTGACTATTTTTCCCAAACTAAACCAGTCTCACCTGTCTACTCTTGACCCATATCCACAATCTTTCCTATTTATGTAGTTATCCAAATACCTTTTTTAAATGTTGTAACTGTACTTGCATCCACTTAAGTTCATTCCATACATGAAACATTTTTTTAAAGAGGGACTACCTTTTATAATCTCCCTTCTCTTTTTTTTCCCCCTCCCCTTCCCCCACCCCCAGCCTCAAAAAAACCATCTGGTTTTGAACTGTCATCACTTTAGGGAAAAGCTGTCATTCACCTTGCCTATCCTGATCATAATTTTAAACTTCAATAAAGCCATAGTCACTTATGGCACAGGAGGCAATTTGGCCTATGATGCCTATGCTTGCTGAACAAGGAGCAATCTATTAACGCCCATTCTCCTGCTCGTACTTCAGCTTTTGAGTCTTTTTTTTAAGGTGCTCACCAAATATTCTCCAGAAATGGTTAAAATGTTTCCACTTTTATCACACTTATACATGGGACTTCTGCATCATGATTTTATGTTGTGGTTCTGTTCGCCGAGCTGGGAATTTGTGTTGCAGACGTTTTGTCCCCTGTCTAGGTGACCTCCTCAGTGCTTGGGAGCACTGCAGCGCACAGCTGGAACTGACAACCGGAAGCGGCAGAGACAAGCCACTATAAATGCCAGAGGAAACATCACAGAAGCGCTTCACAGGAGGCTCCCAAGCACTGAGGATGTCACCTTGACAGGGGACAAAACATCTGCAACACAAATTCCCAGCTCGGCGAACAGAACCACAACAATGAGCAGCCGAGCTACAAATCTTCTCCCAAAGTTTGAATGTTGTTTTATTTCCCCATTCCCCAAAATCTTAAATTTGTACAAATCAAGCTGGTGGCAGGTTAGGCTCAGGAGCTCAAATGATGCCTGTCTGTTCCTGGTCACTAGGCTGATTATTACCACCTCCTCCTCTCCTTATCTTTTTCCTCATTGTCTGTGACAGCAGAGGAATGGGGCATTGCCAACCAGTGAAGGACTCCCCTTAGGGTCCAGTCACCAGCAGCACAAGTAGGGGGGTCCTGAGACCCATTAAAGAATCTGGAGCAGGAGATGAGGATAAGATTTTTAAAGTATTTTCTCTTACGTGCAATACTTCAGTGTGACTACAATTGTAACATCTCACTACTGGCTTCATGATTTTTATTGTCACAAATCATTTGATTCTTCTTCCCATTAGATTGTTCCTTGTACTATGTTTTCCTTCCCCAGCTTGTGGAAGTTTGCCAAATCAAATCTCCATTAATTTCCTTTGCTCTAAAAAATTTTGGCAATCCCAAGCTGACCACTTATTTTGGGACTAACCTAAGCTAGATATTCAGTGTAATTTCCCTGATTTACATACCTAAAACATCTTCATGTAGCTGAGGTTCCTGTATGCATTATCAATTACACCCAATAGGTCCTGTCACTTCTAAAGGTTGACATCTGTACCCACAGATCTCCTAGCTTTCAAAGCCTGCTATGGAGTCTATATTGCCTCTGTCAAAGTACATCACTTTGCACTTCTCTGCATTAAATTCAATCAGTCATGACTAGCTTATTAGGTCTAGTCATAGATGTACAGCGTGGAAACAGATCATTCAGTCCAACTTGTTCATGTCAACCAGATATCCCAACCCAATCTAGACCCACCTGGCCCGTATCCCTCCAAACCTTCATATTCATATACTCATCCAGATGCCTTTTAAAAGGTTGCGATTGTACCAGCCTCCAGCAGCTCATTCTGTACATGTACCACCCTCTGTGTGAAAGAGTTGTCCCTTAGGTCCCTTTTATGTCTTCCTCCCCCGCCCCCCCCTCTAAACCTATGCCCTCTAGTTCTTGACTCCCCCAACCCCCCCCCCCACCACAGAAAAGACAGTGTCTATTTATCCTATCCATGCCCATGATTTTATGAACTTCCTACAGTATATAAGGTCACCTCTCAGCCTCTGATGCTCCAGGCAAAACAAGCCCAGCCTTTTCGACTTCCCTATAGCTCAAATCCTCCAATCCTGGCAACATCCTTGTAAATCTTTTCTGAACCCTTTCAAGTTTCACAACATCTTTCTGATAGACCAGAGTTGCATGCAATATTCCAACAGTGGCCTAACCAATGCCCTGTACAACTGCAACATGACCTCCCAACTCCTGTACTCAATACTCTGACCAATAAAGGAAAGCGTACCAAACACTGTCTTCACTAAATCTACTTATAAATCTACCTGTGTCTCTACTTTCAAGGAGCTATGAACCTGCACTCCAAGGTCTCTTTGTTCAGCAAAGGGGCGGCACGGTGGCACAGTGGTTAGCACTGCTGCCTCACAGCGCCTGTAGACCTGGGTTCAATTCCCGACTCAGGCGACTGACTGTGTGGAGTTTGCACGTTCTCCCCGTGTCTGCGTGGGTTTCCTCCGGGTGCTCCGGTTTCCTCCCACAGTCACAAAGATGTGCGGGTCAGGTGAATTGGCCAAGCTAAAATTGCCCGTAGTGTTAGGTAAGGGGTAAATGTAGGGGTATGGGTGGGTTGCGCTTCGGCGGGTCGGTGTGGACTTGTTGGGCCGAAGGGCCTGTTTCCACACTGTAAGTCTAATCTAATCACTCTCTCTAGTACCTTACCTTTAAGTGTACAAGTCCTGCTGAGATTTGCTTTCCCAAAATGCAGCATCTTGCATTTATATCAACCCCATCTGCCACTTCTCAGCTCATTGGTCAATCTGATCAAGATCCTGTTGTATTTGGAGGTAACATTCTTTGCTGTCCACTTCATCTCCAATTTTGGTGTAATCTGCAAACTTTATAACTATACCTCTTAAGCTCACATCCAAATCATTTATATAAATGATGAAAAATAATGGACCCAGCAACGATCCTTGTGGCACTCCACTGGTCAGTGTGGAATTTTGAAATCTTACTATGTATACCAAAATTGGACTGCTTTTACATGGATGAAAAGCAGTAGTTGTGGCAGTAAGAATAAATGAGGACTGCAGATGCTGGAGATCAGACTTGAGAATGTGGTGCTGGAAAAGCACAACAGGTCAGGCAGCATCTGAGGAGCAGGAGAATCAAAGTTTCAGGCATAAGCCCTTAGAATATCACTGTCCAACTGTCTCCTGTCTGATAAACTACAATGTACCATGATTTGATGCTTCCTATCTTTAAGCTAATTTTCAAAAAGTCCAACTGAACTCTTAACAAAATTGAGGCATATGAAATAGAAAAATAATAAGCCTTTTGTGATACCTTTTTGATATGTATTTCAACTAAGTATCACATCAATCTTCTCTATTACTTCCCAAAAGTTCAATTAGTTGAGTATGGTCTGCTTTTTCAAAATAAATCTGTGCTGGCTCATCATCATTGAAACATCCTTTCAAAGGATAAGGCTTTCATATTTGTCATTTTCCAATCTTCTGACATCTTTCTCTATCTGGGAAGGTTGGGTAAATAAATTAAGGTCAATTCCCTCCAGTATCATTAGCTTACTTTCTTAAGCATCTTGGGATGCAAGCTATCTGGACCAGGTCACACTTTACCTGTAAGCATAGCCACCTCACAGTACAGTCATAGAGATGTACAGCACGGAAACAGACCCTTTGGTCCAATCTGTCCATGCCCCCAACCCAATCTAGTCTCACCTGCCAGCACCCAGCCCATACCCCTCCAAACCCTTCCTATTCATATACCCATCCAAATGCCTCTTAAGTGTTGCAATTGTACTAGCCTCCACCACATCCTCTGGCAGCTCATTCCATACACATACCACTCTCCGCATGAAAAAGTTGCCCCTAGGTCTCTATTATATCTTTCCCCTCTCACCCTCTAGTTCTGGACTCCCCGATCCTAGGGAAAAGACTTTGTCTATTTATCCTATCCACACCCCTCATAATTTTGTAAACCTCAAAAGGTCACCCCTCAGCTTCCGATGCTCCAGGGAAAACAGCCCCAGCCTGTTCAGCCTCTCCCTATAGCTCAAATCCTCCAACCTGGCAACATCCTTGTAAATCTTTTCTGAACCCTTTCAAGTTTCACAACATCTTTCCGATAGGAAGACCAGAATTGCATGCAATACTCCAATAGTGGCCTAACCAATGTCCTGTACTCAATACTCTCACCAATAAAGGAAAGTATACCAAACACTTTCTTCACTCCACTTTCAAGGAGTTATGAACCTGCACTCCAAGGTCTCTTTGTTTAGCAACACTCCTTCGGACCTTACCATTAAGTGTATAAGTCCTGCTAAGATTTGCTTTCCCAAAATGCAGCACCTCACATTTATCTGAATTAAACTCCATCTGCCACTTCTCAGCCCATTGGCCCATCTGGTCAAGATCCTGTTGTAATCTGAGGTAACCCTCTTCGCTGTCCAATTTTGGTGTCATCTGCAAACTTACTAATTGTACCTCTTATGCTCACATCCAAATCATTTATGTAAATGACAAAAAGTAGAGGACCCAGCACCGATCCTTGTGGCACTCCACTGGTCATAGGCCTCCAGTCTGAAAAACAATCCTCCACCACCACCCTCTGTCTTCTACCTTTGAGCCACTTCTGTATCCAAATAGCTAGTTCTCCCTGTATTCCATGAGATTTAACCTTGCTAATCAGTCTCCCATAGGGAACCTTGTTGAACGCCTTACTGAGGTCCATATAGATCACATCTACTGCTCCGCCCTCATCAATCTTCTTTGTTACTTCTTTAAAAAACTCAATCAAGTTTGTGAGACATGATTTCCCACGCACAAAGCCATGTTGACTATTCCTAATCAGTCCTTGCCTTTCCAAATACATGTACATCCTGTCCCTCAGGATTCCCTACAACTTGCCCACCACCTGAGGTCAGGCTCACTGGTCTATAGTTCCCTGGCTTGTCTTTACTGTCCATCTTAAACAGTGGCACCACATTTGCCAACCTCCATTCTTCCAGAACCTCACCTGTGACTTTCAATTTTTCTATTATCCATTGCCTCAAATTTCTTCACTTCTATCAATATTTTGTTGTATGTACTGTGCAAATAATGCAAAGAACTAAGTATCTTACACTTGCCCGGCTCTTTTAAGCCTATATTCCACCTTTTTTTCTCCCCCAACATATAATTCACTATTTACATGGCGATATAACTTTAGGGTTCATCTTTTAAAGTTTTGGATCTGGGTGGGTTGCTGTTCGGAGGATCGATGTGGACTTGTTGGGCCGAACGGCCTGTTTCCACGCTGTAAGTAATCTAATCTAATCAATCTGTTTGAATGTGCTATGACACATTTCTGCGGCCATCTCATCCTCAGGTGGAACTTGAACCCAGACTTTCTGCTTAGATGTAGGTACATGACCACTGTGTCATGTCACAGTGCCCTCGAGTTTCCATTTATGTTGCTGTCAATGCATTGTCTTAATTTATCTTTGCCAATCTTTATTTTCCTCTTCACCTTCTCAACCATAGTATTTTGAGCTGGTCCTTCAACAAAGTCTTCATCTGACCTGCATTGTTTTCCCTAAACTTTTTGTGTCATCATGATCTCTCCTTCTTCATTCAAAGAGCTCTGACTATTGCTCATTATCATCTTTTTTGAAATGTACCTAGATTTGATCTAATGTATCTCTTTGTTGAAGAATGTCTATTGATCCATCGGTTTTTCCTGTCAACCTCTGCAGTTTACCCTGACTAGATCCCTTCTCATCACATTGCAATGAGCTCTCTTTGCATTTAAACATTTAGATTTCAGCAAGGAACAGCCAACAATATCTGTTGCATTCATCTATTAGCTATTCTGACTGAAGCTGAACCAATGTTACTGCTTTCTGAACTCAGTAATTCAACTATTTCTCTATTTAGCTGCCTTTTTAAACTTAGAATTATTAAATTTTAATAATAATGACTAATTTATATTTTAAAAGGATGATATTAGGATTTAGATGGTGTTCTGCCTTCTGAACTAGAAATTCTGGATTTCAATTCTACTCTAGGATTCCATGGACATTTGAAGCATCCAAATTGGTAATTATCCTTCTACATGACAGGCACGTGGTAAGAGTGAGAGAAGCTTCTAGTTGATGTGCAATGGGCCCCATCTGGCTTCAAGGTGAAACAATGGAAATAAATGGCTGCACAGTGGCTAGTGCTGCTGCCTCGCAGCGCCAGGGACCTGGGTCTGATTTCAGCCTTGGGTGACTGTCTGTGTGGAGCTTGCACATTCACCCTGTGTCTGCATGGATTTCCCCTAGGTGCTCCAGTTTCCTCCCACAATCCAAAGATGTGCAGGGTAGGTGAATTGGCCATGCTGACTTGCCCTTGTGTTCAGGGATGTGTAGGTTAGATGCATTGGTCAGGGGTAAACATCGAATAATAGTGTCGGGTCTGGGTGGGGTACTCTTCGGAGGGTCAGTGTGGACTTGTTGGGCCAAAGGATCTTTTTCCACACTGTAGGGATTCAATGATTAAAGTGCTTTGACAACCCGGTTGTTGAAAACTTTCCGAGTCAAAGCCAACATTGTAAAAGGTTCTAAATAACACAATCCAATCGATATGAAAACAAACCTGTCAAATTAAAGCAAATTGTACCTGTTACAAATTATGTACTCCAGTTTGCTGACCTATCAATATAAGATATCAGGAAAACTACATGCTCTCTATCTAGTGACTTGCAGGCCCAAGTACCGCTGCAGAATAGAGCAGGGAGTTGACCCTTCCCCCCTCCACTCTTCAATCATGCACAACTTGAGATTATTAATGGCCAACTTGGCCAGACCTACACAGCGAGGAGGAAATTTACCTTGACACCATATCACAGTACACCCAGGAGAACAAAACCTTTAATGCTGTGACAACAATAACACAACAGAGGAAAAGCTGATCTCCTAAAAATGACAGTGGAAACAATGCACAAGATCTGATTCAGACACAAATGTTGCCTCATAATTGGACTAATGAACCCTCGCACAAATCTGTAAACAGTTGAGATTCTAAGCATGTCAGGAATATTTCTGTACAATCTGAAACTTTTGTGAATTCAACAAATTTCTTTATAAATTCTCATTAGGTAATTTTTTTTTTGGTTCATTCTTGCCCATCCATAAAGATACTGAACCATCCCTACAAGAAATATTAATACATAGTCGAAGAAACTGGACAACATTATCTACAGCACTGATTCAAACTGGCCAATGCCACTGTTTTTGCTCTACATCAGCCTTTCTCTCACATATGTTCTTCTACTTTTATCAGTAGAAGAGGTGTTTGTGCGAAATAGATGAAGGTGTGAATCAAAAACACAGATTTTGAGAAGGATTTGGCAAGTAGGAAGAATGCTGATGACAATTGTTAGCAAACTGGACATAAGGACCCTAGGCTAATATTAGAAAACCAGATAGCATTGTATAGAACACTCAAATGAAACAGCTTGTGAAGGTAGGGCAGTAAAGACCATGGAAGGTTTTTCAAACTATAATGACTTCATTTAAAAAAAACAATACATCAGACTGTAGGAAAGCAGCAGAGATGTAAGAAAATATGCAATAAAATTTAATTGTAGGGTCAGATGTAGGTTTCAGTGGAGGTAATGTTATGGTAATTGTGACAATGCCGTCTCTTTAAAGTGGTTATTTTGTCCTTAAACAGGCTGTAAGGCAGAGATGTTGAGCTGTATCTAAGAAAGTAAACAATTTATGAGGCCTTTGGGTTTTGTTTTAAAAGTTGGAACAATAGAAGCAGCTGGGAGTGGCCAGCTCTTACAAACCATCTTTCTAGCTTTCTTTTTTAGTTTTAATCAGAAGCCTTTGGGTTCTCGACACAGTTGGAAGCTTCAGTGAATGTCTCCTAGTTGCTTCTTTCTCTGAATTTTCTTGATCGTTTTTTTCCTCCTGGATTGGGGATTTGCATGTGAAAACCTATGTCTGAATGTACCTTTTTCCCAAGGGGAGTGTTTATGGGATATTAATATATTGGAACATCATAGTAGGTACTATATCTATTATTCAGTTCAGTTTTCCAATAGTTATTTTAAATTCCTCCTTCTTTTATGTGTATTTTAACAATATCACTTAAATAAATTGCGTTTTGATTAGTATCGAGTAATTTGATCAGACACACTGCAACTCGAACATAGCACTTCATTTCTATCTTTAAAATAAGAGAAAGTTAGGGTCTAGGTTACTTTCTTCAAAAATATTGGGGGGTCTGGTCTGGTCAATAACAGTAAAATTGCAAAGATCTTGAAAGGGACAACAGAGAACAACAGACAACAAAGTCTACTTTTCGAAGACAATGAGTAATCCTTATGAGAATGATAATGATGGCAAGATCAGTGAGAACTGCATGATCTGAATTTGGATGATCAAATCATATAGCAAATTTCCAAATTGTATGCTGCAGCCATGGTGAATACCAGAAGTGGAAGATTGGGTTATATGGCTGTCTAATTTGAAACCAAAGAAACCATTCAGAAAATTCACTAAGGCAGCAAAACAGTTGGCAGTCAAGGAGAGGAAGTTGGAAGCAGAATATGTGAGTGGGAGGAAACTGATCTGCCAAGATCTGTGAGGATTATATTTGGGCGGGAAGCAGATAATGGATCAAAGGTATTTTTTCAATTATGAACTCACAAGGGTAGTTACACAATAATGAAGTCAAACATTTACATGGGTAGATGTGTATAAAATAGTGCACTATTGACTCAATTAAACTCATACTCTGCCTGGATGTTTTCTCCCTGCTTTGCTCAGGTAAATCTTTGTGTCTTTTCAAACCAAACTCTCTTCAGACATCCTTTTGAGCATAATCAATTTGGCTTCCTGTGGTGATTGATGGGTTTCATCCTCACCAGCTCTTCCCCATGAGATTGAGCAACAACAGCCCTTTTCTTGTACCTGGCTTGGCAGCACCTTTTATGAATTAAACATTTTAGTTTCAGCGACGAGTCTACAAATCTATCTTTTCCTATGTCCATGTGTTAAAGTTCATACTGACGGGCTCCTGAAATAGAGCCATAAAGATTTGGTCACATAGAGGACAACTTCATACCATTCCTAGGGCATTGTTTTGTCTTACATTAAAATAGAGTTTAAAACTTAACCCTTTTAAACCTTCCAAATCAGTGTGTTGCTTGAATTTTCTTGCCCACACCTGGCTTTTTAATTACTGACAACCCACAAAGGATGGATTTCCCAGAATGCATTGCCAGAGGTGGTGGTGGTGGAAGGAAACACAATAGCAACATTTAAAAAGCACCTGAACAAATACATGAATAGGAGAGGAATAGAGGAATACAAATCCTGTAAGTGAAGACAGTTTTAGTATGGAAGGGCAAAATGTTGGCGCAGACTCGGAGGGCCGAGTGTTCTTTGTTTCCAGAATTGCCAATGTTCCAGGACCTGTTAAGTTTGACCGGTTATCAATTACTAACAGGATAGCACCTACAACGTCAACAAGAAGTCACATTGTGCCGTACATACTTTAATCTTAACTAATTAGAGATAGGTTTGCCACCTTTAAGAAATGATATGATTGGCTACTTCAAGGCAATTAAGTGTCAGTCATGTTGGTGTGGGACTTAAGTCACATGTAGACTGGCTAAGGATGGCAGGTTTTCTTCCTGAAAGAACTTTACTGATTCAGTTGGGTTTTTAACAATAATCTGAAAAACTTCATGGTTGCTTTTTGCTGGTACAGATGTTTGAATTCCAGATCTCTACAAATTTCACGGTGAGGACTTAACTCTCATTCTCTGAATTTAGTTCAAGTTTGTTACTTTTATGATTTAGATGTTAGATTTTATTTTACTCCTATTCAACTGTGCTCTTGCCTTCTTCAGCATCTTTTATCGTTAATGGCTTTATAAATGGCCCAAAATAATTAAATCTTAAAGAATATCAGTTTCCCAACATGTCTTTATACCTTTACCAAATGTCTCCAATTTGCAGCTCCAACTCTGCTATTACACTTTAGTTTGTAATAGCTTAATGTTAACAATAAGGGACACTTGTTACAGTTTACATATCATTATCTTTACATGGATTATATTCTTCAAGTGTATTTTTGCAAATGTATTGTTCAAAATTTCTTTAACAATTGTGATAAGTGTATTAATTCCAGTATTCCCTCTCTCCATAGCCAGTAATGAAATAAAGGATTTACATTTCATTTTCCTTCTTATTGAAGGTCTTCATTCTATAGTGCATAGTTTAGCAAGCATTGGCCATTCTCTTGATACTTTTGCAGAGTCCACCGTTCACGGGTATGCCTATGTCAAAGCATTACTCAAATATCGAGCTGTAGTCAATAGTATCATCAGTGTTCTTGAAAACAACACTGTCTGATAGGCTGTCAATTTGTAAATCCATCCAAATTACCTGCCCATGGCAGGCAGAAAGAGCAGAAGACACTCTTGAACCATATGGTGGGGAAAATGTAGAAAGTCTCCCATCACTTTGGGAGGAGGGGGGAGGGTTTGTTGGACAGCAAGTATGGATCAGAATTATGGCAACAGGATGGTGGTTGGGGGGGGGGGGGGGTGGGGGGGGTTGGGGGAAGGGTGGAGGTTAATCTTACCAACTGGGTTGACTTGACACCTGTCTTTTTGATAGGATCTGCTTTTGGGTACAAGACTGAAACACCAGCAGCAATGGCACCAGAAGATCAAGGCATAATTCATGGCTACTCCTCAATCTAATTAATCTTCAATTTCAAAGTTGGAATTACAAGCACAAACGTGTACAGAAAATATATCTAAAAGCTGGTGTGCAATAAACCAATGCTTGAACTTTTCATTTTTGTTACAAGGGACAATTTAGAGTATAAACATTAATACATCTACATATTAAAAACATTACATACTTTGTCAGCATTTCCATAAAGATTTATTTATCAATGCTTTTAATGATTTATGCATGTAATTGACACTCCAGCAGAAGCACTGAAACACTGCCCAGAGACTCTAATTGACAAATTTACTTAGCCAGTTTAGAAATGCGGTTAATGAATTTATAATCACAATTTAAAAATAATGGAAAAAAAACTGAGGCTGAATTCCATCTTTGTGCCCTAGTCATAGAAATGTACAGTGCAGAAACAGATCTGTTGGTCCAACTCATCCATGTCAACTAGATATCCTAAATTAATCTAGTCCCATTTGTCAACATAGTCATAGAGATGCACAGCATGGTCCAACCTGTCTATGCTGACCAGATAATCCCAACCCAATCTAGTCCCACCTGCCAGCACCCGGCCCATATCCCTCCAAACCCTTCCTATTCAAATACATTTAAAATGCATCTGAATGAGTAATTGTACCAGCTTCCACCACTTCCTCTGGCAGTTCATTCCATACACGCACCACTCCTTGCTTGAAAAATGTTTCCTCTTAGGTCCTTTTTAAATCTTTCCCTTCTCGCCCTAAACCTATACCTTCTAGTTCTGGACTCCACTGCCCCTAGGGGAAAGACCTTGTCTATTTATCCTATCGATGTCCCCTTCCCCTTGTTCTGTTACCTTAGTTTCACCCAAATGCATGATAGGTTTTCAGCCCACATATGCAACACTACAGGAAAATACTAATAATTTTAAAATTACCAATTAATTTCAGACTTGTAATTGGAATGATTCAATTAACCATTATAAAATTATTGCTGTTCTCAACAAAACTGAATTTCAAAACACAATTCTGTGCTTTTGTGTTTAAGGGAACTCTTTTTACAGGTATATTTAGTTCTGTAGTTCTTCCTACTTGGAGGGAAGTGTCCGAGTTTGCAACTGAGTTGAACGCTAGCAAAAATGTTCTTCAAAGGATCTGAAAATTTTATTCAAAATCAGCATTCCAAATGTAAATTTATGGACCCTCACAGGACTTCTGGAAAGCTATAGAAAATATTTGATTCAATTCTAGGTTTAATTAGACAACAAACTTTTGGAAAATGCCAAATTTCTTTGAGTTTGGGCAAACTTTATAACATGCATAATGTTTTATCTTGCAAGATCACGGAATGAAACGGCATCAGGGATGGGATAGATGACTGAGGAAAATCATACTGACTTAAAAGTGTAGAAAAATACTGACTCCACAGTGAAGAGTCTTATTGAAAGGCTAATTCTTCTTGTCGCTACCTGGGTTTCAGTTTCACCATAGTAGATGATGAAATCAGAATTCAATAAAAATTTTGAAAAGAAGTTGTCCCATCTGGATCACCCTATCCCTTAGAGGAGATCTGTCATTCTTACAAGGTCTTGCTTACATGTAACTCCAGGGCCATAGCAATGCAGTAGGCTCTGGTTTGCCCTTTGGGATGTAGAACAGATGCTGACCTAGCAAGTGAAGCCCATATCCCATGGATGTATAGAAAGAAAAGTTTGATCACACGAGATGATAAATCATTGGATGAAAACAGGAATTAAAAATGAAAGAAGTGTTGCCTCATGAGATGATCATCCTTGACGAGGAAAATTGAGGTGAGGAAATGCACCCAAAAAAACACTGGGCGAGTCAAACATACTAAGTAATAGAGGAGAAATTGGTTGACTTATGAGACGAAGATTCCATTTAGTTTAAGGGAGGAGAAAAGTGTGAAAGGAAGGAAGAAAAACAAAGTGTAACTCTCAAAAAGTCCTAACAAAAACAGTGGACAAGTAAAGTTATAATTAATAAGGAGAAATGGAATGAATTGTGGGGTGGTGAAAATACAGGAGTTAAGAATGAAGGCTTCCAAACAACAGATAGTTGAGCAAATAAATTATGATCAGAAAGAATATATTGCTCGACTTTTGAGGTAAAGGTTAATTGCAAGGAAAAGCAACAAGGAATAATCCCCACATGGCAAAATAAATGAAAAGTTGGACAAAAAAATTTTAATGAGGAGGATTGGATAAATTATGGAGTTGATAGAAAAAAAGGGGGCAAAATAAATACCTGCATAAAAACTGAAACATTGGCTCACGGAAATATGATGGAAAATGAGAAATTGGTTGCAGTATGAAGTGATGAAAAAAATGGGAGGGGGATTAAAAAAACCCACCATCACCCATCCATGAAAGAAACTGGGGCCAAATTTATTAAGATCAAAAACAGAAGTTGACTGGATTATGGGGAATGAAAGAAAAGGGATTAAAACAATGAGCTAAGTAAAATATCATGAAATAGGAAATGTTATTTGGAACTTAAGAGTGAGAGAATTCAAGCTATCCCAATCCGTCAGAAGAACAAAGAGGAGAAACCCACTGGATTGTAGGGTGATGAAAAAGAAGAGCAGAGTTAAACATAATGACAAACTCCACACACAAAAAGAATGAAATATTTAGCTCAGGAAAATATGATGAAAGGAGAAACAGTGTAAGGTGAAAGAATGCAATACTTATACCATCCCTCCCCCACTCCACAGAAAAAAAATTGGACCAAGTGAAGTATGATGTGAAATTAGTTGGAATGCGAGGTGAAAGAACGCCAAGACCTCCACCATCCACACAAAAATAAGACAAAGTTAGGCCCCGGGAAATGCAATGAAAGAAAAGTTGTTTGGAGCTCTAAACAAAAAAAGTAGCTGCCATAGGACTATCAGATCATAGGGATGCTCTCTCTTTAGAGAGGAAGATGACGTGGTAGTTTTACGTGAGGATCACCATATCTCAGGTGAGGGGAGAAGCCGAGAAGCAGAATCTTTCATGGCAATCTCAGCTGTTGTGGGAATTAAACCCATACTGCTGGCATCACAAACTAGATGTCCAGCCAACTGAGCTCACTGACCCCGGTAGCGGTTGAAATGTGGGGTGGCTAAAAAAGATGAAGGACAATAATGAAAACTTGGCCAAGTGAAAGTTACAAGAGAGAAATGGATTGTAGTATGCTATTATGAAAAACAATGCAAGACCATCATTCCTAAAAATGAAACATTGACCCAAATAAAACATTAAAAAAGAGAAACTGGTTGGACTATGGCATGAAGAAATTATGGAAGGGATTTTAAAAAGTATAAGATATCCACTCCTTTCCATCCCAAAAACACTAAAAACTTGGACTAAGTGAAACATGATGGCAAAGGAGAAAATGGTTGAGATTTTGGGGGGGGGGGGGGGAAAGGGGCTGGGAGAAAGAGAGCAAGAAAACAGTGTGGCAAGTGAATCTGACAGAGAAATTGTTTAATAAATGCAAGACTTCCAGGCCCAAAAATTAGAAAGTTGGGGCAAATGAAAAGTTATTAATCATAGAAATCAAACAAACAATGGAATGAAGAAAAAAAATTGGGAGGGTAATTCAAAATAAAGAACCGCATCCCAATAAAATGAAAATTTGGGCTCAGAAACAGGAAAAGAGAGAAACTGGTTGGAACGTGGAACAATTAAAAAAAACCTCTGCGACTGACCCCAAGAAATGAAAACTTGGGGCAACTGAAAAATGTGACAGGAGAAATTGACTGTTGTAGGGAGTGATTTTTAAAAAATGGCTGCCCCATTCAAAAAATTTCAAATTGTGCCATAGAAACAAACAGCATAGGAACAGACACTTCGATTGAACCAGTCCATGCCAAACTAAACTAGTACCACCTGCCTGTTCCTGGCCTATATCCCCCCAAACCTTTCCTATTCACAAACTTATGCAAATGTCTTTTAAACATTGTACAGGTAGTTGTACCCATATCCATAATCTCTTCAAAACATTCAATGCATACACGAAGTGTAAAAAATTTGTTTTTAAAAATCTCCTTTCACATGCCCCCTAGTCTTTGAAATAGGAAAAAGAAATTGATTGGATGATGGGGTGACAGAAACATGCATAGACTAAAAAAAAACACAGTACCTCCCACAAAAATAAAAGAAAGTTGGGCCAAGTGATCAAAAAGAGAGAGAAAATGGCTGCTTTGCATGGGTGAAGCAGCAGACGAAAAGGCCAAAAAATGCAAAATGGAGAGAAACTGTTTAAAAACCAAAAGATCCGCAAACCCTGTTAAACAGAAACAAAAGCTGCTGAAAAAGCTCAGCAAGTCTAGCAGTATCCTGCAACGATAAATGGCTTGGAAAGGGTGGATGCTAGGAAATTTTTCCGTTAGGCGAGGAGACTGGGACCCGTGGACACAGCCTTAAAATTAGAGGGGGTCAATTCAGAACAGAAACGCGGAGACATTTCCTCAGCCAGAGAGTGGTGGGCCTGTGGAATTCATTGCCGCAGAGTGCAGCGGAGGCCGGGACGCTAAATGTCTTCAAGGCAGAGATTGATAGATTCTTGATGTCTCGAGGAATTCAGGGCGACGGGGAGAATGCGGGTAAGTGGAGTTATAAGTTAAGACCATAAGTGGTAAGTTAAGACCACAAGACACAGGAGTGGAAGTAAGGCCATTCGGCCCATCAGCCATGATTGAATGGCGGAGTGGACTCGATGGGCCGAATGGCCTTACTTCCACTCCTGTGTCTTACGGTCTTAACACTTTGCGTTTTGGGGCAGGTTCAGATGAGTTGCTTTGCATGGGTGAAGCAGCATGACGTGGCTGGTGGAGAGAAGAATAAAACAAAGACCAAAATAAAACGAAACACTCCATAAAAAAGATTTTTTTTAAAAAAAAAACCCATAAGAAAGGAGGGTGAGTGGTAAGAGGTGGGCAAAGTTGGCCAAGTTTAGGGCCTCTTTTCTGCTGGTGGCCTGGGCGCGCGGTGCACTATGGGCCGGTCACCCCCCCTCCCCTCCCCCCTCTCTTCCCCCCCACCCCTCCCCCCCCTTCCCTCTGCGGCCGCCATTTTCTCAGCCCCACAGACCGGCGGCCCTTTTGTCTCGGTCAGACCCGGACTCGGCTTCTCCTTCCGTGGGAAAAAAAAATCAAAGGAAAAACAAAAGAGGTGCGCTTTCCCTTTTATTTTTTAAAAAAAATATATTAAAAATATTGTCTCCCTCCCACCCCCACCTTTAAAAAAGTGTGTTTAAACCGCCGCGGGCCCATCGTCCTCCTCCGGGCCCCGGGGGTGCTGTAGTGTCGAGGTGGAGGGAAAGCCCCTTTCCTTACCTTCTCTCACCCGCCGGACTTTTACCAGGGCTTATATATATTTTTTTGGAGGGGGGGTAAATATTTTTTTTTGACGGGAGGGTTTTGTTCGTTAACGAAATTTTAAAAAAAAACTTACGGCATAAGTTGTCGACGGGAAACCGTCGAGAAGGGAAGGGTGGGGGGGAACCGCCTCAGCGCCCGATCGCGAGTCGAAATTAAATATTTTTTTTAAAAATCCCACTGGAGGAATTAAACTAAATAATAAAAAAAAGGTTCTCTTCAGTTGAGGGGAAAAAACTTCTGTAGCTCTCTTCAGACCTTTTTTTTTCGGTCTCTGAGAGGAATTGGTCGAGAGTTTGTCATGTTTTTTTTTGGTCGCTTGCTTTTGTTTTTTTTTCTCTCTCTCCGCTCCCGCCGCATTCGGCTCTTCCCCCTTTTTTCTGCCATCGCTTCGCCTTCATGTTTCTCGCACTGGCCTGCGCAGCCGCCCAACCGACCCCGGGCTTTAAAAAAAAACCGCCCGCCCAGTACCGCCCATCCCGGCAGGCAATTGGTCGCCGTCCCGAACGCCGCTCGCCGCGCTCATTGGACACCGCTCGCTGTCCGTTACCCAGACCCCGCCACGTGCCCCGCCCCTCCTCCGCTGATTGGCCCCACGCCGCCGTCCATCACCCGCCGCCGGTCGCCCCTGGTTACTCGACGAATCCCGCCGCGACGGCATGCCGCCCGCCTCCTCGGCGGCCGCGTTGATTGGCCCGCGACAGCGATGTCTATCATGCGCCTTCTGCCAATCCTGGTTACTCACCTGCTGTCGACGGGGCGCAATTGGCTGCTGTTATTCACGGTGTGTGAATGCGCACCTCACCGCTTTGCATCATGGTTGTTGTAGTCCTTTTCTGTCCTCCCTGTAGTGGAGGCGGTGGCAAGGGACCCTTGTGTTGGCTGCCATGAACTCTGAGCCTTGTAGTTCTATTTTGCGTCCCTTGGCATATTGATTTCCTTACAATGAACTACATTACTCAGCATCGTCTTTGAATGATGCGGATCAGTTGTCATAAGAACAGATGCAGTCAAGACTGGAAAAACGTATAATGAACGTTATCAATTGATCAGTGAATGTAAGATGCGATTAGATTCCCTACAGTGTGACAATAGGTGCAAGAATAGGCCATTCTGCCCTTCGAGCCTGCACCACCATTCATTATGATCATGGCTGATCATTCCTAATCAGTATCCTGTTCCTGCCTTATCTCCATAACCCTTCATTCCACAATCCTTGAGAGCTCCTTCTTAAATGAATCCAGAGACTGGGCCTCCACTGTCCTCTGGGGCAGAGCATTCCACACAGCCACCACTCTCTGGGTGAAGAAGTTTCTCCTCATCTCTGTCCTAAATGGTCTACCCCGTATTTTTAAGCTGTGTCCTCTGGTTCGGCACTCACCCATCAGCGGAAACATGTTTCCTGCATCCAGAGTGTCCAATCCTTTAATAATATTATATAATAGTCCTTCGGCCCAACAAGTCCACACCGACCCATTTCCCTTTGACTAATGCACCTAAACACTATGGACAATTTAGCATGGCCAGTTCACCTGACCTGCACATCTTTGGACTGTGGGTGGAAACCCATGCATGCACAGGGAGAACGTGCAAACTCCACACAATTAAAAATCACACAACACCAGATTATAGTCCAACAGGTTTAATTGGAGGCACACTGGTTTTCGGAGTGACGCTCCTTCATCAGATGGGAGTGGGTGATGAAGGAGTGTCACTCCGAAAGCTAGTGTGCTTCCAATTAAACCTGTTGGACTATAACCTGGTGTTGTGTGATTTTTAACTTTGTACACCCCAGTCCAACACCGGCATGTCCAAATCAAAGCTCCACACAGACAGCCACTCGAGGTTGGATTCAGACCTTGGTCTCTGGTGCTGTGAGGCAACAGCATTGACCACTGAGCCACCGTGCCACCTATAGAAGTGCTGGCAAACAGGTCTGGATTAGTTGAGGATATCTGGTCGGCATGGATGAGTTGGACCAAAGGGTCTGTTTTCGTGCTGTACATCTCTAGTGACTCTATGATTTCTTTCAACTTTGCAGTTTGCAAAGTGAAAATAATGCAGTGTTGGTCACTGTTACAAATATGTCTTTGTATCTCAACTGCTTCGTGAGCATAATACAATGGACGTTCCTATTGGTCAGGATCAAGTTGGTCAAGTTTTCCTAGTGGAAGCTTGAAAGTGAAACAAACAAAAACATAAATTGCTGAAGGAACTTGTAAGGTTTGGCAGCATCTGTGAAGAATGAAATAAAACTAATGTGTTAAATCCCGTGACCCTTCTAGTCTCGAAATGTTAACTCTGTTTCTATCTCAGCAAATGCTGCTAGTCTTGCTGCATGCCTCCAGCAATTTATGTTTTTATTTGTTTTAGATCTCCAGCATCTGCAGTTCTTTGTTTTGTATTAGATTTGAAAGTACTGTGGAAGAGGATGTTTCTTAGTCGCAGATCAACTTTGCAAATGCTAGGTTTGGCAAGGAGGCAATAATTGCAACTTTGAAGTTTCTTTTTAAGAAACTTATTTGGAGGATTAGCACATAACCCATTTAATTGTGAGAGATTTTATTCCTTTTTCCCTTCCATCAAGAGGATTCCCCAATGTATATGGGTCATGAACTCTTGAAAAAAAAATCAGCAGAAGAATTTCATACCTTTTCAGATGATGGCCCAATTTTCTTTTGAGAGCAATAACTGAAATTTGTCTCATCTACATTCTTTGCTACCGCATTCCAAATCTTAATCACTTGGCCATGTAAAAAAAATTTCTTTATACTACCTTTGACATATCTTTTACCATTTGCCTTCATTTGTTGTCCTTTGTTTCTCGATCCTTCAGCCAAGTGAAACAGTTTCTTCCCATCTATTCTGTTCTGACCCCTCTCAGTTCTCAACATCCCTGTCAGCTCTTTAGAAGAGATGAGAGGTGATTTTTCTCTCTCTGGAGGTTCTGAACTGGAACTTTGCCTCAGAAGGCGATAGAGGCAGGAACATTAAATATTGTTAAGCTAGGAAATAGATTTTTGTTAGTCTTGGGAATAAAAAGTCATTGGTGGGAATGTGGATTTTGAAACACAAACAGATCAGCCATGATCTTATCGAGTGAAGGAATGGGCTCAAGGAGCAAGTCGCCTGCTCCTAATTTGTATATAAATATGTGTATGCGTTCAGCTGAGCACCTATTTACAGCAGAATATGGTGGATCCATCTTGTCAGCACATAGTCTGCTGCCTTCTTACTTGTCTGGCACTAGCACCAGAAGCATAATTGCTCTGGATCACTTTGGTGCAAGAACTGCATCCCCTTTGAAAGTCCCACAGTCTCTTATACAGGCCATTTTTTTCTATTATTAATCTATTTGCCAAAGACAGTTAACAGAAGTAACCACCTATTGTATGTATTAGAAAAAGCCTATTTTTGGAAGGCCTGCTTTATTTAATCACTGACCTGTTTCTTGTTCTGTAATGTTGAATTTCCTTACATAGTTGTTTGCAGGTATTTAGAGATATAATTGTTTATCAATTTCCTGTATTTTGCATTGCTGGGCATTTCTCTGCAAACCATCCAGAATCTTGTTGATGTAATTGGTTCTTGCTTAAATAATGCATTAGTTTTAAAATACTTATTCTTATCTTTACATTCCTTTATGACTTTGCTCCTCCTTTTACCTGTAGCATTTGGCTTCAGATATCCTTGATGCTCTACTTCTGGCTCCATCATTGGAGGTAGTGCCTTCAGTCCCTAGATTCCAAGCTCTGGAATTTTCCCTACCCATCTCCTCCTCTTTTGCTTCCTTTCCTCTTTTAAGACATTCCTTAAAACCTCCCACTTTCACCTGCCCCACATCTCTTCATGTACCAACTTTTGCCTTGCAATGCTCTTCTGCAGCTCCTTGGAGAGTTTCATTATGTTAAAGGTACTAGATAAATACAAGTTATTTGTGAGTTGAAGCTTTACGTATGTTTATATGTGTTATGCATGAATATGACAGAACAAGTTAGTCACTTAAGAGTTGTGAAAACGATTACACTGAGAAAATCCCCTTTTTTTTTAAGATTAGATTAGATTACTTACAGTGTGGAAACAGGCCCTTCAGTCCAACAAGTCCACACCGACCTGCAACCCACCCAGACCCATTCCCCTACATTTACCCCTTCACCTAACACTAGGCAATTTAGCATGGCCAATTCATCTAACTGCACATCTTTGGACTGTGGGAGGAAACCGGAGCACCTGGAGGAAACCCACGCAGACACGGGGAGAATGTGTAAACTGCACACATAGTCGCCTGAGGTGGGAATTGAACCCGGGTCTCCAGCGCTGTGAGGCAGCAGTACTAACCACTGTACCACCTGTCTTTCAGTTTTGCATAAATAGTTATAGCTGCTAGCAATTTGCCCTTTTTTTTGTTTGTTTTAGAGTTGGATTAGAGTCATCGTTGCAAAGTAGCAAAGCTGACAAAGCAATTCCAAACCAGCTCTCCCCAGTGTGCAGAATATAACTGCACAAATGTTGAGCAACTTAACATCAGCGGGAGGACTGTATTTTTATTTATGATGAGCAGCCTCCACCTAGTGGCAATATCAATAATTGTTAAATCTGAGTTGATTGGCATGAAGGAGATGCTGGGATTCAAACTTGCTACTTTCCATTTTATTTTCCAAGAGAATTGTTCATAACACCTAACTTTACATCTTGAGCTATTATTGTGGGCCAGCTCCATTTCAAGTACCTCGTATTTTTGTCAATTCCTCACTAACTCTGCCATTGTTTCCCAGTGCAAAGTTTATATGATCTTGCAGCATTCGGAAGTTTCTCATTTGCTGACTATGTTGAATTTTTCTCCCTTTGCCTTTTGCACAGCACCTTGGCTTGAAAATTCGTTGCAATGGCTCGTACTAAGCAGACAGCTCGTAAATCGACTGGAGGCAAGGCCCCACGCAAGCAACTTGCAACTAAGGCAGCCCGCAAGAGTGCCCCATCCACTGGTGGAGTGAAGAAACCCCACCGTTACAGGCAGGTTTCATAATTGTGGCATTGTCTAGGTTCTGCTGTGTTCATTTTGAAAGGAGGGTCACAGTGTGAGGATATCCCACTGGTCACTGCACTGTTTCACCTGCTTTTTATTCTGTTTTGGAGACTGACACCCTATTCTTATAGAGGATAACACATAGAGGTACCTGTAAAATATCAGTTATGTATTAGACTTTCATTGAACCTGCACCTTTATTAAACAAGGTGAGTGGATGAGAGGAAAGTTAGGCAGGCAGATGGACTTAGATGTTGATCTCCAGAAAATGACTTGCAAATGAATCTCACTGAAAGCTGTTCCTGAATGATAGGCTGCAGTGTTACTATACAAGTTGGGTTTTGAAGGGGTCATTGGGTTTGGACCAGTCTTGGAACATTTAGGAACCTAGGGAAGGGTTGTCCATTGGCCTATCGAACCATTCAAACAGATCATGACTGATTGTCTACCTCAATGCTATTTCCCCCACTACCCCCATCTATCTTGATGTCTTTAGGACCCAGAACAAGTTCAATGATTGAGCTACCACACACAACCTCTGGGTCGAGAATTCCAAAGACAGAATGTGGTGTCAACAGCACTGAATTGGTCCTAAATACAATGAATGCTATCGATCTTATTGGGAGAGATCTTGCAAAAATGGTGTTAATGTTAGGGCAGACTTGCACTGGAGGCATTAGGAGGCACTCATGCAGTAAAGCAGTCTGTGCTGCTGGACCTACTTATTTAACAACACGGCTTTACCAATAATGGCAAGTCACGTCAGCTCCAGAGCAAGGATGATTCACACAGGACATTTGAATCTGATTTTAACAAAAAGAAAATCCCATGCCACATTTTTGGTGTTAAAAGAAATATCCTTCTGTGATTTAACATTTCTGGAGCGTAACTGAGAGGTTCTCATCTTGCCACATGTATAAATAGCAGCACTCATAGTCCTGGGAGTCTGTTTAGTTTTCATATTTGCACCACTCACCATTCAGTTCCACTGTCTATAAAACACAAGTGAGGAAAGTGGAATATTCCCTAATTGTCTCATTGCATGCACTTCCAACAACTCGAAACTCAACAAGTTCAAGAAGCCCATTTGATTGGCATCCCTTCAGTTTGTGCCATCTGCAAGATGTTAACTCACTAGCCTCCTCTGATAGCCTCATTCAAATTTGCAATCCCAATCATCTAGAAGGAACGACAGGAGGATGGAAATACCACCACCTGCAAGTCCTTCTTCAAATCACATGTCATCCTGATTTGGAAATATATTGCTGTTCATTGACTGTCACTGGGTCAAAGTCCTGGAACTTTCTGACAGCACTATTTACATATGAACAGGTCTTGACTTTAGTATTGCCTCATCCAGAGTCATGTATCAAAGTGCCAGTATTTCTGACTTAAAAATCACACAACACCAGGTTATAGTCCAACAGGTTTAATTGGAAGCACTAGCTTTTGGAGTGCCGCACCTTCATCGGGTAGTTGTGGAGGACACAATTGTAAGGCACAGAAATTATAGCAAAAGTTTACAGTGTGATGTCACTGAAATTATACAACAAACAATCAAGGTATTTTTCAATGTATAATTGGTTGCAAGACCCACTATTGTAGATTTTTAATAAAGACTAGATGTAACTAATATTTCTTTTTCCTTTACTAGACCTGGTACTGTAGCTTTGCGTGAAATCAGGCGATATCAGAAGTCCACAGAGTTGCTGATTAGAAAGCTGCCTTTCCAGCGTCTTGTGCGCGAGATCGCACAGGACTTCAAAACTGATCTGAGGTTCCAGAGTGCTGCCATTGGGGCTCTGCAGGTAAGCACCTGCTACTGAGGCTCTACAGATAAGCATTTGCGTTTAGGCTCTGCAGCTAAGCACTTCTGCTACCAGTGCTCTGCAGGTATGCACTTCTGCTACCGGAGCTCTGCAGCTAAGCACTTCTGCTACCGGAGCTCTGCAGGTAAGCACTCCTGCTACCAGTGTTCTGCAGGTAAGCACTCCTGCTACCAGTGCTCTGCAGATAAGCACTCCTGCTACTGGAGCTCTGCAGGTAAGCACTCCTGCTACCGGAGCTCTGCAGGTAAGCACTCCTGCTACCAGTGCTCTGCAGGTATGCACTTCTGCTACCGGAGCTCTGCAGGTAAAGCACTCTTGTTATCAGTGTTTTGCAGGTATGCATTTCAATGCTGTGCAGGTAAGCACCTGCTGCTGGGACTCTGCAAGTAAACACACCTTGGTTCAGAATAAGATTAGTGACGAAGAGGCTGAAGTGCTGAAATGCTCCAGGGCCTCTGAGTCCTCTGCTGTTGGGTGAGGATTGTGTTGTTAAGAGGACGCCACATGGAGGACAAATGGTATAGATTCACTTAGGATGAAGCCTAATAACACAAGGCAATGGAATGGAAAACTGCTAATGAGATGAGTGATGAAGCCTTCATGACCTCCCTGCTCTTGTATTTGGCATAAACTATTTGGGTTAAATGGCGAGGTTCTGTGCTGCTGGTTCTGTATAGCGTAGCTGGTTGCTTGCTTTCTGATACATCAGAAGTGTACAGAGAACTTTCAGTCGTAGAGTTATAGAGATACACAGCATGGAAGGAAGACTTTCATCCACATGTTTTTGAAAATAACCAAACACCTATCTATTTCAGTCTCCTTTTCCAGCACATGATCCATAGCTTTCTATGCAATGGCACTTCAAATGATCATCTAAATGTTGTGAGGGGTCCCACCTTTACACCTTTTCAGGTAGTGAGTTCCAGATTTCCAACACACACTGGGTGATATTTTCTGTTAAATCCACTCTAATCCCTCTCCTATACCTTAAATATATGCCTGCTGGTTGATGCCTCTATGGGGAGAAGTTTCTTCAGATGCATCTCATGAATTTGTACACCTTAATCAGGTCCCCCTTCAGCATTCTGTGCTCGAAAGAAAACGTTCCCAGCCTACCCAGTCTCTTATTTAAATCAGTCCATCCTGGTGAATCTCCTCTGCACTCTCTTTAGTGCCATCATATCTTTCCTATACCATGCTGCACATTGTACTCCAGCTGTAGCCTAACTAATATCTTATGCAGCTCTATCATAACTTCCCTGATTTTGTATTCAATGTATTGATTAATAAAGACAAGTACCTCACAACAACCTTGTCCAGCTGTCCTGTTGCCTCCACAGATCTATGATCAGACATACCAACATCCTTCAGATCCACTGGTCCCTAGGGTCCTACCATTCATTTTGTACTCTTGCCTTGTTAGTTCACCCAAAATTAACCTGAGATAAGCCCATAAGAGTGATCCAGTGACTGCTTTCCTCCCTGTTTTGCAGGAGGCCAGTGAAGCATACCTGGTTGGCCTGTTTGAAGACACCAATCTGTGTGCTATCCATGCCAAACGTGTTACCATCATGCCGAAGGACATACAACTGGCACGCCGTATTCGAGGGGAACGTGCTTAAAAGCAAAAGAGAAAAAAAAGCGAAAAATCATGTTTTGCCATGGGTCCTCTGTATTATTAGCAAAAGGCTATCATTTTTTTTCTTATTCCTATTCACAGTAGGCTGCAACATCGAGCATATAATCTTCATCGTTTCAAAAAGAGATTTTAGGTCTTCTGTATTTGTAAGTCCGGGGGATAAAAAAGGAATCTTTGTTGTGATGTTAACTAACTTTCCGTGGTGTTTTTTGTAAAATTTGTTTCTTTTTCATACCAGCAAACATTTTAAAATAAAGGGGAGAATTTATACAATACATGGTTTTGTAACAAAACCTAATTTACAGTACAATACTCTGAGCAGGAAACACTCGGACCTGCTTCTATCAAGCAATCTGTAAGATATGCATTCAGATCACAATGCATTTTATTTTTGTGCGTTTTTTTTCACTTATGTTTGATAATTCTGCATTCTAGGGGTAGGCATGATATGTTTTTTTTCTATTGCAACCTTAAATGTCACAAGATGTTTGATTCTGATCTTTGTAATTTCAAAATTTTCCCATGAAAAGTAATATTAAATAGATATGAAAAAAAGTAAATCTTAAATTTGGCTGGTCATTAATTGATGGGAGTTGGCTATTGCTTATGGCTTGAACTGTGTCTCACCTGATGTTTCTCTTTTGAGGATAAGTGTGCATTTTGTAGGAAATGGCCTTAATTAAGGTCATACAGAGACATCAATTTGACACTTCTGCAGGTAAGCACTCCTACTACCAGTGCTCTGCAGGTGAGCACTCCTGCTACCAGTGCTGTGCAGGTAAGCACTCCTACTACAAATGCCCTGCAGGTAAGCACTCCTGCTACTGGAGCTCTGCAGGTAAGCACTCCTACTACCAGTGCTGTGCAGGTAAGCACTCCTGCTACCAGTGCTCTGCAGGTAAGCACTCCTACTACCAGTGCTCTGCCGGTAAGCACTCCTACTACCAGTGCTGTGCAGGTAAGCACTCCTGCTACCAGTGCTCTGCAGGTAAGCACTCCTGCTACTGGAGCTGTGCAGGTAAGCACTCCAGCTACCAGTGCTCTGCCGGTAAGCACTCCTGCTACCAGTGCTGTGCAGGTAAGCACTCCTACTACAAATGCCCTGCAGGTAAGCACTCCAGCTACCAGTGCTGTGCAGGTAAGCACTCCTGCTACCAGTGCTCTGCAGGTAAGCACTCCTGCTACCAGTGCTCTGCAGGTAAGCACTCCTGCTACCAGTGCTGTGCAGGTAAGCACTCCTACTACAAATGCCCTGCAGGTAAGCACTCCAGCTACCAGTGCTCTGCCGGTAAGCACTCCTGCTACCAGTGCTCTGCAGGTGAGCACTCCTGCTACTGGAGCTGTGCAGGTAAGCACTCCTGCTACCTGTGCTGTGCAGGTAAGCACTCCTACTACCAGTGCTCTGCAGGTGAGCACTCCTACTACCGGTGCTCTGCAGGTAAGCACTCCTGCTACCAGTGCTCTGCAGGTAAGCAGTCCTGTTACCAGTGCTGTGCAGGTAAGCGGTCCTGTTACCAGTGCTGTGCAGGTAAGCGGTCCTGTTACCAGTGCTGTGCAGGTAAGCACTCCTACTACCAGTGCTCTGCAGGTGAGCACTCCTACTACCAGTGCTCTGCAGGTAAGCGGTCCTGTTACCAGTGCTGTGCAGGTAAGCAGTCCTGTTACCAGTGCTGTGCAGGTAAGCACTCCTGCTACCAGTGCTCTGCAGGTGAGCACTCCTACTACCAGTGGCTGTGCAGGTAAGCACTCCTGCTACCAGTGGCTGTGCAGGTGAGCACTCCTGCTACCAGTGCTGTGCAGGTAAGGACTCCTGTTACCAGTGGCTCTGCAGGTAAGCACTCCTGTTACCAGTGCTGTGCAGGTAAGCACTCCTACTACCAACAGCTGACATTTATATAACATTTATTCAACTTGATGAGATGTCCCAAGGTTCTTTATGACACCAAGCCACATAAGGAGATATTAGATCAGATGACCAAAAGTTGTAGATTTTAAGTGTCTTAAAGGAGGAAAGTGAAGTGGAGAGGTTTAGGGAATTACAGAGCTTGGGACTTAGGCAACTTAAGGCCACCCAGTGGTGGAACAGATATAACAGGGAATGCAAAAGAGGCCAACATTAGGAGAATGCAGATATTGAAACATAGATCTGTACAGTATGGAAATAGGCCCTTTGGTCCAACTCATCCACGTTGACCAGATATCCTGAATTAATCTTGGTCTTATTTGCCAGCATCTGGCCCATATTTCTCTAAACCCTTCCTATTCATATACCCATCCAGATGCCTTTTAAATGTTGTAACTGTACCAGCCTCCACCACATTCACCGGCACCTCATTCCATACAAGCACCATCCTGTGCATGAAAAAGATGCCCCTTAGGTCCCTTTTAAATCTTTCACCTCTCACCTTAAACCTATGCCCTCTAGTTTTGGACTCCCTACTGTTACAACACGGGGTAAACACCTCCTCTGTTAATTTAAATCTGTAGACAGAAATGATTTAACCCGTGCTGTAATCTGTTAAAGAAGAGAAGAACTATCCCAAAGTCACTATTTAAAACAAAAATTAATAACTTTAATTTTTTAAAGTCTAACAGAGAATATTTAACTAACAATTATTTGCCACTCATTTATCTAAACCTATCTTTTACCTTCCCCTCTACAATACTGGTCTGATAAAATCCCCAATTAGGATTTACAGAAAAATTCAAATTTCTAAACCAGCCAGCTGTCGAATCTTCTGGTGTCTTCCTGTGTAGATTTGTTCTCCAGGTCGGTGTTGATCTTTTCTCCTGTGCAAACTCTTTCTCCAGACAGTTACTTCTTGGAGACTTCTTATGAGCAGCCTACACCTGTTGGTCTTTTGGCAGTTCTCCCTCAAGTGTTCAATTTTTCCCAGTTTTATACCCCAAAGCATTGGATTGTTTCATTGGTTTTAATATTGCCAAAATATCAAAGTCAAACTTGATTGAGTTTAGTATCTTGGGGCAAAATTTAAACTGATTGGCTGAATCTGAATTTTCTTTTGTCTCTTAGCAACCCAGGTATTGCTAGCTGCTGGACCAAATGTTACATTGTAAATTCTCCAGAACTCTGTGCTTGCTAAGTCCTTCAACTCTCTTAAAGGTACAGTATCCCTTACACCTCCATATCACCACCCTGGGAAAAAGACCATGGCTATTCACCGTATGCATGCATCTTATCATCTTATAAACCTTTGTAAGGTCACCTCTCAGCCTCTGACACTCCAGAGATAACAGCCCCAGCGTATTCAGCCTCTCTGTGTAGCTCAATTCCTCCAATCCCGGCAACATCCTTGTAAATCTTTTCTGAACCTTTTCAAGTTTTAACAACATTTTTCCGATAGCAGGGATACCAGAATTGAACACAGTAATCCAAAAGTGACCCAACCAATGTCCTGTACAGGATATCCCAACTTTTGTACTGAATGCACCGATCAATAAAGGCAAGCATGCCAAACATCTTCACAACCTTGTCTAACTGTGACTCCACTTTCAAGGAACTATGAACCTGCACCCCAAGGTCTCTTTATTCAGCAATATCCCCCAGGATCCTATCATTAAGCATTTAAGTCCTGTCCTTATTTGCCTAATCAAAATGCAACACCTCACGTTTATCTGAAGTAAACTCATCTGCCACTCATTGGCCCATTAGTCCATCGGATCAAGGTCCCATTGTTCCCTGAGATAATCTTCACTGTCCACTGTACACCTATATTGGTGATACCTGTAAATTTACTAACCATTCCTCCTAGATTCACAACCAAATCATTTATATAAATGACAAAACAGTAGACTCTGCATTGATTCTTGCAACACACAGCTGGTCATAGACCTCCAATCCGAAAAACCCTCCACCACCACCCTCTGTTTCCTGGCTTCAAGTCAATTTTGTATCCAAATGGCTAACTCTCCCTGGACCTCATATGAGCTAATCTTGCTAACCAGTCTATCATATTGAATGCCTTGCTGAAGTCTAAAAAGACAGTGTCAATCACTCTGCCTTCATCAATCTTTATTGTCACTTTTTCAAATGTACTGTTCCTGGCATTGTCCCTGCAGCCCAAGATTCTGAGGTTTGGGTTTCAGTGAGGTGTGTGCTTCTTGTTATGAGAGTCTGAAGAAAATGGTATAAACAGAGTTCATAATGTTTATCCCTGGTTTCTAGCCACAATGCTGATTTTTCTTAGAGTTGCCATGCCGTGGTGCACTCATCTTACGCTGAACGTAACCACTGAAATACTGAGAGAGGGCTGCATTATCAAAAGTGACATTTTTGAGAATGAAACCTTGAGCCATCAGCTCCCTCATTTAGACTTTTTACAGATGCTGTCAGAACTATTGGGTATCTCCAGCACTTTATGTTTTTGATTTAGATTTCCAGCAACTGCAGTTCTTTGTTTGATTTCATGGCATTATAGCGAAGAAGTGTAGAGAATTCTCCCCAGAGTCCTGGCCAATATTTATTCCTCAACTAATACCACAGAAAAGGCCTCTCTGATCATCATCATACTGCTATGTGTGGTAGCTTGGTGGCTGAAAACTAGATGCCTTTGGGCTGCAAATTCTAGAACAATTTTTATATCAGAGAACTACAGAGGAACCTCGATTAGATGAGTGTCGATTATTCGAATTGTGGATTATCCAAAGAAGATTTCAAGGTCCCGCATAAACGTTACATTAAAGAGGTAAGTGTATTCAGATTACCTGTACTGAAAAACATGCAAAAAAGTTGGCAAAAACAAAGAAACGCCAGCAGCTCAAGCATCAGCGACTGGATATTTTTTAGGTAAGAGTTAGTTACACAGCCCTTCGCAGTGTTTTACAGTATTTCCATCATTTAACTGGGTTGTTGATGAAAAAAATAAACACTTGTGTGAGGTGGTGCTTCTGTCTTTCTATCACGAGACTGAGTTCCTGGAAACTGACAATGCTCTTGCAATCGTAGAAGCTGTTCGGGACCTTGTTTAATGCTGGGATTTCATATACAGCACAGTATTTATGTGACAGTAAAGGTTTAGTCTTTCTCAGTTTTAACATGTATTTTGCAGAATGCAAAGATTAGTTTGTTTAAATAGCAGACTCATTAAAATTATAGGAGAAAGTGAGGTCAGCAGATCAGAACTGAAAAATGTGTTGCTGGAAAAGCGCAGCATCCAAGGAGCAGGAAAATCGACGTTTCGGGCATAAGCCCTTCTTCAGGAAGCTTTTCCAGCAACACATTTTTCAGCTCATTAAAACTATAGATTTAAACAAATTCTCTGGCAAGACACAGTATTGGATCAGTATGGCTTTCCTTGTTTAAGGTAAAATCGATTATCCGAATAATCAATTATCCGAATGAAATTGTGCCCATCCATCTCGTTTGGATAATCGAGGTTCCTATGTAAATGCACTGAAATAGATTTGTTCCGCCAACATTCCAGAAGAGGGCACCAACAGCAAAGTTGGGATTTTTCTTTTTAGTTCTCCTATACTATGGATGCTGGTAATCAGAAATAAAAACAGAAAATGCTGAAAAAAAAACACCACGCAGGTTTGACAGCATCTGTGAAAAAAAACAAACTGAGCTAACGTCTCAGAGTGCTCCCGTGTCAAGGACTGGAAAACATTGCAATGTAACAGGTTTAAGTAAGTGCAGGATGTGGTGAATGGGGAGACATCAGATATTCTATTCATTTGGTAGTACAGGAGTTGAGTCTCGAAACAATAAAATTTTGTCAAAGCTTCCAGCCTTGCGCCCGTCAGGACAAGAATATAAAAGAAAAGGACAACAATCTTTTTGAAACAATAGCTGATTGGTCTGATTGGTTAAAGTGGAGAATGCCCCAGTTAAATGATGACCGATAGTTAATTGTCAAACTTTGTTCATTCTGAAGTGGGAATTTTGACTGACTGGTCAGGACATAGTCCTGAGAAATGAACTACAGAATAATGGTGGCTTGTTTGTTTAGTAGATAAAGTCATAGAGATGTACAGCACAGAAACAGACCCTTTGGTCCAACTCGTCCATGCTGACCAGTTTGGATTCCCTTTACCTCCCACTTGCCTTTGTCTTAGGATTGGGTGGTTCTGGTTGTGATTTTGCTAAGTGTAGTGCATGCTACTGTGAAGATATTATGGCTTTAAGTGGTATATTTGGTCCTGATTTTTTTTAATCAAGCAAGATTGAGACAAAGGCAATGAGTGGTCTGTTCAATGCCAATAAACAGCTTGTGAATCCTTGGGTTTTTTTTAAAAGTTGGAACAATAGAAGCAGCTTGAACGGGTGGAGTCAAGTTCCACCCATAGAACCAGGGATTTTTAGTTTTAGCTTTTAGTAGCAGTTGCTGGGATCTTGAAGCTGGATGTGGAAGCTCTTATTCCTCTCTCAGTTACAGCTAAAAGCTGGGGTTCTCTTCCTGCTAGAATTGCATGTGAGACAATCTATTTCACTGAATTTGTCTCTGTCAAGGATTTATGGAATGTTACTACACTGGAACAGTTAATTAGTGGTAATGTATACATTATTTTGTTAAGCATTTCAATAGAGATACAGTTAAGCCTGTTCTTTTTTTTTATTTTGACTGCTCTTTAACTGTAGTATAAAAATAGAATGTGTGTTGCTTAAAGTTGAATGGTTTGGCCAATTGAAGTGCATTTTGAACACAATGCCTTACCCGTACCTTTAAAGTAAGAAAAAGTTAGTGTCTAGGCTATCTTCTTAATAATATTTTGAGGGGGTTTAGTCTGGTCCATAACAAATTGGTAACTCTTATCAGGATCATAAACTCTAATTCCAGATTGTGTTTGGATTACTGGACACAAAGACAATGTGTAGAGTCATAGAGATGTACAGCATGGAAACAGACCCTTCAGTTCGACCTGTCCATGCCGACCAGATATCCCAACCCAATCTAGCCCCACCTGCCAGCACCCAGCCCATGTCCCTCCAAACCCTTCCTAATCATATTCACATCCAGATGCCTTTTAAATGCTGCAATTGTACCAGCCTCCGCCACTTCCTCTAGGAGCTCATTCCATACACGTACCACCCACTGTATGAAAAAGTTGCCCCTTAGGTCTCTTTTATATCTTTCTCCTCCCATCCTAAGCCGATGCCCTCTAGTTTTGGACTCCCCCACCCCAGGGAAAAGACTTTGTCTATTTATCCTATCCATGCCCCTCATGATTTTATAAATATGTATAAGGTTACCCCTCAGCCTCCAACGCTCCAGGGGAAACAACCCCAGCCTATTCAGCCTCTCCCTATGGCTCAAATCCTCCAATCCTTGTAAATCTTTTCTGAACCCTTTCAAGTTTCACAACTTCTTTCCGATAGAAAGGAGACCAGAATTGCACACAATATTTCAACAGTGGCCTAACCAATGCCCTGTACAGCCACAGTAAGTGTTGGTGTTCTTTTCTCGGGTGTTGCATTCTGTTGTTCAAATAGGCTGTGCCTTGTGTAGTAATGGCTCATTCAGCCACTGAGAATTTCCTGGAGGTGGAAGAGAATTTTACAGAAAGTGAGGAAGGCAAAGCTTTTGGAAATGGCAGTCAAGCTGGAGTTGGGGTTGCTTTTGTCTGTGAGAAAGGGGTAGTTAATTGCAGCATTAGCTTGCTATTTATGATTGCCTGATACACCTTTAGAATGATTGTAAATGGCTTAAATTCAATTGCAAATGAAGCAGTTGATCATGAAAAGAAAATGAAATCGTTTGAAAGCAGAGGAAAAAGGGAAAGGAAGGCCCTGGCAAAAGAAAGGGAGAAAGAGAGAGTTTTTGAACTACAGAGGTTGGAAATGAAAGCTCAAAGTCCTTATCTTACGCAGCAGCTTCATGATTAAAGATAAGGAAGTTGAAGTTTAATTATCAGAAACTGAGTTTGATCAAATAATTGAAAAAGGAAGAACAAGTGGAGGATAAAGTGGATATTTTTAGTTTAGATAAATTAATTGAATTCCAATGGAAAGTTGAAAAACTAAAGCAGTTGTAATCAAAGCAGTAGAATCTGAGTGTACCTCAGAATGTTATTATCTTTAACATGAAGTCATGATGAGGAAATAGAGACAATCACATATTCAGGCAGATGAAAAATGGGCAGAAGTTCATCAAGTTGTATTTCTGGTCATAGCAAGGAGGAGTTGCAAGTAGCACTTGAATTAACAGTAGTAGGTCATTTAGGCATAAAGAAAACTTAAGCCAAAATACAAAAATATTTTTACTGGCCTGGACTGCATCAGGATGTGGTTGACTATTGCCAGGCATTTCATATGTGTCAGGTAATTAGAAAAACACAGGCAGCAATAATTCCCATTTCTGCATTTGAGGAACCTTTCATGAGAGTCTTAATTGATTGCGTACGACCCCTACCGAAAACAAAAAGTGGGAATCAGTATTTGTTGACCATAATGGATGTAACTACTGGATATCCACAGGCCTTTCAATTTCGCAGTATCGTAGCCAAAAGTATTATAGAAGAGTTCTAACCGTATTGACTAGATACAGACTGTCCACAGAAATACAATCAAATCAAGAGTCAAATTTTACATCAATATTATTCAAAAAAGTTATGGATAGCTTAGGAAGAAAACAATTCAAATCCAATGCCTAATATCCAGAATTGCAGGGAGTGTTCAAACAGTGACATCAACCTTTTTAGATCATGTTGAGGGCTTATAGTCAAGATTATTCTGAGAATTGGGATAAAGGAATTCCATTTGTTTGTTTTGCACTAGGGATGCACCAAATGAATCCACCAAATTCAGTTCATTACATTTTCAGTATGAGGTGAGAGGACCACTGAAATTAGTTAAGGAGAAATTAGTGAGTCAGAGTTCAAAGACCACATATTTGAACTATATTTGTCAGTTTTAAGGAGAGATAAAATAGAGCAGGTGAATTGGCTAGACAGCATTTAAAAGTAGCACGGCATGTGATGAAACTGAAACCAGACAGTTTTTTAAAATTCACAATTTTGCTATTGGTAATAAAGTCTTAGTATTACTACCAGTGGTAGGTAAACCTCTAAAGGCAAGGTTTAGTGGGCCTTATCAAATCAAAAGGAAATTGAGTGACATGAATTATTTGATAAGAACATCAGATAGAAAGTAGTCTTACAGCTGAATATGTTCAAAACCCATTTTGATAGCGAAGGAAAGCAAAAGGAGAATGTGTTACTGATTATAACACAAAGTAAAGAATCAAGTTCAGATGATTCTGAATTGGACATTCCTCAAATTAAATTAGACAATGGGGAAGTTCTCAAAAATTGGGATAAATTATTGAGTTACCTTTCAGAGGAAAATTGAATAACCCGAAAGAGTGATTACAATCACATTGGGAGAATTGTGGGGGTAAGTTGGGAAGTACTAATCTGGTTATGCAGGAGGTGCTGTTCCATTTAAGTAACATCCTTAAAGACTTAACACTCAAGTTGGCACAGGTTCAGAAGAAGATTGAACACATGCACAAAGACAACATAACCAAGGAGAGTTGCAGTGGACTGAGGTCACCCACAGCAAGTGAAAATGTGTTGCTGGTTAAAGCACAGCAGGTCAGGCAGCATCCAAGGAATAGGAAATTTGACGTTTCGAGCATAAGCCCTTCATCAGGAATGAGGAGAGGGTGCCAGGCAGGCTAAGATAAAAGGTATGGAGGAGGGACTTGGGGGAGGGGCGATGGAGATGTGATAGGTGGAAGGAGGTCAAGGTGAGGGTGATAGGCCGGAGTGGGATGGGGGCGGAGAGGTTAGGAAGAAGATTGCAGGTTAGGAGGGCGGTGCTGAGTTGAGGGAACCGACTGAGACAAGGTGGGGGGAGGGGAAATGAGGAAACTGGAGAAATCTGAGTTCATCCCTTGTGGTTGGAGGGTTCCCAGGCGGAAGATGAGGCGTTCTTCTTCCAACCGTCGTGTTGTTATGTTTTGCCGGTGGAGGAGTCCAAGGACCTGCATGTCCTCGGTGGAGTGGGAGGGAGAGTTAAAGTGTTGAGCCACGGGGTGGTTGGGTTGGTTGGTCCGGGCGTCCCTGAGGTGTTCTCTGAAGCGTTCCGCAAGTAAGCGGCCCGTCTCCCCAATGTAGAGGAGGCCACATCGGGTGCAGCGGATGCAGTAGATGATGTGTGTGGAGGTACAGGTGAACTTGTGGCGGATATGGAAGGATCCCTTGGGGCCTTGGAGGGAAGTGAGGGAGGAGGTGTGGGCGCAAGTTTGTCACCCACAGCAATGCTGTCATGTGTGAACTGTCACAAAGTCAATGTAGTTACAGAGTCTGATTCATATCCTATTTCACATTTGGAAGGCTGTGTTGAGAAGTTGGGGCAAGCAACTTATATTCCTAAGTTGAACTTACTCCGAGGATACTGGCAGATAGCTTTATCTGAAAAAAATGAAGACAATTTTAGCTTTTGTGACACTGAATGCACTGTTCCATTTTTAAAGGTTTTGGTCAGAAAAAATGCACTAGCCACATTTGTAAAGCTAACCAATACAGTTGTTTTGGGATTACCCAATTGTGTTGTGTACATCGATGATCTGGTGATTTTTGGTCACACATAAAAGGAACATTTGCAGCATCTATCAGAATTATCTGATTGACTTTGGGAGAAAGGCTTGATGATAAACCTGGCTAAGAGTGAATTTGCAAAAACTCAAATTACGTTCCTGGGCTACTTCATTGGACGGGGACAAATGACCCCACAGGATGCGAAAACAAAGGTTATTGGGGAGTTTCCCATACCATCAACAAAGAGGGGAGGACTACAGCTGTGGGACTGAGTGCTTTTCATCACAAGTTTGTACCAAATGTTAGCAGTGTGGTTGCTCTATTGACTGACTTGTTGAATTTCAGTGGACAGAGCATGTTAGAATCATTTGACAGCTTGAAAGCTGTGCTAACTACTGCTCCAGTGTTAACCACATCTAATTATGCAAAACCATTCAAGGTGACTGTTTATGCGAGTAGTGTGTCGGTGTTGTACTCTTGCAAGAAAACGATGAAAAGAAAGGAAAACTTATTGGGTATTTTTCCAGAAAATTTAACAATCATCAACAGAAATATTCCACAATTGAGAAGGTGACCTTGAGCTTGATGTTGGTGTTTCAACATATCAATATTTATACTGCCAGTAATGTGTCTGAGACAATCGTATAAACTGATTGTAACCCCTTAAAAGTTTTTTGAAAAATTTAAACATAAAAATTTCAGTCTGTTTAGATGGAGCTTATTATTGAAGTCATTCAATTTGAAAATTATGCAAGTAGCACGAAATGAGAACATATTTGCCAATACGTTGTGGTGGCTTTGATGAATGAAGACAAAGGCATTCACGAGAATATACGGATTGATATAGAATGTAATAGTGAATATTTTCATGCTTAGAGTTATTATAATGTATATGTGTATTGTAGTGTTTTAATAGCAAAGGATTAAAGGTTTTAAAAAATGAAGCCATCTTTGTATACCGATGATTCATTTTTTTAAAGGAGAGGAGGCGTGACAAGAACAAAGCTTTAAGAGGTGTATTTTGTCCTGGTTTTTTAATGGGGAGGTTGAGACAGAGATGTCGAGCAGTCTGCTCATAGTCAACAAACAAGCTTGTGAGGCCTTGACTTCTTTTTAAGTTGGAACAATAGAAGCAACCTGACTGGTTGGGATCAAGCTCACACAGCACCAGGACATTTTGTTTTAGCTTTCAGTAGTAGGGATCTTCAAGCTGGATGTGGAACTCTTATTCCTCTTATTGTTACAGCTAAAGGCTGGGGTTCTCTTCCTGCTGCTAGGTTTATAAGTGAGACAACCTATTTCACTGAATTTGCCTTTGACATGGGTGTGTTTATGGGATGTTACTTTATTAGAACAATTAGTAGTAGTTTGTATGTATGTATATATAAAATTTTGTTAAGCATTTTGATAGAGATAGAGTAAAGCCAATTCTTTTATTTTTATTTTCTCTGTCTTTTGTCATGAAAAACTGAAGTGTTTTGCTTAAAATCGAGTAGTTTGAGTGACCAAATTGCTTCTAGAACATAATGCCATACACTTATCTTTAAAGTGAGAAAAAGTTAGGGCAAAAATATATCTTCTTAATATATTTTGAGGAGATTTAGTCTGATCCATACCACTACAGACTGTGTAAATAATTGTAATAACAAGTGCTGACTAAAACAGATCACCATCAACATTTAGGATCTAAATTAAAATAACACATCTTCTTCAATTTTCTTCCTTCCTTACCTTAATGTACTGACTTCCTCAGGTTTGAAGTTCTACTACTGCCAGATAATGGCCATCTCCAACAAGAGAGTCTAACCATCTGTCTTGACATTCAGAGGCATTACTATCACAGAGTCTTTCATCATCAACATCCTGGGGGTTGCCACTGACCAGAAACTCAAATGGAATTATATCGTGGCTTCAAGAGCAGGTTAAAGGCTAGGATTTCATAGTGAGTAAATGACATTCTATCTTCCAAAGCCTGTCAAGCATAGCTACAATTCAGGAGAGAGATGGAATACTCCCCACTTGGTTGGATGGGTTCAGCTCCAACAGCAATCAAGAAGCTTGACGCCATCCAGGACAAAGCAGCCCCTTTGATTGGCACCACATCCACTCTGTCCATCACTGATGCTCAGTAGCAGCAGTGTGTACCATCTACAAGATGGACTGCAGAAATTCACCAAGGTTCCTACACAGCACCTAACAAACCTGCAAACTCTACCATCTAGAAGGACAAGGGTAGCAGATACATGGGAACACTACCCCTTGCCAGTTCCCCTCCAAGCCACTCACCATCCCGACTTGGAAATATATCATCATTCCTCCAGTGTTGCTGGGTAAAAATCCTGGAATTCCCTCCTCAATAGCATTGCAGTTCAAGAAGGTGGCTCACCTCCACTTTCTCAAGGGACAGTTAAGGATGATCAATAATTGGTAGCCAGCCAGTGACACATTAATCCCACAAAAACATTTTAAAAACCATTTGTCAGCTGACTGTTCATTGTGCAGCAATGCAGTCAGGGATCACTCAACGGGACTCTTTGACTATGAGGACTATCCTAGCTGACACAAATGCTGCCAACATGAGATGCTTCACAGAAAAATGAGGAACAAAGATTCAGAGAGGAATGAAAAAGAAGTAAAAGAGATAGATTTTGGGAATGCTTCTTAAACGATGACAGAAAATTAGACAGACTAAGTGATTAAGAGAAAGGGTCAAGGTAGCAGATAAGTTATAGTTGAGGATTAGGAACGGAAACTCTTTAGCTGCAGGACACTGAGTTGAATCACAGTGTCCCTGGTAATACCTTGGCCAGGATTGCCCTGGGACTCTGTGATAATGTGACCCAATCTCCCCTCTGATTCAGACCATTGTGGATTCAAGTCTCACTCCAGGACAGGAACATAAAATTCCAGGCTAACTCTGCCACTGCAGTGTGGAAGGTTTGGGCAGAGACCAAAATTTTGTGGCTCCCAGCCTGATACAAGTATAGCAGGCCCCACTCCTCATGAAACACAATGGGCCCCCTAGGGACCTGATTAACAAGCCCTGGTGTATCTTCCTTTCCCTGACCCTGATTGGATGTGCCATTTTCTCAGCTGACACACCAATTGGAGGCCCCGTCTTCTCTCTCTCACTCAGCTGATACTAGAGGAATGAATTATCACCTTGCTTACTGTGGGATTTTACTGACTGCAGACTGGTTGCTGAATTTCGTACAACAGTGATTACACTTCACCAAATTGTTTCATTGGGTGTACGTTTCTTTGGAAAATATAAACATGGTCTTCGGGGCAGGAATTGGTTTCTTGGCCCCTTGAGCCTGCGCACCTTTTTGATGGGATCATGGTTAATCTAAATGTGGCTTCAACTCCACATTCCCGTGTACTCTCCCAAATAACCACTGATTCCCTTCTTGTCCAACAATGCACTTACCTCTGCCTTAATGATATTCACCTCCACCACTCCCTGGAGACAGAGTTCCACAGAGTCATAACCGTCTGAGAGAAAACTAAAGTGCCACTTCACCATCTTGAATAGGAGGCCTCTTATCTTTGAATTGTCAGTCCCCCAGTTCCAGTCTCTCCCACAAGAAGCAACATCTCTTTAGCATCCACCCTGTAAAAGGGCAGGCACTGGTCTAGTGGTATTATTGCTGGACTGTTAATTCAGTGACCCAGGTAATGTTCTGGGGACCTGGGTTCAAATCCTGCCATGGTAGATGGGGAATATGGATTCAATAAATATCTGGAATTAAGTTTCTAATGATGACCATGAATCCATTGTCATTGTTGGAAAAACCCATCTGGTTCACTAACGTTTGTTAAGGAAGGAAACTGCCATCCTTACTGAGTCTGGCCTATATGTGACTCCAGACCCACAGAGATGTGGTTGAACCTTAATTGTTATAAATGTTAGCCTATCGAGTGAAACCCTCATCCCGCAAGCGAGTAAAAAGGGTTCCTCTCAGGATCTTAGTGGATCACAGCAACAGAAATGTTAAATTTTTCACTCTCCTGCGATCATGATCTACGCCGCAATGCCAGGTAAAGGGAAGAGGACCAGGGATCTGTCCTGGCCCTCCTCCATTCTGCCTTCGACATTTACATTGGCTGTCATTCACAGATCTGGATCCCATTCAAAGTGTAGTGACTCCAGGAGAGATGGGAAAACCATTGAGACAATTCTAAAGTGCATTCTGAAGACGTCGATGTCTGCTCAGCTTAAAAGTCGGCCACCACCTCCAAATTGCCCAGTGTCCTTCACCATCCATTTGCAGTGCCCTGTCTGAGGTGAGCAGATTTACAATAACATTGCTGCTGACATACAACTCCTGTAATCCTCTTTAAGCAGGTCTAAAAACAGGACTGCACCCTGCCAGTTCCACTCTAATGTAATACCCCACTGTCATTAATAATCTATCGAACTGCTTAATCCTCTCTCCATGCTCCATAAAGCCTCTCTGCTCACATTGGACGCATTCTAACCTTTATCTAAGTGTGTCTCTTGCGTTTTAAAATAGATTGATGGAAAACTATTAAGGTTCTGTAAGATAATGGGAGCTGTTATCACGTTCCACTGCCCTGCACATTTTCATGTTGCCATGACTATTTGGGTTTGAGTTTTCAGTGGTGTGACATCAGGCCAGCAGAATAGGAAATTGGAGCAGGAGTAGGCCATTCAGCCCCTTAACCCTGCTCCACCATTCAATTAAATCACAAACTTGGATCTCAAATGGAGTAATGGTAATGTTACTGAAAAGGAAATGCAGCACTTCAGAAAGGAATGTGGGTTTGAATCCCAATGGATGAAATATTCTGAAATAAAAAACTCATGTAATGGTGACCATAAGACCATAAGACATAGGAGTGGAAGTAAGGCCATTCGGCCCATCGAGTCCACTCCGCCATTCAATCATGGCTGATGGGCATTTCAACTCCATCAGCCATGGTGACCATGTAATCACTCTTGACTCCTGCAAAAATCCTATCTGGTTTGCTAGTATCCGTTAAGGAAGGAAATCTGTCATCCATGAGTCTGGCCCACATGTGACTCCAGATCCATAGTGATGTCTAACCAAAACAGAAATTGCTGGAAACAACTCAGCAGGTCTGGCAGCATCTGTGGAGGGAAAGCAGAGTTAATGTTTTGGGTTCAGTGACCCTTCTCCAGAACCCTGCTTTCTGAAATGGCCTGAGCAAACCACTCAGTTCAATGCCAGGACATTTAAGTGATGGGCAACAAATATATAGATTATATTACTTACAGTGTGGAAACAGGCCCTTCGGCCCAACAAGTCCACACTGACCCGCCGAAGCGAAACCCACCCATACCCCTACATTTGCCCCTTACCTAACACTACGGGCAATTTAGCATGGCCAATTCACCTGACCTGCACATCTTTGGACTGTGGGAGGAAACCAGAGTACCCGGAGGAAACCCACGCAAACACGGGGAGAACGTGCAAACTCCACACAGTCAGTTGCCTGAGGCGGGAGTTGAACCCGGGTCTCAGGCGCTGTGAGGCAGCAGTGCTAACCACTGTGCCACCGTGTCGCCCGTCAGGCCCCATCACGATTGCCCATGTCCCATGAATGAATAAAAATTAAGCTCCACTCTCCTGACCTCCACCCCCAGTCATATCCCTTAATAAAACAATAAAACATTGGAGCTGACATAGGCTATTCAGCCCATTGAGCCCACTTTGCATTCAATTAAATCGTGGCTGATCTGATAATCCTCAATTCCATTTCCTTGCTTCTCCTCACAACCGAGTGATATCCTCACTGATTAAAAATCTGTCTGTCACAGCCTTGAATATACTTCATGACCTAGCCCTGACAGCCCTCTGTGGTAAAGAATTGCACGGATCCATTATCCCGTGAGAAATTCCTCCTCATCTCTGTCTTAAAAGTGTAATGCCTTACTCTAAGATTGCACACCTTACCTAAGATTACCCATCCTAGACCCTGCCACAATAGGAAACAACTTTTCTGCATCTACAATGTCAAATCTCGTAAAAATCTTGTTGCTTCAATAAAGTTTTCTCATTATTCTAAATTCCAATTAATATGGGTCCAATCTTCTCAACCTCTCCTCATAAGACATGCCCACCATACCTGGAATCAGCCTCCAATGTCAGTCTATATTTCCTTAGATGGACTGACTAGTGTTTTGTGGAGTTTTAGCAAAACCTTCTGGTAAAAAATGAGGTCTGCAGATGCTGGAGATCACAGCTGAAAATGTGTTGCTGGTTAAAGCACAGCAGGTTAGGCAGCATCCAAGGAATAGGAAATTCGACGTTTCGGGCATAAGCCCTTCAAAAGGGCTTATGCCCGAAACGTCGAATTTCCTATTCCTTGGATGCTGCCTAATCTGCTGTGCTTTAACCAGCAACACATTTTCAGCTTTTAGCAAAACCTCTCCATTTTTATTCTCCATTCTCTTTGAATTAAAATTAATGTTAAATTAATTTCCTTGTCCATCAAAAATCCAACTCATCCACGAATTAATTTAGAGGTTTATAAAGTTATGAGGACCATGGTTAGGGTGAATAGCCAAGGTCTTTCCTCCAGGGTAGAGGAATCCAAAACTAGACGGTTTAAGGTCCGAGGGGAAAAATTTAAAAGAGACCTAAGGGGCAACTTTTCCATGCAGAGGATGGTGCATGTATGGAATGAGCTGCCAGAAGAAGTGTTGGAGTCTGGTACAATTATAACATTTAAAAGGCATCTGGATGGGTATATGAATAGAAGGAGTTTAGAGGGATATGGGCCAAATGCTGGCAAATGGGACTAGATTAGGTTAGGATATCTGGTCGGCATGGACGAGTTGGACCAAAGAATGTGTTTCCATGCCGTACAGCTCGATGACATTGCCTCCATCACCATCAGAGGTAGACAATTCCTCATACTCATGACTGTTCAGAAGTAATTTCTAATCTTGTCATAAAATGGAGACCTCTATGTTAGTTTCTTTCACAAGAAGAAACATTGTCCCCAAGCCTTTCCTATGCATTGCCCTCATATTTCGATAAGATGCCATCTTACTTTTCTGAACTCCAGTGAATATAGGCGCAACCTGTTGAACCTTTCCTTGCGCACTCAGCCCTTTATTCTCAGCAACTATCTCTATGAAAATGTTGTTTATCAATGGTACAAGCATCAAAGTCTAGAGCATGGCTTCCCAATCCTTTACTCACCGTGACCCCATTTTGAGGTGGGTGGCGGAAGCGAATCAGAAATTTGGGGTCCAGTTGAGAACTCGTTCAGAATATCATTGCTGCCCTACAGTTTGCAACCCCTAAGTTTCAGCTGGCACCCATCCACTCCCCTGACCTTGGGCAATCCGAGTCCAGAAGAGTTCGATAGAAACAGATTAAAAGGAAGACTGGCAGGGAGTGCCACTTTTTCTGAAGTGCTGTCTTTCAAGTGAAATGATAAAGCAAATCTCCATCTGCTCGGATGTATAAGATTCCTTAGCGCTTTAAAAAAAAGCTAGACTGTGGCACCGACGTTATCCAAGCAAACTAAGAACATAGGCCATTTAGCCTCTTGAGCCTGTTTTGTCAGTCAATGGGATCATAGCAAATTTTTGTACTAATTCCATATATGCATCTTGGCCCTACATCCCTTAGTACATTCAAATAACAAAATCAAACAGTCCCATTGTTAAGTTTAACAATTGATTGAGTGTCATTTGTCATTTGTGGTTCACAGCTCCAAATCTCTCCCATCTTATGTGTGTAATTGTTTCCTACTTAAACTCCTGAAATGTCTGGCTTTAATTATTAGACTATTGTTAGTCCTGAACTCCACACCCCCATAGCCAACCAATGGAAATTGTTTCTCTATTCTATCAGTTCCCCTTAATAAAAATTAGTTAAATCACTTCCTTATTCTTACAAATCCCAGGGATACCATTCTGGTCTGTGTAATCTGTCCTTGACACCAATATCTGTAGGTAGTAACCCTGGGAAACCAATGTGTAAAAACAGGAAGGGGCCTGAGGAAGGTTCGCTGGTCCCAAAACGTTAAATGCCTCTGATGTCTCTCCACAGAGGCTGCCTGACTTGCTGAGCGTTTACAGCAATTCCTGTTTTTGTTTCTTATTTACAGCATCCACAGTTTTTTTTCAGGTCTTTTTGTATAAAAACAAAGACTTGATTTAGTACATCATCCAAAGAACAGTATTTCAACGGGACAGGATTCCCTCAGGACTGCACTGGGAGTGTCATCCTGGATAAAGTAGCCAAGGCCAAAGTGGGAGGAGGGAATTGATGACAAGTATCTACTTTGTGAATGAACTTCTCTCTCCTGTCCAGCTTTACAACTGAGAAACAGCATCAAGCCCTGAACTGTGTCAGGTAATTATTTCATATTTGAATATTCCACTAATTATAGTAACAATTAAACAGAGCTTTCATTCACTACAGAAATTGGCACAATCTTTTGATTTAGCAAAGCCTCTGGCCAGGAACCAAAGCTCTTTTATAAAGGAACTGAGATGAGTTTCCATAGAAACATTCACAGCAAAAGATGGTAAAATATGGCACCTCTGGACACCCTAAAGCATTTTATAATCAAATCCTCGAAGTCTGCTCACTATTGCTGTATCAGAAATGTGATAGGATCTGAAACATAGAAGTGAGACATCGTCAAAGTAGGGATTTCCCCTGGTGTTCTGGCCCAACATTTCGGTATTCTTTGAAACAGGTCTTTATTATTTGACTTTCTTTGGGAACTTGCTGTGCATCAGTTAGCTTTTTATATTCTTCCATGGGATGTGAGTGTCACTGTTGAGGTCAGAAGTTGTTGCCTGTCCCCAATTGTCCTTGAACGAAGTGGTTTGCCTGGCCATTTCAGAGGACTGTGAAGAGTCAACCACATTGCTGTGGGTCTGGACACATGTAGGTTCCTACTGGACAAAGGCAGCAGTGTTCTGAAGAAGGCAGCTCACCGTCACCTCCTCAAGGACAACTAGGGATGGGCAATAAATGCTGGCCCAGCCAGCGATACCCTCATCCCGCGTCCCATGAATGAATTAAAACAAATTATCTCGGACTCAAAGCATTAACTGTACTTCTCACTCCACAGATGTTGCCAGACTTGCTGAGTCTCTGGAGGGCAGGTCTCTTTCCCCAAAGGCTGTTAATGATCCTTAACAGTTTTTGCATTAGTTTTTACATTAATTGATAATAGTGTCATGGTCACTATTGCTGATTCGAGCTTTCAATTTCTGATTTATTAACTCAACGTAAGGTCTACCAGCTGATCTGGTGGGAATTGAACCCACATCCCCCAGAGAATTAGCCTCTGGATTATTAGTTCATTGACATTTTCTCTCAAACTCTGTCTCTCCCAGCATGGCATGGGGGTACATCAGCCTAGTTAGAGTGATAGAGATGTACAGCACGAAAACAGACCCTTCAGTCCAACCCGTCCATGCTGACCAGATATCCTAACCTAATCTAGTCCCATTTGCCAGAACTTGGCCCAACCCTCCAAACCCTTCCTATTCATGTTCCCATCCAGGTGCCTTTTAAATGTTGTAATTGTACCAGCCTCCACCAGTCTCTCTGGCAGCTCATTCCGCACACGCACCACCCTTTGCATGAAAATGCTGCCCCTTAGGTTCCTTTTAAATCTTTCCCCTCTCACCCTAAACCTATGCCGTTTAGTTCTAGAATCTCCCTCTTTGCTTATTTATTCTATCCGTGCCCCTCATGATTTTATAAACCTCTATAAGGTCACCCTTTTGCCTCTGACGGTCCAGGGAAAACAGCCCCCTCGAACCCTCCAACCTTGGCAACATTCTTTTTTGAACCCTTCAAGTTTCACAACATCCTTCTGTTAGGAGGGAGACCAGTACTGCACACAATATTCCAAAAATGGCCTAACCAAAGTCCTATACAGCCGCAATGTGACCTCCCAGCTCCTATGCTCAATGCTTTGACCAATAAAGGAAAGCATACTAAATGCCTTCTTCGCTATCCTATCTACCTAAGACTCCACTTTGAAGTTGTTGAGTTTAAGTCTCTGGTGTGGGACTTGAACCTCTAACCTTCTGATCCAAAGGTCAGCACACTACACAGCTGACAAATAACTATGAAAGGCATGAATTTGTCCAACTTAGAGCAATGTTAAGTTTGAAGCTAATTATCGCAATAACATTCTGGAACTTAAACCACACATGAGCAATGCCACTGGAGATGTAATAATCTAAATTCTAACAGTCAATAGATCCTTTATTAAACAATTCTAAATCCCGATTAACCCTGATTAACTGTTCATCTAAGTGGGTCATTATGTGTTTAGCTCCATCAGTCAGACAAGAGAATCATTGAATCACACAATACGGACAGAGGCTGTTCACCCCATCATGCTTCTGCTGGCCCCTCATTAAAACTATCTCAAATCATCCTGCCAAACTCCAGCAGCACTTCTGAAAAAGTTATAAAGGGTGAATGTAGGAGCAAAAATTCTCAAAGTGTTAAAACAATGCATTGTTGTTGGATTTCTGTCAAGCATTTCACAATCACCAGTTGGGCCAAAGGACTTGCAGCCAATGATGTGCATTTAAAGGGTAGTCACTGCTGTAATGTATGAAACATCAAAGCCCAATCTGTGCACAGCAAGATCTCGCAAACAACCACGTGGGAATGATTAGACAATCTAATCTTTTGTGGCCTTGGTCAAGGCTAAATAGTGGACCAGGATGCCAAGGAGCACTCCCCTGTTCTTCAAAATAGCACACCTGTCCTTCAGAGCAAGGCTGACATTTGCTCATGCCAAGAACCAGCTCAGGAGTCATTTAACATGGGGAGGTGGCAGCTTTTCAAAAATAATGTATTCATTGATCAAGCAGGTGGGATCTCAGCCTAATGCCTCCTTCGGTCTTGTATAGGAATGTACATAAGCCTCAGCCCTTGAGTGGGACTCAGACCCAGATCTTTATGATTCAGTGTGTTACCAGCTCTGCCAAAACTGACAGTTGGATGACTGAATTTCTACTGGACGATCAAACTGACAATACAGCACGTTTGGTTAGCTGATCTCTCACACAAAAGCTACCCCCGTGTTCTCTGCCAAGAGCTTTAGCTCACCCTTCCAGCAATTTATTCACTTAAAAAAATAATTATCAGTTACTGGCGATCTCATTGTGTTCAATAAAGCTAAGCAAGAAACATGAATTATTTCTGATATGAAGTGTTGACCTAGCTTTTCATTGAGGGACACACATTACCCATCATTTGGCAGAACAATAATTTGCCCTTTTGCAGGCAGATTATATGGACACAGTAAGATGCCATAAACTGCAATGATTTGACTGAGCAGTTAATCTGTAAGGAAGCTATCTCTCATCCCACAGGGCACTGGCACGTTCACACCTAGAGTATTGTGTCCAATTTTTGTCACCCCACTTGGAGACATTTTCACTGGAAATTATTCCAGGAAAGGTTCTGGGATGAAGGAAAGCTTGGGGCCTAACCTCTTGGAGTTTAGAAAAGTGATAGATGATCTTATAGAAATGTATAAAATCTTAATGGAGCATGACAAGACTCCTGTATATGGAACTTGAAAACTGCTGTGTGAGGACACCCAGGTGTCATTGCACTTCCTGTTTTTGCTACTAATGTGGACAACCTCACACTTATCCACATTTTCCTCATCTTCCACAAATTTGCCCACTCAACTTCTCTATTGAGTCAGAAATGTGGAGTCGAGGATCCAGTCAGATTGGCTTTGATCTTATTTGCTGGTGATGGTGGAGGCTGGATGGGCCAAATGTCTTACCCTTGCTCTACATTCCCTGTAATTGTTCCTGGCAGCGTGCAGATCCTCCCAGTGGCTCCTGCTCCTATTTCGAATGAATGTTGGTGAGCACAGGGTTTCTCCACAATTAGATTAGATTACTTACAGTGTGGAAAAAGGCCCTTCGGCCCAACAAGTCCACACCGACCCGCCGAAGCGCAACCCACCCATACCCCTTACCTAACACTACGGGCAATTTAGCATGGCCAATTCACCTGACCCGCACATCTTTGGGTTGTGGGAGGAAACCGGAGCACCCGGAGGAAACCAACGCAGACACAGGGAGAATGTGCAAACTCCACACAGACAGTCGCCTGAGGCGGGAATTGAACCCAGGTCTCTGGTGCTGTGAAGCAGCAGTGCTAACCACTGTGCCACCGTGCCGCCCAAATGTGATGGCTTTCCCAAGAAATGAGAAAGCGAGGACTGCAGATGCTGGAGATCAGAGCTGAAAATGTGTTGCTGGAAAAGCGCAGCAGGTCAGGCAGCATCCAAGGAACAAGAAATTTGACGTTTCGGGCATGAGCCCTTCTTCAGGAACCTGAAATGTCGAATCTCCTGCTCCTTGGATGCTGCCTGACCTGCTGCGCTTTTCCAGCAACACATTTTCAGCTCTTCACAAGAAATGACTCTACTGAGATTGAATCGCATTGGCCAGTCATTTTGATTAGATTAGATTACTTACAGTGTGGAAACAGGCCCTTTGGCCCAACAAGTCCACACCAACCCGCCGAAGCGCAACCCACCCATCCCCCTACATTTACCCCTTACCTAACACTACGGGCAATTTAGCATGGCCAATTCACCTGACCCGCACATCTTTGGACTGTGGGAGGAAACAGGAGCACCTGGAGGAAACCCACGCAGACACGGGGAGAACGTGCAAACTTCACACAGTCAGTCGCCTGAGTCGGGAATTGAACCCGGATCTCTGGCGCTGTGAGGCAGCAGTGCTAACCACTGTGTCACCGTGCCGCCCAAAATTTTGCTGCAATTTTTGCTGGCAACCTGGAGAGATTCTGAGTGGCAAAGCTGACCTTTACTGCATTTCTTAAGTTAGATCAAAGAAATCAAGTAAGGTGGCAGTAGGGTGGGAAAGCATGCAAACTCCTTCTTGAGGGCAAATCAAAGAGATGGGCAGAAAATGTCAGCCCAGTCAGAACACTGCTGCCTCACAGCACCAGGGACCCGGGTTTGATTCCCGCCTCAGGCGTTCGCACATTGTCCCAGTGTCTGCGTGGGTTTCCTCTGGGTGCTCCTGTTCCTCCCACAATCCAAAGATGTGCAGGTCAGGTGAATTGGTCATGCTAAATTGTCCGCAGTGTTAGGTGCATTCATCAGGGGTAAATATCGAGTAGGGGAATGGGTCGGGGTTGGCTACTCTTTGGAGGGTCGGTGGAACTTGTTGGGCCAAAGGGCCTGTTTCTACACTGTAGGGAATCTAATCTAATATCTAATGAATAAATCCCCAGTGTGAACACAATCTAAATAACAACAACTTGCACAAACACAGCAACTTCGGTACTGTAAAGCATCCAGGAGAAGTAATCAAACTGGATTAGATTAGATTACTTACAGTGTGGAAACAGGCCCTTCGGCCCAACAAGTCCACACCGACCCGCCGAAGCGCAACCCACCCATACCCCTACATTTACCCCTTACCTAACACGACGGGCAATTTAGCATGGCCAATTCACCTGACCCGCACATCTTTGGACTGTAGGAGGAAACCGGAGCACCCGGAGGAAACCCACTCAGACACGGGGAGAACGTACAAACTCCACACAGTCTGTCGCCTGAGTTGGGAATTGAACCCGGGTCTCAGGCGCTGTGAGGCAGCAGTGCTAACCACTGTGCCACCGTGCCGCCCTTACCAAGCTTGATACCAAGCTGGTAGCACAGTCAAAGAGAGCACTTTTAATGATCATCCTGTAACTATCTTTCTCGTTTAAGAGCACTCCACTGCACAACAATTTGAAAACAATTGCTGATAGTCCCCGGCCTTAATCCCAATTTGATGTTGACAGTGTTGAGGTTTATTTACAACTCGTTCTCGGTCGTTTTTAATCCCCTCTGAGGATTTATGGGTAAGTCACATTCAAAGATTTTGCAGGGGCCATATGGTGTTTTTTTTTTGGACATTTACTAAACAGAGCTATGATGGTTTCATCTCAGCCCCGGAACCCCCTCCCCCCAGACCAATGGAAAAAACGCCAAAGAGGGAATTAATAGACATCATTTAGAATTCTTGGTAAAGCAGTTGGCAACCATTAGCTGCTCAAAAACTACACCAAGATTGGAAACAATGAGGGCAATGCACGAAGGTGGAATTGCACTTATATTCAACATAAATGCATCCCAGTATGCTTGACGGTGCTTTTGAAATGTAGTTTCTCTTGGAGACCAACTTATGCATTGCTTCCACAAACAGCAGTGTGATGTAGCTTGAGGGATAAATCTTGACCACGTCACCAGAGAAAGAGAGAGAGAGAGAGAGACAGAGACACAGAGAGAGAGAGAGATTCCCTGCTCTTCTTCGAAACAGTGGCCACGGGATCATCTGCCTTTAGCTGAGATTACATTTAGTCCCACTCTCTCATCCGGGAAACAAAAGAGGCTCTGTTAACGATGCACCTTCACTGCTGCATGCGGTATATCAACATAAAATTTTAACTCAAATTTCTAGAGTTGGATTCCAACATAGGAAATGAGGAGGCCTTTCAGCCCCTCAAGCCTCATCTGCTGTTATTGTGTGATCATCTATGATCTAACTCCATTTACCCACCTTTACCCTCATATTCCTTTGGATAACAGACCTCAAGTAACCTCAGATTTCAACTGAGCAGTTGGCCGAACTTGTCTTTCGGAGAAGACAGATCTGGATTGTTTTTGTGTGTGTAGAAATAATTAATTTCTGAAAAATCTGGGTGTAATTTTTCGGCTCAGTCCCATAGCCCTAAAATCCCACAATCTGAAAAAAAGTTGTACTCAAAACATTAACTGTTTCTCTCTCCACAGATGCTGCCAGACCAGCTAAGTTTCTCCAACATCGGCAATTCATTGTTTTATTTATATGAGTAGAAAGCAGGTGTTCTTGCATTTTCAAGCATGTATTGGAGGACAGTACACAGGACATAGACAGTGTTCAGTTCAACTGACAGTGTCATGTTATTAACTACACTAGATACTGGCTCCACTAAATGATGATGTACTGAGTACAATGCATGGTTGGCGGTCTGCTGTGGTTAGTTAGCAATCTTGTCTCTGTCTTTGCGTTCATGTTAGAGCAAGACAGCAAAATCCAGGCTGATGTTCCCAGTGCAGTACTAAGGGAACGCTGCTCTGTCAAAGGTATGCACTAGCTTCTAGGTAAGACACTAAACTCAGGCATTGTCTGCAATCCCAAGTGGATGTTGTTTGAATAAGAACAATGCTACCTGCAAAGAGGTGATGGCTGTATGGCGTTCTTGTCAGTATTTATCCCTCCCTCAACCAGCCAACATCAACATAAACAAATGATCTGATCATCCCACATTGGTGGGAGCTTGTTGTGAGTGTATGTTATCAACAAAACACTTTCTGCAAATGAGGGAGTCAAGAACTATGGAGCTGATCCTAACACAACGACAATGCTTTAGATGCACCACGTTGTCCCTAAATCACTTTGAAATATTCTAAGTTTGTGCAAGGCGTTATATAAATGCAAATTCTCTCACTTTTTGTCAATGAAACCCCCGCCACTGTCATCTGGTTTTGTAATTAAGCGTTCTGCATTTATTAAATGTCTCTTTCAATAAAGGAGAGGCAATTGTTCTCTCTCTCTCTCTCTCTCACTTCTCTGGATCTAACGGGCATTCTTCGGCCTGGTAAAGGTTTGTTTCCTAATCGTTGGCCCCTTCTTTGCAAATTTTAGAAGGTGATTTGTGCATTATGCATTATACTGCAACAACGGGCTACAGGAATACAGGTTGTTGATGCACCAGCCATAAGGTCCAATGGGAACATCACTGCAGGGAGGGGGTCATTTTAAGTGATGTGGAGCATTTCTCTGAGGGACAAGAACTGAGCACAAGCACCTTCACAGAATTCCATCCCTGCTGAATGATAAAATTCCTTTCTTTTCATGCTTAACTGAAGTCAGTTCTACATAAGCAAGTCCAACCATAACAACAAATCCCAATGAAAGAAAACATATGCTTTGTCCTTTACTAAATCCTCTTAAGAGTTGGAACACCAGGTCAGCAATCTGCTGTTACTCACTCGGCTGGTTTGAACTTCATTAGACCAGGCACTGCTAAGATGTGTGTTCAATGAACTGGGATCTCTGCTCTCAACAAATGGAAAAATTAATTAGGGGTTTAGTGTTTAGACAAAACAGGTTCAGGGCCACATGTCAGCACCTGCACACCCCAAAATCCAGGTCTGAAGTTTAAAAAACAAAGAATTGCGGATGCTGGAAATATGAAACAAAAACAGAGAATGCTGGAGAAACTCAGCAGGTCTGGCACCATCTGTGGAAAGAGAAACAGAGTTAATGTTTCAAGTTCAATCTGACTGTTCTTCAGAGATTCTGAAGAAGGGTCACTGATCCTGAAACATTAACTCTGTTTCTCTCTTCAGAGATGCTACCAGATTTGAAGTTAAATGGAATGAGAAATATTTTTGTCCACTACTGCATCCTGTCATATTTACTCAGATGCCACTGCTGGTATCTTGTATATTTGTCACCTCTATCTGTGGATAATAATTGTTTGAAGTAGTTTCACTGCTACCGATCCTCTATTGTCTTGGGTCTATCTAATGGTGAGTGTAAAGTGACCGCAGAAGTCCCTCTGTCCTTGGACTAACAAGTTGGCAATAAGTACAACTCCACTGGGTCCAGCACAATGACCAGAACTGTATGAGTGTCTCCACCCAGACATGATGTGTGACACCAGCAGAAAGGGTGGAGGAAATCTAACATGAACGTGAACCACTTCGGAACCATTACCTCTTTTTTATTTCATACTGATAAGTGCTATCAGGTACAACTGAGTGACATTCCCATTGTCAAAATCACTGTGACTACCATTAGCTCATAGAGCAGATTCTATGACACAGATCATTTGATTTCGGTCAGTGCAAGGATATGTACAATTTTCATGAGGGGGGGTTCAGATCTGCATTGGCTGGACTGTTTAAATGGTGGTACAGTTTTTAGAGGCTGAAGAGCTTCTTCCTGTTCAATACAACTTGCATCCTTTTTCATTCATTCATGGGGTGAGACTGTGAGAGATTGGGCCATTGTTTGACCATCCCTAATTGCCCCTTGAGAACATGGCAGTAAGCTGCCTTTTTGCACCGCTGCAGTTTCTATGGTTTCACAACACTCACAATTCTGTTATGGAGCGACTTCCAGGATCTTGATTGAGTGGCGTTGGAAGAACTGTAATATATTTCCACATCGAGATAGCTTGTGGCTTAGAAGGGGACTTGTCTGTGATGGTGGTCCCCTGTATCTATTTCCCTTGTTCTTCTGATGATGAAGGTTGTGGGTTTGGAAGTTGCTGTCTAAGGGACCTTGATGAGTTATTATAGTGCAATTGTAGGTAGCATACACTGCTGCTACTGAACCTCAGTAGAGAATGGAGTGAATATTGAAATTGCTGGTCGGGGTGTCAAACAGTGCTGTTTAGCCCTGAATGATGATTCCATTTGCAAAACACAAGTCAGTACTGCGATGAAATACCCACTGCTTGCCTGGATGGGTGCAACTTCAATAACACTCAAAAAGCTCCATCTCGGAGGGGGCAGACTGCTTGATTGCCACCACATCCCCTCCCTCAGTAGCAGCAGTGTGTACCATCTACAAAATGGACTGAAGCAAACCTACCAAGGTTCCTTAGACAGCAACGTCTAAACTCACAACCACCTACATCCAGAAGGACAAGGACACCAGATACATGAGAAGACCATTGACTGCAAGTTCCCCTCCAAGCCACTCACCATCCTGACTTGGAAATCTATCATCGTTCCTTCACTGCCACGGAGTCAAACTCTTGGAACTATTGTGAGTCTATTTACAGCACATGGACTGCAGTAGTTCAATAAGGCACAGTGGCTCAGTGGTTAGCACTACTGCCTCATAGCGCCAGGGACTTGGATTTGATTCCAACCTCAGGCGACTGTTTGTGTGGAGTTTGCACATTCTCCCCGTGTCTGCAGGAGTTTATTCCAGTTGTTCCGGTTTCTCCCACAATCTGAAGATGTGAATTGGCCATCGTGTTCAGGGATGTGTAGGTTAGGTGCATTAGTCAGGGGTTAATGTAGGATAATAGGTTAGGGAATGAGTTTGGGTGGATTACTCTTTGGAAGGTCGGTGAGGACTTGTTGGGCCGAAGGCTTGTTTCCACACTGTCAAAATTCTATGAGGGCAGCCCTCTACTTTCTCAAAGGGCAATTAGGGACAGGCAATAAACACTAGTCCAACCAGCAATGCCCATGTAGCATGAATGATGTTAAAAAAAACACTCATGCCTTGTAGGCGATGGAAACTTTTGAATAAGTTCCATAGTATCTTTAAGAGAGTAAAATATCTGTAAAAGCTTCACAGTATCCATTATTAAACTAAATTTGACATGAAGCCATTGAAGGACTGGTGACCAGAATTTTGACTAAAATAGTGGGTTTTGGGCAATTCCTTAAAGGAGGAGGAGAAAGTAAGAGAGAGGAAGAGAAGGCTTAAGGTGAGACTTAGGGCCTTTTCAGAACCTCACTGATAGACCACAGTGGTCCTTCCTGACTCCCCAGTTGGGATTAAGTTGACTAAGTAAGTTTCTGTGGCCATTGAGATTGACCTGTTAGTGCCTTGAAAAGCCTCACTGAGGACAAGCATTCCAGGAATTGCAGGACAGCCTTACACTCCTCACTCAGTGACAAGTGAAGTGTGTTTGCAGATTGAGGAAGTAACTCAATCCATATCAGTCATCAGACCAGAAACGGATTAAGTTAAACCGACCACTAATCCTGACTCTCTCAAAACAACTGAACATTAGACTTTCAACATACTGTCGCCACGCCCTGCTCTGCATTTTACACATCCTCCCAGACAGATGTTTATTAGTTCACAGGAAGCACGCCTTCTTTCCGTCCGTAGTTTTGTTGTTCACGACTTCCATTACCCTCACAATAATGCCCAACTTGTGGCTTGGTGCCATCTTGTAGGCATTGCTAAGAACCCACATCATTTATGGGTGTACCTTCCTGCTCAGTATTGGCCATAGTCTCTCACTGACCTGTACCCACCTATGCAGCCATGGCCTCTACCCTGCACTCTGTCTCTTTCTGAATTTGCTTCCTCCCCTGTGCACATTGTGTCCAATGCTGGCTGTCAATCTCTAGGAAGGAGGCAAGTCTTTGGAGACTAGGTAAAAGAGATTTACTTGACTGAGATTGAGGAACATGACTCCTGCAGTTTGGCTGAAGACTGGGATTTCTCTCTTATGAGTGGGTGATATTTAATGGAGATGTTCCACATCGTGAAGGAATGTAACAAAGTCAACAAAGGACGACTATTTGTTGGGGCTGGGGACCAGAGGCCACAGACTTAAAATGATTGGTCAAAGAACACGAGACAAATTGAGGAGAAACAGTGTGAGTAACCCAACATTCTGGATCAGTGGTGCTGGAAGAGAACAGCAATTCAGGCAGCATCCAAAGTACAGCGAAATCGATGTTTCGGGCAAAAGCCTTTCATCAGGAATAAAGGGCTTTTGCCTGAGACGTCGATTTCGCTGCTCCTCGGATGCTGCCTGAACTGCTGTGTTCTTCCAGCACCACTGATCCAGAATCTGGTTTCCAGCATCTGCAGTCATTGTTTTTACCTACCTGAGTAACCCAACATCGCACCCAGACTTTTAATTCCCTCATGGGATGCAGACATCGCTAGCAAAGTCAGTATTTGTTGCTCATTCCTAACTGTCCTCGGACAGATTGACTTATTCAGCCATTTTCTAGGGTAATCAAGAATCTGGTGTCAGATGTAGACTCAGAGTGCGTAAGGATGGCAGATCTCCTTCCCTAAAGGATATTAGTGAACCAAAGAGTTTTTAATGACCACGGGTAATTCAATTTTCACAATTGGCCGTGATGGGTTTTGAACCCTTGTCCCCAGGATATTTGTCTGTGTTGCTAGGTGATCAGTCCAATCACATACAGAGGGGAAAGGCATAAAAGAGACCTAATGGGCAACCTTTTCACGCAGAGGGTAGTACCTGTATGGAATGAGCTGCCAGAGGATGTGGTGGAGGCTGGTACAATTACAACATTTAAAAAGCATATGGATGAGTATATGAATAGGAAGGGTTTGGAGGGATAAGGGCCGGGCGCTGGCAGGTGGGACTAGATTGGGATGGGATATCTGGCTGGCATGGACGGCTTGGACTGAAGGGTCTGTTCCCCTGCTGTACATCTCTATGAGTCTATGACATACCACAACACCACCACATCACTGTGCAGTGGCTCCAGATGGTGGCCTCACACCTCCCTTCTCAAGGGACAGTTAGGGATGGGAAACAATGATGAGGAACAGGCAATAAATGCGAGCAAGGCCAGGACGAACAAAAACAAAACAAGCGCTTTGTAGGGACCAGAGTCAGGATGATACCTGACTCAACAATGATGCTAGTACAAGCATGTGGATTAGGAGCAAGACTGGGCCATCAGCCCCTTGACCTTGCTCCACTATTTAATAAGGTCACAGTTAGAGACATAGAGTCTGGTTTGGTGGTTAAGTGACCTCCTGCCACTCTCTGTTCAGGCACATGACAGCAACTGCCATTTAATTGGGAAAAAAAACTCTAAAGGGGGAACCACTTGGGCCCAGACACATTGGAATTGACAAGAATGAGCAGTGATCTTATTGAAAGATAAAAGGACTCTTGACGGGGTCAAACGCTGAGAATGTTTCAGCTATGGGAGAAATAAGAACCTAGGGTCTCAAATTAAAAATAAAGAATCGTTGCATTTTACCTACACTCTCCCTGGCTGCATTTTGTTTGTGTCTTCTTGGTTTTGTGCTCAGCCGGGCAGACTCACCTTTACCTTTGACACTTAACATTTACACCTATCTTATACTTCTTTCGCCCCTTACAACTGCCTTAATCTTTTGCTCTGGGCACACTCGCAATCTGTTCCACTTGCTCATCCCTCCCATTTCTATCTACAGCGTAAGACCACCACTTTCCAGCTCCTTTCAATTCTGTGGAGTCTTACTCTCTCTCCACAGATGCTGACTAACTCGATTTTCTCAACACTTCCTTCTTTTCGGTCAGGTTTCTGGCATCTGCTTTTATCCAAGTTGTGGGACTTGATCTGGATTGATGTAACCAAGAACCAAAACAGATATTGATGGGCTGACTGCCCTTTTGCTGTTGAGATACGCGTCTAAAATGCTGTCAAAGATGGCAAGAGGAAATGAATGTTAAACTCTCCTCTTCCAGACAACTAAAGGAATAGTAAGGCTAAAACCAGGTCATCAAAACACTCTCACTCCGAAATTCAACCAGCAAATCAGCACAGCAACGTCCGTCCTCTCTTGAACAGGTGTCAAAGGGAGGGATTAGTGTAGTCCTTGGCTTATCCTTACATCGACATAAATATCTGTGCTTTGTTCAGCATTTAAATTGACAGCTTCAGCAGATACTGTCCTCCTGACATAGCCCATCAGCAGTGATCTCTTGCTTACTCAAAAAGGAGACAGGGTGACTTAAATCAGTTCGTATGTTATCCCCAGCTCAAGATGGAAAATGATTTTTGTGGGTAATGCCCAGCATCATTCTGCCTCCATGCCAAGGCAATATAGAGTTTACTTCCAGGTCCAATTCATTAATTTACTGGTTTCGGGTCAAGTTCCTAAGAAGCTAAGATGACCTTGCTGACCTGCTTGTAAACCCATGACAGCCAAAGCACAGTTGCTAGGTGGACTAGCACAGACCCGATGGACTGAAGGATCCTTTTCTGGCTGTGAACTTTTATGGCTCTTGTCCCCCATGTTAGGCAATTATAGGTTGAGCTCCCATTCTCTGGGCACAATAATCCATGCTGACAGTAGAGTGCTGGGGCAGTGCCTATATGTTGGAGGTGCTATCTTTTAGGAGGAGAAAGTGAGGTCTGCAGATGCTGGAGATCAGAGCTGAAAATGTGGGGCTGGAAAAGCGCAGCAGGTCAGGCAGCATCCAAGGAACAGGAAATTCGACGTTTTGGGTTCCTGATGAAGGGCTTATGCCCGAAATGTCGAATTTCCTGTTCCTTGGATGCTGCCTGACCAGCTGCGCTTTTCCGGTGCTATCTTTTAGATAATATGTAAAAGTCACAATAGCTCCCTCTCGCTCTCCCTCACTAGAGAAAGGTGACTAGAAGTGGTTTAACCCGAGAGTCACCATGTCTCAGGCAAGGGGAGAGGTTGAGAAGCGGAGTCCTCCATGGCAACTTCAGCTGGTGCAGGAATTAAGCCCACACTGCTGTCTTCATGCTGCTTCAGAAACCAGCCATTCAGCCAACTGAGCTAACCCAGGCAAGGTGTAGGTGAAGAACAATCAAATCCCACACCACTATTTCAATGAAGTGCAAGGTTGGGTTACGGTCCTCAGGGGTGTTGAGATGTCCTCCAGTGACTTGGCCAATATTTTCTCCTCAAACAATGTTGACAGGTCGTTGTCACAATGCTGTTTGTGGAAGCTTGCTGTACATGTGTTGGGAATCAGTGTTTCCTAAGCGTAACAGAATCGATGTTTCGGGATTAAGCCCTTCCTGATGATACGTCGATTCTCCTGCTCCTCGAATGCTGCCTGACTTGCTGTGCTTTTCCAGCACCACACTCTCGACTCTGTTCTCCAGCATCTGCAGTCCTTTTTCCTAATCAGTGTTTCCTGCATTATAACTGCCACTGCGCTTAATTGGTTGTGGAGTTTTGCGCAAAGGGCATGATGCAAATGCAGAACTTTCTGTCCTGCTGGCTTTACAACTGTGGCAATTGATCAGCACTTGCCAATGTCCAAACAGGAGTTGCTCTCTGCTTGACCCAGAGCTGCGGCTATTTTAGTCAGACACTTGTGCATCGGTGCCATTACAGTTGGTTGAAAACAATTCTAGAGGTAAAAACAATGACTGCAGATGCTGGAAACCAGTTTCTGGATTAGTGGTGCTGGAAGAGCACAACAGTTCAGGCAGCATCCAACGAGCAGCGAAATCGACGGTTCAGGCAAAAGCCCTTCAGCGGGAATCAGCATTTGGACTTAGTTCCAGACACATTATCATTGAGCAATGCCACAGGAGGCAAGGTGGTGATATAAAATGCATAATTAATAATGAGCTGCTGATTATTAATCAGTAAGCATACATTGGCTGTGTTTCAGTCACTGTTTTCTCTGCGTAGATGTTGCTTCGTGCCACCATCTGTCTGCTAAGAAATTAACTCAAATTAATAAAATGGCCTCCATCAGCTTTGGCCAGGTCCCTAATAAACATAATTGAATAATAATCATCTAAACATGCATTTCCCAAATCGAATTACTTTCAGAGTGTGGCAAAGCAGTAAATCTGTACCAGTAATGTCTCTGAAACAACAGGAGCTGATTAATTTGTTTCATGTGAAGGGGGGCATCCGCTAGACTGGACAGGAAATCTAATCCAGAGATTGTCAACGTCCCCTCAGAAACGACACCTTGGCTTCGAATATCAGTCCAAAAGAAATTTCACTTTCATCAAATCCAGCCTTTTTTAGAAACCTGTTCATAGGGCATGAGCATTGCTGGTCAGGCCATCATTTATTGGCCAAGAATCAATCCCAAGGCCACAGAAGGTCATTATGCAGCCAAACAGGTCGAGTCTCAAAACAAAGACTGCAGGAGAAACTCAGTACCTGTGAAGAGAGAAACAGAGTTAATGTTTCAAGTCTGATATAACTTTTCTTCAGTTCTGATCAAAAAGGGGATTTACGCAGAGACACAAAGAAGTGTGGAATGAATACTTTAGATTAGATTACTTACAGTGTGGAAACAGGCCCTTCGGCCCAACAAGTCCACACCAACCCGCCGAAGCGCAACCCACCCATACCCTATATTTACCCCTTACCTAATACTACGGGCAATTTAGCATGGCCAATTCACCTGACCTGCACATCTTTGGACTGTGGGAGGAAACCGGAGCACCCGGAGGAAACCCACGCAGACACGGGGAGAACGTGCAAACTCCACACAGTCAGTCGCCTGAGTCGGGAATTGAACCCGGGTCTACTGGCGCTGTGAGGCAGCAGTGCTAACCACTGTGTCACCGTGCCACCCACTACCACACAATCACTAACCACACAACAACAGGTCATAGTCAGGTGCTGTGAGACAGCAGTGCTAACCACTGTGCCACCGTGCCGCCCATAAGGAGGTAGATGGAGCCTGGCTGAGGTGTTAAATGAATACTTTACCAAGGAGGTAGATGCTACCAGGTTACAATGACAGACAACACTCTGTCACTATAAGGCTCAAAAATGATACGGGAGAAATTTTGGCTAGAGTTTTGATTCTCAAAGATGACATAATACCAGGAACAGATGAACTGCATCAGAGGATATTGAAGGATTTGAGAATAGAAATTGCAAGGGCACTCGCCATAATCTCTCAGTCTTTCCTAAATTCAGGGGAGGTGCCAGAGGACCAGAGAATTGCTCACACTGATTACTTGTCAAAAATGGTTCGAAGGATAAGCCCAGAAATTACGGACCAGTCAGTTTAATTTCAGTGGTTCAGTTCTGAATAAGGGTCATACCAGACACAAAACATTAACTCTGCGTTCTCTCTCCACAGATGCTGCCAGGACTATTTAATATCTCTAGTATTGTGCTAGTTCCCAGCTTTCCAGCATCCATAGTATTTTACTTTCAAGTGTCAACCTCTTACAAGTTTAAAAACTACAAAAGGCAAAAGCCGAATATATGATTTTAAAATTAGGATTGATCTAATTCCTTCCCTAACAACACCATGAGTGTCCCTACAGCGGACAGACTGCAGTGATTGAAGAAGACAGCTTTGCACTACCTTCTCAAGGGGCAATTAGGGCTGGGCAATAAAGTCAATGATATCCATATCTAGTGAGCAAACAAACATAACATTTTGAGTGATACTAGACTCTTTACAGATGCCACCAACCTGTTGAGTTTCTCCAGCACTTTGTTTTATTAAAGATTTGCAGTATTTTTGCCTTTGTGTTGAATAACAAACTAAACCCTTCCAATGTTGGCGGACAAGGGAGAGATTCCTGATTGGCCAGTAGCTATAGTGCTAACAGCCTCCTCCACTCTAGTGGGCAGCACGGTGGCTCAGTGGTTAGCACTGCCGCCTCACGGCACCAGGAACCTGAGCTTGACCCCCATCTCGGGCAACTGTCTGTGTGGAGTTGCACATTCTCCCTATGTCTGCGTGGGTTTCCTCCCACAAGCCAAAGATGTGCAGGTCAAGTGAATTGGCCACAGTAAATTTCCCAGAGTGTTAAGTGCATTAGTCAGAGGGAAATGGGTCTGGGTGGATACCCTTCGGAGGGTCGGTGTGGACTTGCTGGGCCGAAGGGCCTGTTTCCACACTGTAAGAATCTAATCTAATCTACAGATTCTCACCATGAAAGAGTCACCCTCATTTCAAGTGATGTCCCATTTACACACACTCTCCAGGGAATAGATCACTCAGGGATCTTGTTACCAATTTGCTTATAATGGGCTACAATTGATGTGGGTCGAGAGTGTGGTGCTGGAAAAGCACAGCAGGTTAGGCAGCATCCGAGGAGCAGGAGAGTCGACGTTTTGAGCATAAACATTCCTGATGAAGAGCTTATGCTCAAAACACCAACTCTCCTGCTCCTCGGATACAGCCTGACCTGCTGTGCTTTTCCAGCACCACACTCTCGACTCTAACCTCCAGCATCTGCAGTCCTCACTTTTGCCTACAATTGATGTGGGTTAGTGGAGGCTTGCGAGATAGCACTTTCACCATGAGGATGCCATGGGTACAAGCCCCGCTGAAAGTGTATGAATCAATGTTGACATTCCAGTGCAGAACGGAGGGATCACTGCATTGTCAGAGGTACTCTGATTGGGATTAGATGTTGAACCAAGGCATGGTCTGTCTTCTCAGATGAATGTAAAAGGTCCTATGGCCACAATTTCAAGAGAGAGCAGGTGAGTTCCTCCTCATGTCCTAGTCAATGTTTATCCCCCCAGACAAAAACAGAATGTCTAGTCATTATTGCCTTGCTGTTTGTGGGAGTTGACCGTGCATATGCATCTGTGTTTCCTACATTACAACAGTGACTCAGGAAAAGGACCAGCAAAAAAGCACATACTTGTTGATCTGGTGCACTGTTCTGAGATATGAGAAACGAGTTGAACCACTATGCGTCATTCGCAGGTATTACTAATTTCTCTTTCTGGGTTGGGAAATCCAGCGGTTATGAGGGGTGCTACATAAATGCAAGCCTTTATTTGAACTGCGAGACAATTTTCTTGGGAGGGAATGGCCAAGTTGAAGATACAAGGTCAGACCAAGTTGAGGATGGAAACTCCTGCAATAATCAAAAGAGCACATTTCACTTGCATTGAACAACTGGGTATATTTTTCAGGATTTGAAATGCCATTTATAGCAGTCAGGCAGGAGGCAGTTGATTGGCCTTTTTCACTTTTTAAATGCAATAGAACCAGTATAACCTGATACAAGCAGAGACTGGATTTTGTAATTAAAGCCCCTTTCAGTACAAGCAGCAAGTATTAATTATTGGTTTTATGTTTCGTCCTTTCTTGAACGGAGCTTGCTTTTCATTAGCCATTTGCTTGTTGTTTGAGCAGTGGGGGTTGGGGAAAAGGTTGGGTCTTTTTCCTTACAAAGAGTCGAGGTTTAGAGTGTGAGGTTTGAGGCTGTGCCTAATTGTCTGGGCCCAGGGGCAGAGATCAAGAAACCATGGCCCTGTCGCTGAAGGTAGAGAAGATGAGCGAATATTTCTTTTGCTCTAACTCTGCTCCACAATCGCAGTCACGTTTGTTTGCGTAAATTGGATTTTTACAAAGGATTGGGTTTACAGCGATGTCTCATGCTGAGGTTGGCTTTGGCCTATCCATGTTGCCAAGTTAAAACAGTACTGGGTTCCTTTGGACAAATGCAGCTCAGAAATCAAGAAACATTTACCTTCACCTCATGGCGACAGACCTTTTCATTTCTACGCCACCATTCACAGCCATCTGACATCCCAAAGAGTTTTTTTTCGGCTAAAGAAGTATTTGTTGAAGTTGTCACTGTCGTAATGTACAGCAGGTCAGGCAGCAGCCGAGGAGGAGGAGGATTGACATTTCAGGCAAAAGCCCTTCGTCAGGAATGATTCCTGATGAAGGGCTTTTGCCTGAAACGTTGATTCTCCTGCTTCTCAGACACTGCCTGACCTGCTGTGCTTTTCCAGCACCACACTCTTGACTCTAACCTCCAGCATCTGCAGGCCTTACTTTCACCACAATTGTAATGTAGGCAACACTATGGCCATTTTGTACAAAGAGAAGTGAAATAATTTAAAAAACACTTTCATGTGATGTGGGGATATCACTGGCTAGACCAGAGTCTATTGCCCATCGGGGTGGTAGCTATCTTCTTGAACTGCTGTAGTCCGTGTAATGTAAGGCCTACAGCGCTGTTGGGGAGAGAGTTCCAGGATTTTGACACTAAAAGAACGGCAATATATTTCCAAGTCAGAATGGGGAGTGGCTTGGAGGGGAACTTGCAGTCAGTGGTGTTCCCATGAATCTGCTGACTTTGTACATCTGGATGGGAGAGTTTGTGGGCTTACTATCTAAGGTACTTTGGTGAATTCTTGCGTCTTGTAGATGGTACACACTGCCTTCACTGTGCATAAGGGGTACAGGGAATAGATGTTTGTGGAGGTGATGGCTGTCAAGCAGGCTGCTTTGTCCTAGATGGTATCAAGCTTCTTCTTGTTGGTGCTGAGGTAAGTGGAGGATATTCCATCACTCTCCTTCCTTGTGCCTTGTAGATGGTGAACTGGCTTTGGGGAGTCAGGAGGTGAATTGCTTGTTGCAGGGTTCCCAGGTCGGCACGGTGGCACGGTGGTTAGCACTGCTGCCTCACAGCGCCAGGGACCTGGGTTCAATTCCTGCCTCAGGCGACTGACTGTGGAGTTTGCATGTTCTCCCCGTGTCTGTGTGGGTTTCCTCCGGGTGCTCCGGTTTCCTCCCACAGTCCAAAGATGTGCAGGTCAGGTGAATTGACCATGCTAAATTGCCTGTAGTGTTAGGTAAGGGGTATGGGTGGGTTGTGGGTCAGTGTGGACTTGTTGGACCGAAGGGCCTGTTTCCACACTGTAAGTAATCTAATCTAATATTTAGAAAGCTAGTCCAGTTGATCTCCTGTTATGCAGGGGGCACTTCTGTATCTTCAGCCAAAGTATGTGTTTAGGTGGTGGTACTGTACTGCCCAGCACTGTCTATTTATACTCCCACTGGGGCCTGGGGAGTGGCAGACTGGGCATGTCAAAGGCTGTTGCTAGTGGATTTGCCCTTGCCCAAGATAACTGAATATGGGAACCTGTTTGGGCTGCATTTTGGAAAGGATGAAAAGGGGCCATTGTGGTCTTATGTAGAAAAGTAAAGAAGGCATTTGGTATGTTTTCCTTTATTGGTCACTGCATTGAGAATGGAGTTGGGAGGTAACGTTGTGGCCACTTTTGGAATACTGTGTGCAATTCTGGGCTTCCACCTACAGGAAGGATGTTGTGAAACTTGAAAGGGTTCAGAAAAGATTTATAAAGATGTTGCCAGGGTTGGAGGGTTTGAGCTACAGGGAGAGGCTGAATTGGTTGGGGCTGTTTTCTCTGGAGTGTTGGAAGCTGAGGGGTGACCTTATAGATGTTTATAAAATTATGAGGGGCACGGATAAGATAAATAGACAAAGTCTTTTCCCTGGTTAGTGAAGAACAAAACAAAAGGTTTAAGGTGAGAAGGGAAAGATTTAAAAGAGACCTGAGAGGCAACTTTTTCCACACAGAGGGTGGTACGTGTATGGAATGAGCTGCCAGAGGAAGTGGTGGAGACTGGTACAACATTTTAAAGGCATCAGGATTGTTACATGAATATAAAGGGTTTAGAGGGGCCAAGTGCTGACAAATGGGACTAGATTAATTTAGGATATCAGAGCTGAAAATGTGTTGCTGGAAAAGCGCAGCAGGTCAGGCAGCATCGAAGGAACAGGAAATTCGACGTTTCGGGCTTCATCAGGAACCTAATTTAGGATATCTGGTCAGCATGGACGAGTTGAACCGAAGGGTCTGTTTCCGTGCTGTACATCTTTGTGACTCGGAGTGGTCATGCACAAAGGAAAGGTTAGAGCCCAGGAACAGGCCCTTCGGCCCTCCACAGTGGAAAGGATCTCGGCCCACACCACGGAATGAGCTGGCAGGCAGGACAGAAAGATCTCAAAGGCGCGAGCATAACCTTCCCCCCTTCCAAATTCTCTCGAAACCATGGCCACGAGATGTTAGCCCCGTAAAAAAAAATACACCGAGTTTGCAGGCGCAGCTCTGTGTCGAAGGCCTCACCTCTGGGTCGGGGGTTGTGGAATTGCAAAAGAGTACCTCCGACAGCACCGCACTCCCTCGGCGGGGCTGGCGCCGGCAACGATATTGGGGCGGTGGGGGAGGAAGCACGTGACCGTCTCCACGTGAGTGTCGCGCAGGCTCATTCTCACGTGGCGGCCAACGGCAGCTCATTTGAAACCGCGTGACTTGGTGGCTCGTGTGGGCTGCCCTTTCGAGAAACCACAGCTCCTGGCAGCAAAGGTGGAGCCTCATCCTCTGTAAGCCTCTTAATACACACACAAAAATAATGGAATGAGAATTAAGTGGTTTGGAGCCTTGGGGGTTTAATGTGGTGACTCACCTACACAGTCAATTTCTGATCTCCTGCTCTCTAAGGGCTGGGTCCAAACACTTGAACTTTGACCTTGCAGCTTACTTCTCTAAATTGTCAACATCCCTCACAATGTCTATTCCCTTCCTATCCACTTCCCCTCACCCTTTTTTTGTATTCATCACAATCATCTTCACCATCGCCACAGCCCCACCGTGGGCGGCACGGTGGCACAGTGGTTAGCACTGCTGCCTCACAGCGCCTGAGACCCGGGTTCAATTCCCGACTCAGGCGACTGACTGTGTGGAGTTTGCACGTTCTCCCCGTGTCTGCGTGGGTTTCCTCCGGGTGCTCCGGTTTCCTCCCACAGTCCAAAGATGCGCGGGTCAGGTGAATTGGCCATGCTAAATTGCCCGTAGTGTTAGGTAAGGGGTAAATGTAGGGGTATGGGTGGGTTGCGCTTCGGCGGGTTGGTGTGGACTTGTTGGGCCAAAGGGCCTGTTTCCACACTGTAAGTAATCTAATCTAATCTTCCCCATTTACCACTTGGTACCTTTCTAAAGACCACCCCTCCACTTCCTGAACAACAAGTCCAGCCTGAGACATTTACCTGCAGAACTGAGGGAGTGTTGCGTTGCCAGAGGTACCAACCTTGCGATGGGACTTAAAGTTGAGGTTCCCCCTGTTCGCCCTTTCATGTGCAGGTAAATGATCCCATACCATAAAGTTGCTGAATCAGTGAATCTTGTTGTAAGGAGAGATATATCAATGAAAACTTCCATTTCATGTTCATCACAAAAATGCCAAATTTCAAACAATCACAACAACTTATAGCTATACCAGGGAAGGGTGCTGTGGGACGCACAGTGGTTAGCAGTGTTGCCTCACAGCGTCAGGGACCCAGGTTCGATTCCAGCCTCAAGTGGCTGTGTGGAGTTTGCACATATTTCCCCCGTGTCTGCGTGTGTTTCCGTCCAGGTGCTGTGGTTTCCTCCCACAGTCCAAAGATGTGCAGATTAGGTGGATTGGCTGTGTGAAATTGCCCACAGTGTCCAGGGATTTGTAGGTTAGATGGATTAGCCGTGGGGAGTGCAGGGTTATGAGAAGAGGTGAGATGGTGTGGACTTGTTGGATTGAATGGCCTGTTGCCACACTTGTGGGATTCTATTATAATTCTGCGTTTTAGCGCGGGGAAGTGGCGTTATGCAGTGGTTGCTATGGAGATAGGCCTCAGGCTGCATCAGGAAAAGAATTACCCAAATTGAACACATAAAGACTGAAAGTGTTTTCCACTTGGATTTCAGATGTAATTCAGCTCCTTTGCTGAAGGCTGTTTAGAAGTCAAGAAACATGTAGAGACAAAAGTAAAGGTAGCATTAGCATGGCTTAGTTGGCAACAGACTCTATTTTCTTCCTCAATATCAACCATATTATCCAACACGTTCCCATTGATAGATTTGACAGCTGCATGTTCACTGGCCTTGACAAACCTTTGTAGAAAATCACAAAGTTTCTACATTACAAATGGGCCTGGATTACAATTTATCCATAAGTTTTCATATGATCTGTTTATATACTCATCAAATCTTGGTATGCTAAGAATTAACATACACTGACTGAGCAGAGCAGAACATTTCAAGCAAAGAAGATTTATTGAACGTTTCACAAATGTTATTGTCCCAATGCTATTCACAATCAACAAATTTCTTTTGAAGAAGGACTTATGCCCTTCTTGAAGGTTCCTGAAGAAGGGCTTATGCCCGAAACGTCGATTCCCCTGCTCTTTGGATGCTGCCTGACCTGCTGCGCTTTTCCAGCAACACATTTTCAGCTCTGATCTCCAGCAGCTGCAGTCCTCACTTTCTCCTCGAAAATTTCTTTTGAAGCATAGTCACTGTTGAGGTATACGGCAAGATCCCATGAGCAGCCACATAACAGTGACTGAATGGTCTGGTTTATTTTGGTGTTGCTGTTTGTCAAAAAGCTCTTTGCTTAAGTAGAGAGTTGTTCGGGTTTGGAATTCAGTACCATGGGAATAGCGATAAAGGGTCAACAGTAACGTTTGAATGGGAATTCGTTAAATACTTGAAGGAGATGAGATTTTGGGAATGCAGGGAAATGGATGGTAACCTGGGATTAACTGAATTGCTCTTGGAAAGAACTGGCTCAGATTGTGTGAGGTGAATGACCTCTTTCTATGCTCATATGGGGAGATGATGGTTTGGTTAATGCTGTGGGATATGGGTTCAAATCCAATCATGACAACAGATAGATTTAAATTCAGTCGGTAAATCTGGAATAGAAAACTGATCCTTTTCCTGGTGGCCGTGAAAATATCATCAATCGTTACCGAAACTCATTTGCTTCACAGATTTCCTTTCGGGACGGAAATCTGCCATCCTTACATGTTCTGGCCTACATGTGACTCAGAGCCGTAGTAATGTTTTTGACTCTTAACTGCCCTCTGAAATAGCCAAGTAAGTCATTCAGTTCAAAGGGTAATTGGGGATAGGCAACAAATACTGGCCTTGGCACTGATGCCCATGTCCCATGGAAGAGTAAAGACTAAATAAAGAATAAATAAAACATATTAGAATCGAAGATTCAGGGAGTGGTCAGGAAGGTAATTCAAAAAACGGCAGCAAATGGTAGAGAGCAGGATTTTGACTTTGATTTTCGGTATGCCAGATGTATCTTGTCTAATTACTGCTGGAAGCAAAGCTTTAACAGTGTAATCCTATGTCACTCCGAACAAAGCTGTCAACACAGATTGGACTCTGAGATCTGTTCATTAAGGAGAATATCAGAGATTGTCATTGTGCTCTACACAGTGGATAGAAAAAAAGCGAGGTTGTTTAATTCAGATTTTAGCAAAACAGAACAGACATGCATTTACAGGAAATCATCTGCATTTAGAAAGCTTGTCTTTAGCTCTCAACTGAACTATGATGCAAAACTAAAATGCAGTGTTGTTTGGATAAGTACATGGCAGATACAGTGTCATGTGGGTAAATGGAGCCTGTGTGAGGACCTCTCTGGCTATGTCGAAAGAATCTTGAAACCCATTGTACAGAGAACCCCCAGCTTCTGTTGCGACATTACAGATTTCTTACAGAAACTCAACAACCACAGGCTAGTCGAACCACGAACATTCTTTATCATCATGGACATTTCCGCACTCTACCTCAGCATCTCTCACAATGACAGCATCGCGGCAACAGCCTCAGTACTCAATACCAAGAACTGCCAATCTCCAAGCACTGTCCTACAACTCATCTGCTTTATCCCCGACCACCTTTGACAATCAGTTCTTCATGCAGACACATGGAACAGCCATGGGGACCAAATTTGCACCCCAATATGCCAATATTTTCATGCACAGGTTAGAACAAGACTTCTTCTCTACGCAGGACCTCCAATTAACATTATACACCTGGTACATTGATGACATTTTCTTCCTCTGGACCCATGGCGAGGAGTTACTGATAAAACTGCACAGCCATATCGACAAGTTTCATCCCATCATCAAACTCACCATGGACTACTCTCTAGTATCTGTCTCATTCTCGGACACATGCATCTCCATTAAGGATGGACACCTCCGCACCTCAGTTTACCACAAACCACGGATAACCTCAAGATGCTACACTTCTCCAGCTTCCACCCGAAACATATTAAAATAGCCATCCCCTACGGACAAGCCCTACGCATCCACAGGATCTGCTCAGATGAGGAGGAACATGACGAGCACTTAGAAGTACTCAAAGATGTCCTCACAAGAATGGGGTACGATACTCACCTCATTGACCGCCCGTTCCGATGTGCCACAGCGAGAAACCGTAATGACCTCCTCAGGAGCCAGCCACGAGCTGCAACAGACAGGGCATCCTTCGTTGTCCCCAGTGCTTCCCAGAAGCCAGAAAACTACGCCATGATCTTTGACCTCGTGACACATTATCACTGAGGATGAGCACCTCGCCAAGACCTTGCCTATGCCTCCACTTCTCGCCTTTAAACAACCACCAAACCTCAAACAGACCATTGTTTGCAGCAAAGTGCCTGGCTTTCAGGACAACACCATACAACTTTGTCACAGCAAACACTGCAAGACGTGTCAGAGGTTCAACATGGAGACCACTATTACACACGGAGACACCACCCACCATGTACGCGGCAGGTACCCATGCGATAACATTGCCTATCTCATACGCTGTAGGCAAGGGTGTCCCAAGGCATGGTACCCAGGTGAGACCTGAGCAGTGGCTACATCAATGGATGAATGGACACCGCACATCAACCAACAGACAGGCGTGTCTCCTCCCAGTCGGAGAACACTTCAGCATCTGGGACATTTGACCTTCGGGTGACCGTCCTCCAAGGCAGACTTCGGGACAGGCAACAACACAACGTGGTCAGGCAGAGGCTGACAGCCAAGTTCGGTCCCCATGGCGATGGCCTCAACCAGGACCTTGGGTTCATGTCACATTACCGGCGACCCCATTGCATTGTACACACAAAGACACACACACACATTTCTACAGACCCACACACAAGCCACAAGCTCTCCCTCAAAGGCCAACACACCCGCACACGCACCCTCTCACACCCTCTTTACACTCACACTCACACATACTCTTTCACAGACACTGATACCTACCCCCCACCCCGCCATGCGCGCACACACACACACACACACACACACACACACACACACACACGTTTGTGGGGTGAATTTGTACTTGCAGAATTACATTTTATTTTGCTCAAAAACTGCATGAATCCATATAAGATTCTGTAAATCCTTTTTTTAGAAATAGATTCCGTCTGAACATTGGGGCACCTCATACTTTCAATGTATTATCTGGGCCGACATGGCACCTATTGTTAAAGTTCACTTGAGAATGTAACTTTAAAAAAAAGTTCTGGGATTTACTTATGAATGAACTGAAACCAACATATCCATTCTAAAGGATGAGAGACTTAACAAACAATCCAGGTCCTTTTCAATATACAATTTCAGTTGCATCACACTGTAAACCTTTGCTGTAAATTCTGTATTTTACGATCTTATACTCCACAACCACCTGATGAAGGAGCGTCGCTCCGAAAGCTAGTGTGCTTCCAAATAAACCTGTTGGACTATAACCTGGTGTTGTGTGATTTTTAACTTTGTCCACCCCAGTCCAACACCGGCCCCTCCGCATCATGTAAAAGTAAAGATGTTATGTTTCAGTTATACATAGCATTGGTGAGACCACATCTCAAATACTGCGTACAGCTTTGGTTTCCTTGTTTAATGAAGAATATAAATGCAGTGGTAGTGGTTCAGAAGAGAGTTACCAGATTGATACCTGGAATTCATGGGTTGTCTTATGAGGAAAGATTGAACAGACTGAGCTTATTTTTAATGGAGTTTAGAAAAGTGAGGGGTGTCTGGATTGAAGTGTATAAGCTCCTGAATAGAGTCATAGAGATGTACAGCATGGAAACAGACCCTTCGGTCCAACCCATCCATGCCGACCAGATATCCCAACCCAATCTAGTCCCACCTGCCAGCACCCGTCCCATGTCCCTCCAAACCCTTCCTATTCATATATCCATCCAAATGCCTCTTAAATGTTGCAATTGTACCAGCCTCCACCGCTTCCTCTGGCAGCTCATTCCATACACGTACCACCCTCTGTGTGAAAACATTGCCCCTTAGGTCTCTTTTATATCTTTTCCCTCTCACCCTAAACCTATGCCCTCTAGTTCTAGACTCCCTGACCCCAGGGAAAAGTCTTTGCCTATTTACCCTATCCATGCCCCTCATAATTTTGTAAACCTCCAGAATGTCACCCCTCAGCCTCCATCACTCCAGGGAAATCAGCCCCAACCTGTTCAGTCTCTCCCCACAGCTCAAATCCTCCAACCCTGGCAACTGCCTTGTAAATCTTTGCTGAACCCTTTCAAGTTTCACAACAGTAGTTTGGACAAGGTCATAGGATTATAGGAGTACAGAAGGTAGCCCACAGCGGTCATCGAATATCCATTCATTCTAATCCCACTTTCCAGTACTCGACCCATTTGCTTTGCTGTTTCAAGTGTTCATCTGAATACTTCTATATTATACTTTTCTGAAGTTCAGGTGAAGACAGAATCAAGTTTGATTGTCCCCTTTTGGTACAAAAGCAACAGATTGTATTTGTTTAGCACCTTTAATGCAGTTGAAATGGGCTAGGCCAGACCACTCTTAAGCAGGCAGCCCAGACCATAACTTTGCAATTTGTTTTGCCAAGTGTACAGTGAAAATTACCCAAAGTAAGTTAGCACGGTTGACGACTAGATTTTAAAACACAAAAATGTATTCACAAAATTACACAATGAAACACAAAGAACAGAATAAAGAATTCCTACAGAACTCAGTCTATCCAAACTGGACTTTGTTATGCTGTTCCAAATATATACAACAGTCCCAATAAGCAAACTCCCTTTAAAAACCGGTATAAATAGAACACATGCTTACAGGTTGAAGGGCAGAAAGAGAGAGAAAGTTTCCACATAGCTCACTGTTGAACTCCTCACCAGTTCAAGACTGAACTAAACTGCTCAACTAGAGAGCTGACCACCCCCAACCCCCCGACTTATATTATACAGGTCATTTCTAAAACATGACCACTTTGGCCTGAAGTCTCATCTGTTTACATATAAACAAAAGGCCGCTCAAAATCCTTTTCAGCTCTGTACCAAACCAGACTGATCGGAGCCTGGCCTGGTTTATTACCCCCTGAACAAAATTAAAGACAGTCTCCTTGAGCCTAGGAACAGTTCTTAGAAAAAAAAGGGACTAGTTTTGCGACACAGTAAAACAACATTTCTTTTCAACAGGAGCTACATCAATGCAGGTAACACCCCAAGTTGTCTTAGGAGTGTTTATCAGACAATTGAATCCCTACAGTGCGGAAGGAGCCCATTTGGCCCATCCAGTCTGACCCAACCCTCCAAAGGACATTCCACTCAAACCCAGACCTAGTGCCCCCAACTTGATCCCTGTAATTTACCTAATGTGCACATCCCTGGACACTTTGGGACAATTTCACATGGCTAATCCACCTAACCTGCACATCTTTGGACTGTGGGAGGAAACTGGAGCACCCAAGAGGTATAGGGAGAACATGCAAACTCTACACAGACAGTCAACCAAGTATTCAAACTTGGGCCCTTGACTCTGTGAGGCAACAGTGCCAACCACTGATCCACCATGCCACCCTAATAGTTAATATCACAGAATAACATAAGGAGATATGAAGAGAACCTATAGGTTGGAATATAAGAACATCTTTAAGGAGGAGAGAGATAGAGAGAAAGAGGAGAGGTTCAAGGAGGGAGGTCCAGAGTTTAAGGCCTTAGGTAACTGAAGGCCCAACCGCACTTGAGCAGAGAGAGTGGGGGCAGAACAGGAACTGAATGGAGTATCGTCAAGGGCAGGCTGGAGAAGATGCAATGCTATTGAATAACATAGTTTTGTTCAGGTTCTGCCTCACCAGTATCAACAATACAGGTTTAGTGTGGAGTGTTAACTGAGGCAATGGATCTTCATTGCTTCCACATTGGCTTTGTCAAGGAGCTAACACACTCTCTATTCAATTTCGATTAATTTGCAAAGAGTTGTCATTCCACTCAACTGGGTACTTTAGGCCCAAATAGTTGCTGTGATCACTGAATAACAATAGTTTCCCAACAGGCTGAAGCCTTTAGGCCATGAACTGTGATTTTGCTTTCCATAAATATTCAATGAATTGCTTTTTCTGTATGGCCCAATTTTAACCTTCTTTTCCTCTAATCTTCATAAACACTGCAAAGCTTTTTCGCCTGAGAAGATCCTCACACCCGCTTGACCTAATCCCTTAGGGATCCCCTCAGGGCTGAATGCAGCCCAACTCTTCAGGGCCATGTGTCGGCACACTGTCATTCTGGAAAGGTCCGTTTTGCAGTCCAAGTCGCAAAGCTCGAAAGAAAATGGGAATGAAAGTGTGAAAAGATGACATGACTTTAATGCACTTCAGAGCACTTTCCAGCCAGTGAATCACTTGCGAAATGTAGTTTTGTTCCTTTTGTTCCAGAACAAATGGTTAGCTCGGCAGAGAACTAGGATGGCCTCAGTGGGCTGAATGGTTTTCTCCTTCACTGTTATGAAATAGGAGCAAAGGGAGACCATCAGCCCGTTGAGCCGTTCTGCCATTCAATGAGATGATGGCTGATCTGATCATCCTCAATTCTATTTTCTTGCTTTTTCTACCTCAGCCTTGAACATATTTAATGGCTCAACCTTGGCAGTTCTCTGCAGTAAAGAATTCCACGGATTCACAACCATCTGAGGGAATAAATTCCTCTTCATCTCTGTCTTCAATGTGTGACCTCTTATTCTGAGAGTATGTCCTCTGGTCCTAGACCAGGGGAACCAATCTCTCTTCACCTACCCAGTCAAGTCCCCAAAGAGTCTTATATGTCTTGAATGATTCAATTTTTTTTTAGCTTGGACTGACTGTGAGCCATGTCCTGTTAGTATGAATGGTGTGCACAATATCTCTCTTATGTTTTTAGTGAAGTGTCACAAACCAGAATTTGACCTCAGGCTACAGAGGACACCAGTTTTAATGTGGTTGAGAGGTAAATTAGATTAGATTAGATTACTTACAGTGTGGAAACAGGCCCTTCGGCCCAAAAAGTCCACACCGACCCGCCGAAGCGCAACCCACCCATACCCCTACATTTACCCCTTACCTAACACTACGGGCAATTTAGCATGGCCAATTCACCTGACCCGCACATCTTTGGGCTGTGGGAGGAAACCGGAGCACCCGGAGGAAACCCACGCAGACACAGGGAGAACGTGCAAACTCCACACAGTCAGTCGCCTGAGGGGGGAAATCTGAAAGCAAGACAGTTTGGATGGAGGTCACTCAGCTGATCAGGTCTGGCCCATTTGATGAAGAGTTAATTGTGTGCTCACTGATCCACAAGAGCTTTGATCAAACTATTGAGCAGCAACTTTTTCAGTGGCAGGAGAGTCAGTAACCCAGAGGGACACAGAGTAAAGATAACTGGTCGAGGAACCAGATGGGATGTGAAGCAGTGTTTATTTTACCCAAATGTGTTGCCATAGTCTTACCCATAATGTAGAGGTGCTGGCGTTGGACGGGCGGACAAAGTCAGAAGTCACATGACACCAGGTTATAGTCCAACAGGTTTATTTGAAATCGCAAGCTTTCAGAGCGCTGCACCTTTGTCAGGTGAAGTGATTTAACCTGAGCGCCACCACACCTCAGGCGTGGGGAGAATTTGAAAAAAAGAATCCTTCGTGGTAACTTCAGCCAGTGATGGGAATTGAAGCCAGTCTGTGGGCATCACACTGCTTTGCAAACCCAACCATCCTGCCCATCGAAGCTAAATTAACCCCCATTTTGCGCAGTGTGTTATTGGGATCTGGAATGCCCTGCTGAGAGACAATGGAAGTAGATTCAGTAGGAACTGTCAAAAGGGAATTTAATAAAATCTTGATTGGGGTAAGACTGGAGTGGGGGAGTGATAGGATTCATTGGATAATTTCACCAAAGAGACATGATGGCCCAAATGTTCTCCTTTCTCCACACATGATTCTAAGATTGGCTGCAACTATCGGGCCGACTCATCCTTCCTCTGTTCGACAAGCATACACGTTATGAACAAGAGTGGATCATTCAGCCCTTGGGGATCTGCTTCACCATTCAATAAAATCATGGCCCACTCCCCACATTCCTATACCATCCTCCTCCCCTGGTAACCTTTCACCAATGATCTATTTACTTTTCCCTTCAAAATATTCAATTTTTTTAAATGCATAATAAAATGTGTTGTTGCCAACCTTCTTTGGCTTCTGTTTCTTTTCTGATCTTACTTTCCCTCTTGTTTTTCTTTCATCCCTGTCCTACCAATCCCACTACCCTCTGGGATGCGTGTCGTGTGACCTCTCAATTATCTCTGCAATCCCGTAACGTGCCTGCTGGTTTTGGGTGAATCAAGCAGTAATGTTGACTAGATGTGCACGAGCAAATGTTATGGACTGAATTCTGTAATTAAACCTCATCGGGAGAGTGCTGTATTTGAGGCAGATGTGCACATATTTCTCATCCGTTACTGTATCTACGCCACATATACTGGTTCCAGTCTAAATTCCTTCACCAAAAGCAATAGAGCATCTATTCATTGCTGGGCAGCTGATGAATAGCAGTGACACTCAGCCTATACATACCCCACGCTAATACCCTCTAAATCCATTTGGGGCCGTCCAGTTCCCCACCGTCTGCCTCCCACCATGCCTCAGATCTGACGCCCATGTGACATTGTTCATGTGGTCCCAGTCATAGAGCCAGTTGGCACCAGGTCCCCTTTAACAGGGAACAAAGAACAAAGGGTTCAATTTTGAGAGCTTGAATACATAAAAGGAGCCTGGGTACGTGCACGATGAGAGACAGATGCTGAGACCCTTTTTCTCTCTCTCTCGCTCTCTGTTTTTCACTCAAAGGTTTGCTCACATGATGCTAATGATCTCCCAAAAGGGAAAGAAAAATTAATTGCTACTAATCTGAATAGAGGAGGACTGAAATGTTAACACTAATCCAGGCTTCTGACCTGCATTCCTGATCTTGAAGCTTTACTCCAACAGGCTTGGTAACGTACAAAATAAAAGTCCATCTCCACTTGTCAAAGATGAGATTCTGTAACCCACCACCTCCCCTGTTACTGGCCTTTCGCTGTAGTTTAACAATAGCAAAAGGCTATTCAGCCCCTTTAGCCTGCTTCGCCATTCCATGCAAATCTGTCTAATCTGCATTTTAACTCCATCTCATAGAGTCATAGAGATGTACAACACGGACACAGACACTTCGGTCCAACCCGTCCATGCCGACCAGATATCCCAACCCAATCCCACCTGCCAGCGCCCGGCCCACATCCCTCCAAACCCTTCCTATTCATACACCCATCCAAATGCCTCCTAAATATTGCAATTGTACCAGCCTCCACCACTTCCTCTGGCAGCTCATTCCATACACGTACCACCCTCTGCATGAAAAAGTTGCCCCTTTGGTCTCTATCTGTCCATTGTTGATCTGCATCACTTATGCATTGTATTTGGCATTAAATTTAACATCACTGGCAAGGTGCTTCAAGATAAAAACTCCTACACTGCCTTTGGTGAATTGAGAAAGGGGTTTTACAGCCAACAAAACGATTCTAGAGGGGTGTGACACGGTGCCTCAGTGGTTAGCACTGCTGCCTCGCTGCACCAGGGACTTGGGTTTGATTCCACTCCCTTGGGCGACTGTCTGTGTAATGTTTGCACATCCTCCCCACATCTATCTGGGTTTCTTTAGGGTGCCTCACTTTCCTCCCAGGGTCCAAGGATACGCAGGTTAGAGTGGATTGGCCATGCTTAATTGCCCCATAGTGTCCTGGGATGTGCAGGCTGGGTGGATTAGCCATGGGAAATTGAATCGAATTGAATTTATTGCCATGTGTACTGAGGCACAGTGAGAAGCTTTGTCTTGTGAGCAATACAGGCAGATCACAGAGTTAAGTAGTATAGATAAGTAAATGTGGAAATGCAGGGTTACAGGGATGTGACGGGTCTGGGTGGGCTGCCCTTCAGAGGATTGGTGTGGACTCAATGGGCTGAATGATGTGCTTCCAAACTAAATGCTTCTTTTTAAAAATAAATCTCAGAATTGTTCCAGTGCAGATGGAGTCCACTTGGTTCTGATAGGTACTGGTGCACTGCAGCTGCCAGTTTGCACAGAGCAGAGTCCCACAGGTTGTAAAGAGGCAAGTAACCCAGATTATCCATATTCTGACCTTTGAGTTGGAGATGAATATTGCGATGAAAGCAAAAATACCTTGGATATTGTAAATCTGAATTAAAAACAGAAATGCTGGAGAAACTGTGGAGCAGCACCTGTGGAGAAAGAAAAGCAGAGTTAATGTTTCAAGGTTGGTATGTGAGGATAAATATTGGCTGAGTTTCCACGGAGAAAACCCCTGCTTGTCTTTTCAACACAGCAGCCATGGGATCTTTACCTGCACCCAAGATGGGGACCCTCAGTCTCTCAAAACCCTGCACTGCATGTGGTCAAACGACAGAATCTGGCCATGCCAAGGCTATTTTATCATAGAATCCCTACAGTGTGGAACAGGCCATTTGGCTCAACAAGTCCACACCGACTCTCTGAACAGTATCCCACCCAGACCCATTCCCCTACTTTTCCCCTGACTAATGCACCTAACCTGCAACACTATGGGCAATTTAGCACAGCCAATCTTTAGGCTGTGGGAGGAGACTGCAGCACCCAGAGGAAATCCACACAGACGCAGGGAGAATGTGCAAACTCCACACAGACAGTCATCTGCAGCTGGAATCGAACCCGGGTCCCTGTGACGCAGTAGCACCAACCACTGTGCTGCCAAGGCTGTTGAGTCCTTTTTACCCGACTGCCTTCTTGCGGACACTCCCACCCTGCACCATTTCATGGCAGCGAAGGTGCACTATAAAGACAGGTTGTTGTTGTTCACTTTCTTCCTGTACTCCACAGGCTTGAAATCTCTGCCGTCCCAAACCATTTAAGGTCTCACTTATCCCAAACCTGTCTTGTGATTGAGACAAATGGGCCACAGAAGAATTCAAATCAAACCACAACAGAGCTTGCATGTTGTTTTTGCTTGCATAATTTTAATTTCAGTTAAGGCAGCTTTATAAGCAGTGAGCTATAATTATATCGAGTGCCTTCAGCAATCTAGGTCTTAAGCTTTGAAATTTCCTCGCCTTATCACCCATGACCGAGATGCCTGACATAATAGCACATTGTGTGGCTCAATGTCACATCGAAACTGTTTTAAAGATAGCATTTCGAGGCAGAGGAACCAGAACAGCATTAGGCCATTCAGCCCATCAACTCTGCTTCAACCCTGCATAAGTGGCCTGAGTTTGAACCTTACATTCTTTTTGGCTAAGTGCAAGTTGCGTTGGGTTTTTGATGACCACATGCCATTTCCAGAATGACTTGCCACTCAGCAGGTATCTGCCAAATGACCACTCTCCTTTGTGCCAGTGCTGACTTCGGGAGACTGCTGTGCATCGGACAAATGTTGGCAGTCTGGCATTGGCTCTCACAGGCAACGTCATGGTACATTAGCCATATTGCCCACAGCATACAACCCCAAGTCACCGTTTTAATCACTGAGCCAATTTTGACATCCTATAGGAAGCAAATCCTGTTCTCTGGGTCCCACTACCCCATGAAATATCCTGACCATCCATCTGAAGAAAAACAGGTCAGGAATTCAATCACGCAAGACCCACCGTAGAAACTCAGGGGAACATGAGTTTTTTAAGCGAGCAATGACTGAACGACCATATCATTCATCTCAGTATTACTCCTTAAGGAATCAAGGCAGGGAAGGGCAACTCCTTTGGTCTTAGAGTATGGAATCATAGAGATGTATAACACAGAAACAGACCCTTTGGTCTTCAGAATGGAGCCATGAAATCTTCCTTGTCCACTTGAGAGAGAAGGTGTAGCCGAATTAATTTAGCTACAGCGCAGAACTTCTGACAGTGCAGCCCTCCCTCAAGGCTACCCACCTTGACTTTTGCTCTCAGGTCCTAGAGTGGGATTTGAACTCATTGTAACTGAAGGTGGTGGATCTCATGGCCAGAGAAGGCTGAGGAGGCCAAATCATTGAGTGTCTTAAAGACAGAGTAAAATAGGTTTTTGATCGTTAAGAGGATCAAGGGTTACTGGGAGAAGGGTTGAGAATTGTCTGCCATGATTGAATGGGAGAGCAGACTCAATGGGCCAAATGGACTAATTCAAAATCTCATGGTCTTATTACAGAACCTTGTTCTTTATATTTCTAATCTGTGTTTCCTGAGTATCATTTGTCTTTGTATTTTAAACTCCCAGGCCTGTCCTAGCCTATGCCCCATTCTGTCAGGGAAGGTTCACTAGGATAATCCCTAGTCTGGAGGGATTGCCTTATGAGCAAAGGTTAAACAGCTGACATCAACTGGAGTTTAGACGAATGAGAGATGATCTCAATGAAATATCTAGGATTCTTTAGGAGTTTTATGGGTTAAATGCTGAGGGAACGTTTCCCCTCATGGGAAAAATCTAGGACCAGAGGGCACAATCTCAGAATAAAGGGGTGTCAATTTAAGACTGAGATGAGGAATTTGTTCTCTCAGGGTTAAGAATGTTCAGAATTCCTTGCCACAGAGAGATGTGGGGGCAGAGTCCTTATGTATATTTAAGGCGGAGACAGACATATTCTTGATTTGCAAGGGAACCAAGGATTTTGGGGGGGAAGGGCACAAAAGTGGTTGTAAGGAATATCATACCAGCCATTATCCTATTAAATGGCAGAATAGACTTTGAAGAGCTGAATGGTTTACCCCTGTTCCTATCTCCTGCAGGATGTCAATCCCTGTGTCGGTTGGGCCACTTAGTCTCTGGTTTTGTACCTTTAAATCTACATCTTCCCACACTTAATGAATCAGATACACAATGCACAGACTTACAGTTTCTTCCATTGCCTGTTTTTCCTGGAACATGTCCTCAGCGTGAAGGCAGAAGATATAGCCTGAAGGCTGATACCAAGGCTGACAAAGAGACTCTCCCATGTTTACCGCCTGCCGCAGGAATGATCTGCAAGTTTTGGAAGATTTTCCATGTTGATGTATTAGGAGAAAGTGAGGACTGCAGATGCTGGAGATCAGAGCTGAAAATGTGTTGCTGGAAAAGCGCAGCAGGTCAGGCAGCATCCAAGGAACAGGAGATTCGACATTTCAGGCATGAGCCCTTCTTCAGGAATGAGGAAAGTGTGTCCAGCAGTGTCCAGCATATACATCGTATCATCCTTCATCATTTCCGCCACCTCCAAACGGACCCCACCACCAAGGGATATATTTCCCTCCCCTCCCCTACCAGTATTCCAGAAAGACCACTCTCTCCGTGACTCCCTCGTCAGGTCCACACACCCCCCACCAACCCAACCTCCACTCTCAGCAACTTCCCCTGCAACCGCAAGAAATGCAAAACTTGCGCCCACACCTCCCCCCTTACTTCCCTCCAAGGCCCCAAGGAATCCTTCCATATCCATCAGAAATTCACCTGCACCTCCACACACATCATTTACTGCATCCGCTGCACCCGATGTGGCATCCTCTATATTGGGGAGACAGGCCGCCTACTTGCAGAATGTTTCAGGGCACACCCCTGGGACACCCGGACCAACCAACCCAACCACCCCGTGGCTCAACACTTCAACTCCCCCTCCCACTCCGCCAAGGACATGCAGGTCCTTGGACTCCTCCATCGCCAGACCGTGGCCACACGACGGCTGGAGGAAGAGCGCCTCATCTTCCGCCTGGGAACCCTCCAACCACAACAGATGAACTCAGATTTCTTCCGTTTCCTCATTTCCCCTCCCCCCACCTTGTCTCAGTCAAATCCCTCGAACTCAGCACCGCCTTCCTAACCTGCAACCTTCTTCCTGACCTCTCCGCCCTCACCCTCACTCCGGCCTAGCACCCTCACCTTGACCTCCTTCCACCTGTCGCATTCCCAACGCCCCTCCCCCAAGTCCCTCCTCCCTATCTTTTATCTTAGCCTGCTGGACACACTCTCCTCATTCCTGAAGAAGGGCTCATGCCCGAAAGGTCGACTCCCCTGCTCCTCGGATGCTGCCTAAGTTGATATATTACTCTTGCAGTGAAGTTATGAATGTAACATCCTCAATTATCAAGTGGTGAATTGCAACCCAAACCCAAAACTTGGGGCCAAGGACAGTACCGACTCTAGTGTAGGACCGCTGTCCTTTCCTTCTTTTGCATGTGTGAAAATGAACCTTCCCTTCGTCGCTCCTGGGATTATTGCTTATTTTTACACCCCTGTTTGTCAATTGAAGGTAATTTCCTCTAAGAATAGCCCGTGTAAAAGAAAATATGTCATAGCAATGCTGGATCACTGGGACCACTGGGGCCAATCCTCTTATTCTAGTTACATTCAATAAAACATGTTGCTGTGACAAAGAGATTATGTCCTACATTACAAGACCAGCCTCTGATCTACATTAACCTCACTTTGTTATCTCATCCACATGTTGTCTTCACTTCCTCAGCTTGTTATTTTCCCTTTTGACAAAAGAGTGTGTATGAGAGAGAGAGACAGAGAGAGAGAGAGAGAGAGACAAAGAAAATGAGAGAAGTGGAGCCATAGTGAGGAAGAAGAAAGACAAAATTCAGGATAGAAACGGAAAGAGAGTGGCACAGTGGTTCCGTGGTTAGCACTGTTGTCTCACAGTGATAGGGAACCAGGTTCGAATCTACCCTCATGCAACTATCAGTGTAGAGTTTGCACATTATCCCTGTCTCTGCGTGGGTTTCCTATGGGCCCTCTGGTTTCCTCTCACTGTCCAAAGTTGTGCAGGTTAGGTGGATTGGACATGCTAAATTGCCAATATCGTCCAAGAATGTGTAAGCTAGATGGATTAGCTATGGAAAATGCAGGGTTTCAGAGACTGGGAGGTCTGCTCTTTGGAGGGTTAGTGTGGACTTGATGGGCTGAATGGCCTGCTTCCCCACTGCAAGAATTCTATGAAATGGCTAATAGGTATAGCACATCAACTGGTCATAAAACTGTTCAATGTTAATGTACTGTCCATCATGGATTAACTCATTAATGGTCCAATCATTAACAAAATGGTCACATGCAGGTTAGTGATAGGAGCAGTTATGTCATTTCTTAGATCCCATCTTACATAGTACACACACACACACACTCCTCCATGAGTAACTATATCTCCATACCATTGCTGTCAGTGAATCAAAGTCCTGGAAGTTCCTCCCTAATAGTACTGAGGGTGTGCCTCCACCACATGGATTGTGAGAAGGCAGCTCAACACCACCTCCTCAAGGGCAACAATAATTGGCCTAACAAGGTATGTGCAAATCCCATGTTGGTTTTTAAAAGAAAAATATATTGCTTCAGAGGGTGGTAAAGATAGGAAGCCTCAAGACATTTAAGAACTATTTAGATGAGCACTTGAAATGCCGTAACATGCCAAGCATTTAGGCTAAATAGGATTAAGAATAGTTATATTTTTGATGAAGACTCTTGTATCATAATGGAAATGTCCCTATCTGATCCAGGAGGGTTAAAGTTTGACCTGCTCCAGAGGTGTGTAGTAACAAACAGATCAATTAGATTATATCAAGATACCGGATGATCAGTCAATTTATTCATGCTGCAAAGATTCTACAAACTAAATTTCTAGTTGACTGTTATATACGCTAAGAGAGATTAGATTACTTACAGTGTGGAAACAGGCCCTTCGGCCCAACAAGTCCACACCGACTCGCTGAAGCGCAACCCACCCATACTCCTACATTTACCCCTTTACCTAACACTACGAGCAATTTAGCATGGCCAATTCACCTGACCCGCACATCTTTGGACTGTGGGAGGAAACCGGAGCACCCGGAGGAAACCCACGCAGACACGGGGAGAACGTGCAAACTCCACACAGAGAGTCGCCTGAGGTGGGAATTGAACCCGGGTCTCTGGCGCTGTGAGGCAGCAGTACTAACCACTGTGCCACCGTGCCACCTTATAGAGGGCTGAGACCTGTAAAAACACAAATGTTTAGGGTTGATTTCTGCATGTGAAATTATCTTGTATTTCATAGAGTAGAAAGCGTTAACCCCTGGAGGACTGAGTGGTGGTTATCTGGCAATTTGGGTTTGAACGAGCAAATTCCTGTGAAAATCCTGCCCCACGGGCCTGGGCACCTCCGTAAGCTAAACTGATGTCCGCTTTTCTATCTGGGTCCTTGAAACTTTGGACTGTGGTTTAACACGTATTCCACGTTTATTCTTTGCCTCCTTAAAAAAAGGGATTAGCAAGCAGAGAGAAGACAAGAAATCAAGAGGAGACTAACTAGGCCTTAAGTTATTGGGGGTTGGGAATAGGGAAAGAGGTTGAGATAACTAACCAAATGCCTCGTAATCCTGAGCTCATCGAATGAACACAGTTAAAAAAAACAACAAGGCCCCAGGCCTAACTGCCAACGCCTGGATTAGGCCGACAATGATTTAGAAGCTCCAGTTTTCATTAGTGTTCAAAGTGAAAAAAAATAGGATGAGCCGGCCCAACGTCATTAAATTGTTCATTTGATTCTGGAAATCTCTCAGCCCACGCAGCAAGTGACTTTTGTCTCTTTGCGAGCTGATAATTAGGCCTAGCTCCCCATCGCGCCTTGGTAACTGGCTTTCTTATGACAGGTGTCTTGTGACTTATGTTGAGTGCAAATAGCTTGATGTGGCTCCCTGCTACCTGTCTTGTTTTAGAACCGGCCTAACCAGTAGAGGCAGCATCCTCCCCACCTAGTCCGTGTCCCTTGGCAAACAGACCCTGTACCGAATGCCCCATGTCCAACTGTGGATGGCTCAGTAGATAAGACTTTATTCACTTTTCAAGTCCAAGCTTGTGGGGGTCACATCCTGGGATGTACATGAAGATAAAACCTGAGCTGGTGTAACTGCCAAACACAACCACCACCCCCCCCAAAAAAAATTGGGAGAGCTGAGTTGACTTTTGCTTTCTAATCTATCTCCCCAGGGTAAAGGTGATCTCTAAAGATACTCATATGACCCTCCCCCCTCCAAGCCCTGATATCAGAAAGCCTCTGCACAAGCAAGAGGAATTTGGTTTAAAACATGTATTTGTGGGATGGGGGGATTGCAGTCCATAGTTCCCCTTGAGAAGATGGGGGTGAGCTGCCTTCTTGAGCAGCTGCAGTCCACCAGCAATGGCGATATATTTCCAAGGCAGGATGGTGAGTGGCTTGGACAGAACTTGCAGGGGGTGGTGTTCCCAAGTATCTGCTTCCCTTGAGCTTCTGGATGGAAGTCATCCTGGGATTGGAAGATACTTTGGTGAATTTCTGCAGTGCGTCTTATAGAAGAGCCCAGCTCAGGACACTCTCTGTGGCATGGTGTGGGTTGGAAAGCCCAGAATGGGCATCTGGCTACAGCATGCTGTAGCAGCAGTTAGGGAATGGTTGGACTCTCTTTAAGTTATCTTTGTTTAATGTTTTATTCTGTGAATGATGCTTATACACTTTTCGCTGTATTTTATCCTGAATGCACAATGTTGGAGATTCAGATAGTACACACTGCTCCTTCTGAGCGTCCGTGGTGGAGGGAGCGGATGTAGTGCCAATCAAACAGACGACTTTGTCCTGGATGGTGTCAAACTTCTTGAGTGTTGTTGGAGCTGCATCCATCCAGGCAAGTGGGAATTTTCCATCACACACCTGACGCGTGCCTTAGAGATAGTAGACAAGCTTTGAGGAGTCAGGAGACGAGTTCCTTGCTGCGGTATTTCTAGCCTCTCACCTGCACTTGCAGCCACGATGTTTATGTGGCAAGTTCAGTTGAGCTTTTGGTCAGTGGTATCCCCAGGATGTTAATAGTGGGTAAATTCACTGATGGTAATGATACCATTGAATACCAAGGGATTTTGTTAGATTGTCTGTTATTGGTGATACGATGCTGGAGATCAGAGCTAAAAATGTGTTGCTGGAAAAGCGCAGCAGGTCAGGCAGCATCCAAAGAGCAGGAGAATCGACGTTTCGGGCATGAGCCCTTCTTCAGGAATGAATGGTCATAGCCTGGCATTTGTGTGGTGTGAATGTTACTTGCCATGTTTCCACCCGAGCCTGGAAATTGTCCAGATCGTCTTGCATTGGAAGATGGACTGCTTCAGTATCTGAGGAGTCACGAATGGTGTTGAACATTGCACTATCATTGGCTAACATCCCCACTTCTGACCTTATGATAGAGGGAGGTTCATTGATGAAGCAGCTAAAAATGGTTGGGCCTCGGACATTACCCTGTAGACCATCTTCCTGTATACAGTTTTGCTAGGACTTCTGGAATCCACACTTGGTTGAGTGTAGCCTTGGTGTCAAGAGCTGTTGCTCTCCACCCCACTCCCCCACCCCCACCCCACCCCCACCCCCCCACTCCACCCCACCCCCGCTCTGGAATTCAGCTCTTTTGTCCATGTTTGAGCAAAGGCTGTAATGAGGTCAGAAGCTGAATGGCCCTGTTGGAACCCAAACTGAGCAGGTTATTGCTGAGCAAGTGCTGCTTGATGACGCCTTCCATCTCGTTACTGATCGAGAGTAGACTGATGGGGTGGTCATTGGCTGGGTTGGATTTGTCCTGCTCTTTGTGTACAGGATATACCTGGGAAATTTCAACGTATGTCGATAGAGAGTGAAAAGTCAAGGGATCCGAGATCCACGAGCGAGTGGAAAATGGTAGGCAAAGGCCAAGTCCAAACTGGCAAAGACCAGATAAGCAGCAGCCAAACAGAAAACAGCAGAAACGGCACAATCTTTCTGGGTTTGAACGATGTGGGTACCGGTGAAAAATTTGGGAGAATCATGTGAGATATCGAGGGAGACCTTTCACGCTGTCAGCATGAATGAGTCACATTCTCCAACCACTTCCTGGACGTCAAGACAAGATTCTCACTAGGGAGAGGCTTTTAATCGTGATTATCACCAACTATGACTTAATCTTGATGCATTAATACATATTCTCCCATTCACCCACCCGCCAGATGGAAAAAAGACATTGAGAATTTCCAACACGAAGCTTTGATTGGGCACATAGCCTCTAGAGCTCACCTTCTGCTCCTCCAGACCCTCATGGTGAACACCCAGTCCCAGCATCTCAAGGCGCACTCCATAGATGTTGGCTGCATGTGCCACACGTCCACATCTGACTTGTATCAGCCTCTTGGCATTATTATGGCACAATCATTGATCCCCTTACAGTTTGCTTCGGCACCTCAATGCTGCACTTCGGAGCAATACTGGGACGTCTCACTGAAAGGCTGCTGCAGGGATTCTCTGTACACAGGGACAGGCACCCAGCTCATGAATTGGACCAGGCACTGCTTGCTCACTCTCTGAGTGCCCAATCACTTTGTGCATAGCTCAGTTGGCTGTCAGCTGGTTTGCAATGCAGAGAGACGCCAATAGCATGAATCATATCCTGCTCTAGCTAAGGTTGCCATGAAGGCCTCTCCTTCTCAATCTCTCCCCTGGTCTGAGATGCGGTAACCCTCAGGTTAAACCACCGCAAGTCATCTCTTTCCCTCTCTAATGAGTGAGGTGCCCAATGGTCTGTTAGGACTGTGTTGTCTCTCCCTTTAATTTTTACTTGAATGCTCACTCCATCCTTGTCTTGCCTTGTTTTTTTATTGCTTTGACCCTTCAGTCAGGCCTGGAAGACTCGCAGTACTTCTGTTCAGTGCAGACACAAAGCCAAGGGGGTGGGTATTTTGTCAACGGGCACCATACTACACTAATCTCACACCTACAACATATGCCAGCAATGTTCATGGCAAGTACGCTGCACTCACTGCAAGCAACCTATCCTGTTGCAAAGTCTAAGGGGAGTAGTCCTCAGATAAGTCCAAGTAGTTGGTGTTCAGTTGGTGAATCCAGTCAGTCAAGCACAGCATCCGATCTTAGCCCACGGCCATGGGCACCACTTGAGTGGTGAAGGTGGGGCGATCTGTACCTCTTCTGTGGGTCATGGTAATCATTGGGTATTATCTAACTGAGTGACTCGAAGGGGGTGGACCATGAGCAATCCTGGGGATCTGACCACTGAGGCCATGAAGGATGGAGTTTACAGAGGCCATTGCTGCAGGAGGGATGGTGGGGAACTCAATTGTGGGGATTGCAAATGGTGCTTGATGCACACTTAATTGTTGATCTGATAACTGAGATTAATAGATTATCATGACAAAGACAATTAGGAAAGAAAATGGTGTACGGGCCTTTATGAAGAAGCAAGGGTAATATTAGAAGAATCTTTATCATACAGCAAGTTGCTAAGGTCTGCAATGCGTTGCCTGGAAATGTAGTGGAGACAGGTTCAATTTAGGCATTTAAGAGGGCATAGGCTAGTTATTTGGATAGTTATGTGCAAGGGCATGGGGGAAGGGCAGGAGGTAGGCACTGGGTAATGATGCCCATATGAACAGTTGGAGCAAGCGCAGTGGGCCAAATGGCCTCCTTCTGCATTATAACAATACCGTAATTCTTGTTTCAATTGTATACAGCCTTGGGTGTGTCTGTTCCTGGAGTGGGTTGGTTGCAATTTCGGTCCCATTACCTAAGGAGGGATATACTTCCCCCAGAGGGAGTGTAGTGAAGGATCACCAGCCTGATTCCTGGGATGAAAGGACAGTCCCATGATGAGAGATTGAGGAGACCGGGACTGTATTCTCTGTGAGAGGGCTATGAGAGGTCAGCCATTAAGTGTGCTCAAGACAGAGATCAGTTGATTTCTAAATGTTGAAGATATCAAGGGATATAGGGATAATGGGGGAAATGGTGCTGAGGGAGAAGATCAGCCAAGATTCATTTGAAGGGTGGAGCAGACTGTTGGGGACAAATGGCCTACTTCTGTTCTGATTTCCTATTTGTTATGTATGTGGAGTTAGGCCACAATGTAATTGAATTACAGATCCAGCTGTATGGACGGAAAGCTTCTCTCCTGTTTCCCATATAATTCTTGCTTCCCACTCCCCAGTAAGAGCACCTACAGAATGTTGGGGAGTTGTGAGGGATGGTAGTGGAATGTTTAAATACCAACTCCAATTTAAGAGAACATAAAAACAAACATCAGAACCCCAGAGAACCAAGGCCAGAGAGTGATTCATTAAGTTAAAAAGTGCAGAGGGATGCCATTTAGCCCATTGTTCCTTTGTTGGCTCCATGGAAGAGTTACCTCATTAGTCCCAACCTCTCTCTGTCCCAACATTCCCTGTACTCCTTCATTTTGACCACTTTGTAGAATCTCAGAGGGCTGCAGATGAAGGGTTAACCTCATGTCTTTGGAATGAGTAGGTGAAATTCCTAGGTGGTGCCCAGGAACTGCTATTCACCGTGCCAATATATGCCTTGCACCAGGTGTGCCTGCATTCTCTATTCCAGCTTTGACATTTTGTTTGGAGGCAGTGGGAGAGGTGAACCTTTTCGGTTGCCACAGTGATGCTGAATTCAGGTTCCCACGCACCTGGTAGGCGAGAATTGGTTTGTGTGATATCAATCTTATCTCCCTGTGAGCAAAGCCAGGGGAGACTTCCAGATCCTGTAGTGAGAGACATGAGATGTTCGCCAGTGTATTGATATCACTGACTCTGTACCCCAATATTAACATCACTGACACTGTACCCCAATATTAACATCACTGACACTGTGCCCCAATATTCACATCACTGACACTGTACCCCAATATTAACATCACTGACTCTATACCCCAATATTAATATCACTGACACTGTACCCCAATATTAACATCACTGACACTGTACCCCAATATTCATATCACTGACACTGTACCCCAATATTAACATCACTGATACTATAGCCCAATATTAATATCACTGACTCTGTACCCCAATATTCATATCACTGACACTGTACCCCAATATTCACATCACTGACACTGTACCCCAAGATTAACATCACTGACTCTGTACCCCAATATTCACATCACGAACACTGTACCCCAAGATTAACATCACTGACACAGTAGCCCAAGATTAATTCTGGCACTATAACCCAATGTTTACATGACTGACACTGTCAGTCTTATCTTCTGCCTTGGGACTCTCCAACCACATGGGATCAATGTGGATTTCACTAGTTTCCTCATTTCCCCTCCCCCCATCTTATCCCAGATCCAACCCTCCAACTCGGCACGACCCTCTTGAACAGTCTATCTTCCTTCCCACCTATCCGCTCCACCCTCCACACCAACCTATCACAACATGCCCCATTTTCATCTACCTATTGCATTCCTGGCTACCTTCCCCCCCCCAGCACCACCCCCTCCCATTTATCTCTCAGCCCCCTTTGCCCACTCCTCATTCCTGATGAAGGGCTTTTGCTCGAAACGTTGATTCTCCTGCTCCTCGGATGCTCCCTGACCTGCTGCGCTTTTCCAGCAACACACTTTTCGACTCTGATCTCCAGCATCTGTAGTCCTCACTTTCTCCTAAAGGGACTCTATCCTTATTGTTGTTGGGGGGAGGGGTTTTGAGGGCAGAAGTGCTGGAAACGGTTGAGATGCGGTTAAGGACATCTTTAAGAATGTGGTACGTGTCTGAAATGGCTAGCTCCTGTGCTTCCCTCGCCTCACGCAAATCATACAGTAACGAAAGATAATTAACCCATCAAAGGGCATTCCAGAACAAGCTTACTGGGAATTTAATCTGCAGTTGGTTACTGAGAAATATCAATGATTTCTAAGTTATACAATAATGCTCCTGCTTTAATTTGCCATAAGGAAACCTGCTTTTAACATTCTATTGACATTAACAGAAATTTTAAGGCTTAAATACGTTTTGGATTTGCTTGTCATTTTCTTTTCCACCAGTTCAACAATTTGTCTCATCTTGAGGCAGAAAGTCATTCTTCCCATGAGCTGTCAGATCTTTTGCGTTTAGTAGCCAGCTCTGGGCAAAGGATGTTGCTGCTGAAGCAGGCTGTTTCTGAATTGGTGCTATGCTGCTCTTGGCTTAAATTGTGAGAACTCAGATTTCTCCAGTTTCCTCATTTCCCCTCCCCCCACCTTGTCTCAGTCGGTTCCCTCAACTCAGCACCGCCCTCCTAACCTGCAATCTTCTTCCTGACCTCTCCGCCCCCACCCCACTCTGGCCTATCACCCTCACCTTGACCTCCTTCCACCTATCACATCTCCATCGCCCCTCCCCCAAGTCCCTCCTCCCTACCTTTTATCTTAGCCTGCCTGGCACCCTCTCCTCATTCCTGATGAAGGGCTTATGCCCGAAACGTCGAATTTCCTGTTCCTTGGATGCTGCCTGACCTGCTGTGCTTTAACCAGCAACACATTTTCAACTGTGATCTCCAGCATCTGCAGACCTCATTTTTTACCCCCACAACATTGGAGAAGCCAACGTGGTGTAGTTGACCCTGCATGACTCTGTCTCAGTTGTGTCCCATCACCATTCTAAGAGAGGAGCTTGCATTTTTATAGCACCTGCCACAAACACTCAGGATGTTCTTTGCAGCCAAATCCAAATGAAATTCTCAAATAAAACAAAGGATCTGGAAACCTGAAAGAAAAACAAAGATTGCTGGAGAAACTCAGCAGGTCTGGCAGCATCTATGTAGAGAGAGAGAGAGCAACAGAGTTAATATTTCAAGTCCTGTTAACTCTGCTATTCCTCCTGCTGCCCAACCTGCTGACTCTGTCTCAGATTTTCAGCATTTACAGTATTCAGGTTCAATGTGTTGACTTCTTTTAAGTTTAAAGACCATGAAAGGAAAAGGCAGAAAAGTCACTTTACAATTAGACTGCATTATATTTGATCTAAATTCTTCCTTAACAGAGCCTCGAACCTCCGTACTCTACATGGACTGCAATGGTTCAAGAAGTCAGGCCACACGACCTTGTCAAGGGGTAACTAGGAATAGGTAATTAATGCAGCCAGGCAATGATGCCCTCATTCTTTGAGAAAGCATTTTTTAAAAAAATCTGCTCTTCTCTTATTCAATTTCACTGGGGTTCCCAAAGTGGCATCATGAAATAAAAGTTTGGGGTCATGAATTCAGAGGGGATGCATTGTCCAGCTGTCCTCTGATCCTGTCATCTGTCACCACAGACCTTCCCACTACGCGACCTGCTTTCACAAATGGGTTGCGACAATTTTCAAGCCTCAGACTTTTTTGGGGGGAGCGCAGGATTGGTGTTCACAGTGGAAACATCATTCGGGGATCTTGCATAAGCAGGTATGGTGTTTCAGTGGTTGTGTTGTTCACACAGTCAGTTAGAGACTATGTACTCATGTCTTGAGGAATTTTGAGAATCTGAATTCATTTTGGAAAAAAAACCTGCCAGATTAAAAGTATCACTTAAAGGGGAGTGGTACTGCAATGAGTAAAGAAAGAAATGTGTCTCAAGGAGGTGTCAGTGTTATCAGTAAAGTGACCAGGGACTTGTTAGATCATTTGATCGCACTACTATAAACAGACTCTTCAGTCAACCAATCCATGCCAATCATGTTCCCAAACTAGTCCCTGCATTTGGCCCATATCCCTCCAAATCTTTCCTATTCATGTACTTATCCAAATATATGGCAAGCGTTGTAACTGTATCTTCATCCAACATTTTCTTTAGCAGTTCATTTCATACATGAAGCACTCTTTGTTTAAAAAAGTTGTCCCCTCGAGTCCTTTTTAAGTTTTTCTCCTCTCACCTTAAAAATATGCTCCCTAATTTTGAACTCCCTCACCCTAGGGAAAAGACTCTTGCTATTCACCTTATCTATGCCCCTCTTGATTTTATACACCTCCACAAGGTCACCCCTCAAGAATCATAGAATCATAGAGATGTACAGCATGGAAATAGACCCGTTGGTCCAACTCGTCCATGCCGACCAGATATCCTAAATTAATCTAGTCCCATTTGCCATCACTTGGTCCATGTCCCTCTAAATCCTTCCTATTCATATACCCATCTAGATGCCTTTTAAATGTTGTAATTGTTCCAGCTTCCACCACTTTCTCTGGCAGATCATTCCATACAAACACCACCCTCTATGTGAAAATGTCGTCCTTTAGTCCCTTTTAAATCTTTCCCCTCTCACCCTAAACCTTTGCCCTCTTGTTCTGGACTCCCCCACCCCAGGGAAAAGACCTAGTCTATTTACACTACTCACACCCCTCATGATTTTGTAAACCTCTATAAGGTCACCCCTCTGCCTCTGACACTCCAGGGAAAACAGCCCCAGCCTGTTCAGCCTCTCCCTGTAGCTCAAACCTGACAACCCTGGCAACATCCTTGTAAATCATTTCTGAACCCTTTCAAGCTTCGTAACATCCTTCCATAGGAGGGAGGCCAGAACTGCACACAATATTCCAAAAATGGCCTAACCAATGTCCTGTACAGCCGCAACATGACCTGTGATGTACCTCATTTCCTTGTTCTGGTAAACTACCACCTATCTTGAATCTTCGTTTCCTCTTCATGCACACTGAACATGTTGTCTTTGAAAATAGTGCCCATGTTTCCAGATGTTTATGCTTGAAACCCTCTAATAATATTTCCTTAGCACTCCGCACTGAAATGGCCCTATTCAGTCATAAATGGCATTTCACTTGTCTGTGGTTACCTCCTTATCTTCTCCAATCCATTTTAATGACCTGGTTGACCATACCATCATCCCTCAAGGCCTCCCCTTCATTGTCCATTTGGGTGGGACTGTCCTTGTTGGATGGGCTGTTCTTGTCTGAGCCCACCCTTATCTGTTCACTTGTAGCTAAAGAATAACCCATAATCATTTCATCTTCTGCACCATTACTTATGGAATCCACGTTGGATCTATCCTTAGCTTCCTCCTCTTTCTTATCCATGTGCTGTCCCTCAGTAACATCATCTGACAATTCAATATCAGGTTCCACTTGCACCCTTCCACATAACATCCAGCTGTACCTTGGCACCACCCCCCCTTGGCCTTCGTTCTCATCCTATGATTTGTCAGGAAAACCAGTGACGTAAAAACAGGGGCTGAGATGCTGGAAACCAGATTCTAGGTTAGAGTGGTGCTGGAAAAGCACAGTGGTCCAGGCAGCATCCGAAGAGCAGGAAAATTGATGCCTGGGTTGTGCCTGAAATGTCGATCCTCCCGCTCCGTGGATGCTGCCTGAACCACTGTGCTTCTCCAGCACCACTCCAGTCAGGAAAACCAGTGACTTCAATCTCTGACCCAAATTCTATTTCCCAGTCAAAAACTTCTTTTCTTTTGGAACTGTCTGTTTCTGTATGTTACTGCTTGCAACTGTATTATCTGGAAACTGGCTAACAAACTTTCAATTACCACTGCTCCACTGACCAAAACCCTGACTTCCACCACGATGATAGAGGTAAAATAGAGATAAATAGAGGCAAGGAGTTTGACAAAAGGACTATTCTTCAAAGCATTCTGAGACAACGCAAAGGCCATCACCAAACTTGTTTTCCATCTACTTGCATAAGTGGAGCAAACATATCCTGGAGTTGAAACATTTTTAGGAATATCAAGGGCTTGGTAGCCAACAGTGAGCCCTGTAGCATAAAATGGTCACCTGGTCTATGTGATGAAATGCCAACACTGCACTGTAATTTAAAAGTGTGTGCCCATCCAAGATATGACAGTAGATGTCGTCATTTTAATATTAATCACTTGAGGTTGTGTCATGTGTTACAATGCAAATAGGTTGTTGTCAAATCCAGTGAAAAAAGTCCCAGCTTATCCAACCTCTCCTTATAACTCAAACCTTCCATTCCCAGAAACATCCTGGCAAATCATTTCTGAACCCCTTCAATTTAATAATATCCATCCTGCAGCAGGGCGACCAGAACTGTACACATTACTCCAGAAGTGACCTCACCAACATCCTGTACCACATCATCATGATGTCCCACCTCCTATGCTCAAAGCACTGAGCAATGAAGGCAAGCATTCATAGATGTCCTGGACCCAATCTCCCCTATATATGAGTCCAATCGTACTCAACACAACTGAAGCCTGCATGAATGATGGTGCAGTTGGTAACTTTCGTTGACCCTGAGTCAGAATATTGCAGGTTCATGGTTCACTCCAGAAACCTATACACAAAAATCGAGACTGACACTCAAAGTCCGTTGCCTGAACTGCTGTGCTCTTCCAGCACCACTAATCCAGACTCAAAGTCCGTTACTGAGGTGGTGCAGCACTGTTAGGGCTACCATTTTTAGCAAGAGTACTTAAACCTAAAGACAAAGAATGCTGGAGAAACTCAGCAGGTCTGGCAGCATCTGTGGAGAATATAAAACAGAGTTAGAGTTTCAGATCTGATAATGACATCTTCAGGAACAAAGTAGAGGCACACGCCAGACGCAAAACGCTAACTCTGTCTTTCTCTTTCCACTGATATTGTCATATCTGCTGAGTTTCTGCAGCACTTTCTGCATTTGACTCTGAAGCAGTAAAGTCAACACAGTTCTGGAGGACCACTCCCTCATTAGAGAGACAGAGAGAGGCTCCTGGTGCTGAGCTTAACCATGCCTCAGACAAGGGGAGAAGTTGAGAAGGAGAGTCCCTCTCAAGAACTTAGCTGGTTACCTCAGGCAGTGGGGGAAATTGAAGCCCACGTTATTGGTATCACTCCGCATTACAAACCCGAGACATAGTCCTGGTCTCCAGTTATTGCAAACAGTTTGGAGGACTTGGAGAAAATTTAGAGAAGACCCATAAGTTTACAACTAGATTGGAAATGTATTTAATATGTATCAGGAAAGAATGCACAATATCAGTTCCTCCTCTGTGTAAGTAAAAGGGCTGAGGATTGACCAAATCTTTCAAATTATGAAAGGGTTAGAGAGGCTAGGCCTAGAGAAGATCTTTAGATGTGCAGAACAGCCCACTTTACATTATTCAGTAGTTAATCTGATTTGGAGTTTTGTAACCAGGGAGCATCAAGCTATTTTCCTTAGAGCAGAGAGGGCTGAGGGGGGACCTGATTGAGGCTTATAAAGCTCAGAGGGGCACAGACAGGATAGGTGGGGAGATTCCTTCCCCCCCCCAGTAAAGATATCAATGAGCAGGGGCACAATTTTAAGAGAAGCAGCAATTTTAGAGGACACTTGAGAATATTTCTTCACCCAGAGCGCGTGAGAATCTGGAACTCACTGCCTGAAAGGGTAACGGAGATGGGAATCCATAAGATATTTTACAATTATTTAAGCGGTCACTTGAAACGCCATGGCGTTGAGGTTCTTGTGTCGTAGGGGTAGTGTCCAACCCTTTGAGCCAAGGGGCCCAGATTCAAGTGCAAAGCTGCCCCAGAGGTCTATAAAAACATCTCTCAACACATTGATTAGAAAGTATGTACAAAGGCTGAGTGTTGGGGAATGGGATTAGAATAGGTGGGTACTTGAGGAACAGTGCAGACACAATGGGTCAACAGGCCTCTTTCCAAGCTATAAAAGCTACAAGGAAAGGATCAGGCAAGGAGTGCTGGGAGGACACTCTCGAGTGTCAACGCCAGCACAGACCTTTTGGACCAGATGGGGTGATTCTATGCAGCCGTATTATGAAGAAAAGAAGAGGGAACATTGTTTAAAAGTCAGAGATTTTTTAAACTTTCCCTCACAGGATGTCACTGGAAAGGCCAGCATTTATAGCCCCAGCCCTAGTTGTCCTTGAGAAGGTGATGGCTAGCTGAGCAGCTGCAGCCAAGTGCTGTAGGTCGACCCACAATATCATTAGGGAGGGAGTTCCAGGATTTTGACCTAGTGACGCTGAAGAAACAGTGATATATTGCCAAGTCAGGATGGTGAGTGGCTCGGAGGGGTAATTACACTGGCTGGTGTTCCCAGGTATCTGCTGTCCTTGTCCTTCTGGATGGGAGTGGATCTGAAAATCTATTGCAACTGAAGATCTTCGATGAGGTTCAAAAATGCATCTTGTAGGTAGTAGACGCTGCTGCTACTCAGTGGTGGAGGGAGTGGATGCTTGAGGATGAGGATGTGATGCCTATCCATTGGGTTGCCTCATTCTGGATGGCTAAGATGGAGAGAGGGAGAAATCTTCCTCTCAGACAGCTGCCAGTCTTTGGAACTCTGTCCCGTACAGCAGCGTAGGTGGGGTCTTAAATATTATTCCTGTATGGCTGAGGTGAATACATTCTTGGAGGAGAAAGCGAGGACTGCAGATGCTGGAGATCAGAGCTTGAAATGTGTTGCTGGAAAAGCGCAGCAAGTCAGGCAGCATCCGAGGAACAGGAGAATCGACGTTTCGGGCATAAGCCCTTCTTCAGGAAAGGGCTCACCATTCTCCTGGTGAATACATTCTTAACTAACAAGGGTTCAATGGTTATGAAGGGGTGCAGGAGTTAGGGGTGGGGACAATGAGATCAGCCACAATCTTATTGAATGTCATAGCAGGCTTGAGGGGCCAAATGGCTTACTCCTGCTCTTCAGTGGTAAGTTCCTGTGGAAGGTGGGAGTTGCTTTGTTTCCCATCTTGATTTTGCCTTTGATTTTATTTTAAATCAGTGACTGATGCCATTCCCTTTGTCTCTTTGACATTAGAACAGGAATACACTGTCTAGTTTACCTCTTGTTCTGTGCTGGCTGTGGGTCCCTGTCACTGCAAAGATTGGCAGTGAGGATTAAAGCAAAAACAAAATCAATTTCCATCACAGTGTTTAATACCTCAAGACAACAGCCCCTGTCTGCTATTCCCATTTGGTACCCCTGCAGTAATTGTATGTGTCTATGGATCAAGAGCATAATCCCTTGTATTCCAATACTGAGGGATTTCAATTAAGAGCATTTGGGAGAGAACTACAGTCCATTTCCCTAATGAAGATGGGCAAAGGTAAATTAATTGTAACAGCGAATTCGCTTTAATCCCTGTGAATTATAATTAAGAAAAGGGCTGTTATTTTCAATCTTGCCACAATGGAATTAAGTGCCACGTGGGAGACACCAGTTCTCCTCCCGGTTCGACGTGGACTCGAACTGTCGAGCGCTCGTCAGGGTAGACTGAGCCACTAGTAATCACATTAGAGGGATTTCGGAGCCTTTCGGGAAGGCGAACAACACTTTTCAAACAGTTGCATTTGCATAGCGCCTTCCACCACCGATGGTTACCTCGAGGAAGCACTTTGTTAGGCACAGTCGCTGTAGTAAAGTAGCCAATTGGCACACGCTAAGGTCCCGATCAGAGCAATGTGACATTGAAAAGATAATTTGATTCTTAATTCGTAATGTTGATTGAAGGACAAATAAGTGGAGTACTGCATACAGCATTGGTCACCTCCTTTTGGTGGGAGGCAGTTAAGAGGTTGACCAGACTAGCACCTGGACTGGATGGGTCGCCTTCTGAGTAAAGGTTGGACAGACTGGGCTTGTATTCACTGGAGTTCAGAGAAGTAACAGCTGACTTGATTAAAACACACACAAGATCCTGTCGCCTCTTGACCAGGGGAATGTGGAGACGACATTTCCGTGTGTGGGAGAATCTAGAACTGGGGGAGTGGGGGGGGTCACTGTTTAAATCAGAAGTCTTCCATTTCACTAAGAGATCAGGAGCATTTTTCTTCTCTTGAAAGTTTGTGAACCTTTAGAAATTCTCTTCCTAAAAAGAGGGTGGGAGCAGGGTCCTTGAATATTATAAAGGATGAGGTAGAGGGATTCCTGTTGAGCAAGAAGCTGTGAAAAGTTATCGGGGTAGATGGGAGTGCAGATTTGAGCTTATACTCAGGTCAGCTCTCCTTTGAATTAACATCATGAGATCTTTTATATCCACCTAGGCCTCAGCTTTACAAGTCATCTGAAAGACACTTTCAACAATGCAGTGCTCTCTCAGTACTGCACGGGAGCAAGCAGATTTGATTTTCTACAGTGCATTCAAGTGTTCTGGGGTTGGACTTGAATACAGAACCTTATGATGCAAAGCTGAGTGTGCTACCAACTGAGCCATGGTTAGCACAAGAGAGTGAAAAACAAGACTCCCTCCCTTCACTGGAGGTGACTGCTCTTTTCTGGGATGGATGCTGAGAAGGAGTTAGTGTTCCACCACCTCACTGAGGTGCCCACCTCCATTGAACCCTTTACATTTGACCAGGAATAGACAGTGCGGCAGAAGTGGGCACTGCAGATGCTGGAGATTAGAGTCAAATTTGAGTGGTGCTGGAAAAGCACAGCAGGTCAGGCAGCATCCGAGGAGCAGGAAAATCGACGTCTTGGGCAAAAGCCCTTAAATAGGAATGAGGGATCCTGAGCTTTTCCCATTCCCGATGAAGGGCCATGCCCTAAAGGTCAATTTTTTTCCTTCTCCTTGGATACTGCCTGACCTGCTGTGCTTTTCCAGCACCATTCTAATCTTGACAGGAATAGACAGTGTAGAGTAAATCTTGTTCTCAGCTGTGGGCCTCTGTTGGTGTGATATTCATTCACGTTTAGTCTTGCCATCAACAATTTTAGATATTAATCTCTATACTACCCAGTCACAATTTTGTCTAATTCCTCGTTTTTTTTGCTGTTTACTTTTCGGAGCTTTGCTTCTGGCCATTAGGTCAAACAGCATAGGGTCAATCTCAGTGCTCCTTTAAAACTCAACCCTTGTAGGAATATCGCAGAGTTACCACTAAGTGAGAGGTCAGTGCTCAATACTTTTATAGCACATATATTTTTGAAACTTTGGACAGACTAATCAGTCAGCATCACAGGGAGTAGTACAACACAGTCGAAACACAATTGTCTAACTTGTCCAGATAGAGAAGCAAACTAATTTGCTCTAATTCCAATCTCCCTCTCTTTGGTTATTTACAGACAAGACAATTAGACAAGAATATTAATGAGGGCAGAGCGGTAGACGTGATCTATATGGATTTCAATAAGGTGTTTGACAAGGTTCCTCATGGGGGATTGATTAGCAAGGTTAGATCTCACAGAATATTGGCAGAACTAGCCATTTGGATACAGAATTGACTCAAAGGTCAAAGACAGAGGGTGGTGGTGGAGGATTGTTTTTCAGACTGGAAGCCTGTGACCAGTGGAGTGCCACAAGGATTAGTGCTGGGTCCACTATTTTTTATAATTTACATAAATGATTTGGATGTGAGCATAAGAGGTATACAGAGGAAACTCGATTATCTGAAGGACACGGGCAGAGAGTATTTCATTCAGTTAATCGATTGCTTGATAATTGGTGCCGGATCACATAGTTAGCCATGATCAGGACTTTGTGATCTTGTTTAGGTGATCCGAAGTTCAGTTAATCGAATACCATATAATTGATGCTGGATCACATAGTTAGCCACACATTGGGACACGCATCTGTAGTTAGTAAGTTTGCAGATGACACCAAAGTTGGAGGTGTAGTGGACAGCAAAGAAGGTAACCTCAGATTACAACAGGATCTTGACCAGATGGGCCAATGGGCTGAGGAGTGGCAGATGGAGTTTAATTTAGATAAATGCGAAGTGCTGCATTTTGGAAAAGCAAATCTTAGCAGGACTTATACACTTAATGGTAAGGTCCTAGGGAGTGTTGCTGAACAAAAAGGCCTTGGAGTGCAGGCTCATAATTCCTTGGAAGTGGAGTTGCAGGTAGATAGGATAGTGAGGAAGGCGTTTGGTATACTTTCATTTATTGGTCAGAGCATTGAGTACAGGAGTTGGGAGGTCATGTTACAGCTGTATTGGATATTGATTCGGCCACTTTTGGAATATTGTTTGCAATTCTGGTCTCCATCCTGTTGGAAGGATGTTGTGAAACTTGAAAGGGTTCAGAAAAGATTTACAAGGATGTTGCCAAGGTTGGAGGAATTGAGCTATAGGGAGAGGTTGAATAGGCTGGGACTGTTTTCCCTGGAGCATTGGAGGCTGAGGGGTGACCTTATATGGGTTTATAAAAACATGCGGGGCATGGATAGGATAAATAGGCAAGATCTTTTCCCTGGACTGGGGGAGTTCAGAACTAGAGGAATTAAGTTTAGAATGAGAGGGGAAGGATATAAAAGAGACCTAAGGGGCAACCTTTTCATGCAGAGGGTGATGCATATATAGAATGAGCTGCCAGAGGAAGTGGTGGTACAATTTCAGCATTTAAAAGGCATCTGGATGGGTACATGAATAGGAAGGATTTAGAGTGATATGGGCCAAGTGCTGGCAAATGGGACAAGATTAGTTTGGGATATCTGGTCGGCATGGATAAGTTGGACCAAAGGGTCTGTTTCCTTGTTGTACATCTCTATGACTCTTATATATTCCTTTGTGCTTGAAGGTATTTTGAAGAGATTTACTCCCTCACCAAAGTAAAGCACATTAATTCATGAAGCTATCATTGACTGTTTAAAAACACATCTGGTTCACCCATACAAGATGGTAGAGATGTCAGGTTAGGTATGATTCAGGCTCCTGGCCTGTCAACCACCTTTTGGCTGACCAGCCACATTTTAATAAAAATTATTCTAATTATTATTTATTAGTTTCACCTTTTGTATAAATTCATCTTTGCTTCTTTCTGCTGCTGAGGTGTGGCAGTTTCAGTCAGACAACCCTGGGTCCTCAACAGGTTCTAGTTCTCAACTTTTGTGACAAAACCCCGGTTCTCAACAGTTTTGAGAGGCCCGGGATCTTAGCAGTTTCAAGAGGCCCCCGTTCTCAGCAGTTGGGCAGGGCCTGGGCCTCGGAAATTGGGCAGGGCCTGGGCCTCGGTAGTTGGACAAGGCCTGGTCCTCAGAAATTGGGAAGGGCCTGGTCCTTGGCAGTTGGGCAGGGCCTGGTCCTCAGCAGTTGGGCAGGGCCTGGGCCTCAGCAGTTGGACAGGGCCTGATCCTCGGTAGTTGGGCAGGGCCTGGGCCTCGGTAGTTGGGCAGGGCCTGGACCTCAGCAGTTGGGCAGCGCCTGGTCCTCGGTAGTTGGGCAGGGTCTGGTCCTCAGAAATTGGGAAGGCCCTGGTCCTTGGCAGTTGGGCAGGGCCTGGGCCTCAGTAGTTGGGCTGGGCCTGGGCCTCGGAAGTTGTGGAAGGCCTTGGTCCTTGGTAGTTGGGCTGGGCCTGGGCCTCGGAAGTTGTGGAAGGCCTTGGTCCTTGGCAGTTGGGCAGGGTCTAGTCCTCAGTGTTGGGCAGACCCCAATCCTTGGCAGTGGATAAAACTAAGAGGCCATGGAATGAACAAAAGATGTTATCTTGTTTTAACTTTGTTTCTTTTTAAATATTTTTTAATTATGTAATTAAATGGCAATGGTAATGTATACACATTTTACTGTATTTTCATAAATGCAAGTAAAAATGCATTTCTATCTATCCACCTAATGCCCTTTAGAGAAGGAAATCTGCCGTCTTTATCCGGACTCACCTACTTGTGACTCGAGAACCACAGCAGTATGGTTGACTCTTATCTGCCCTCTGAAATGGCCCAGCAATCCACTCAGTTCAAGGGGGCAGTTAGGGATAGGCCTTGCCCAGTGATGCCCACATCCTTTAAAGAATACAGAATGGAAAAAACGAACTGTGTTGCACAAATGGAAGGCTATGCTTTTGACCTGGACGCGCACTCCTGACGTGTGCTTTGTAGATAGTGAGCAGGCTTTGGGAAATCAGGAGGTGAGTTATTTGCTGTAGGATTTCCTGCCCCAGACTTGGCCTTGTAGTCGCAGAATTTGTACGGCTAATCCAGTTCAGTCATCCACAGGTGGGCGACTCAGCAATGATAATTCCAGCGAAGGTCAAAGAGTAATAGATTGTCTCTTGTTGGCGATGGTTATTGTTTGTCATGAGTGTTACTGGTCACCTGTCAGCCCAAGCCTGGATATTGCCTAGGTGTTGCTGCATTTATACAAACATTGCTTCAGTATCTGGGGAGTCGCGAGTGGTGCTGAACACTTGGCAATCAGCAGCTAACATCCCCACTTCTGACCTTATGGTGGAGGAAAGGTCATTGATGAAACAGCTGAAGATAGTTGGGTCAAGGGCACTAGCCTGAGGAACTCCCTGGAGCATTGGAGGCTGAGGGGTGACCTTATATGGGTTTATAAAAACATGTAGGGCATGGATAGGATAAATAGACAAGATCTTTTCCCTGGACTGGGGGAGTCCAGAACTAGAGGGCGCAAGTTTAGAATAAGAGGGGAAAGACATAAAAGAGACCTAAGGGGCAACATTTTCATGCAGAGGGTGGTGCATGTATAGAATGAGCTGCCAGAGGAAGTGGTGGTACAATTTCAGCATTTAAAAGGCATCTGGATGGGTATATGAATAAGAAGGATTTAGAGTGATATGGGCCAAGTGCTGGCAAATGTGTTGGAGCTGAGCTGACTCACCTACAACAACCACAACCATCCTCCTTTGTGTCAGTGGTTCTAACGAGAGAAAGTTTTCCCTCTGCCACCCTCGATCGTCTCAATTCCACACTGGGTAAAATGCAGCCTTGATGTTGAGGATGGTTAATCTGAACTCACCTATATGTGCGAGGAGAAAGTGAGGACTGCAGATGCTGGAGATCAGAGCTGAAAATGTGTTTCTGGAAAAGCGCAGCAGGTCAGGCAGCATCCAAGGAACAGGAGATTCGATGTTTCGGGCATAAGCCTGAAGAAGGGCTTATGCCCGAAACGTCAAATTTCCTGTTCCTTGGACGCTGCCTGACCTGCTGCGCTTTTCCAGCAACACATTTTCAGCTCACCTATATGTGTATCCAACCAACTGTCTGCCTCACTCATCAAATCTCATTTCATTAATTTGGTCTTCACTTGTTGTTGGGATATCACTGAAGAATTCTGACTAATCAGGAAAAGGTTTTGTACTCAGAAGTTTTGGTACTTGTCACTGTAAGAATTATTGGAAATGGCTAAAGTCACTTTTCAATGTATTTGCACGTTCCAAAGATTATTCAACTTTAAAATGGAATAATCACAGTAATCTACTTTGCAACATATGAAGACATACAGTGACTCAGTGGTTAGCATTGCGGCATAGGGCCAGGGAACCAAGTTCAGTTCCACCCTTGGACAACAGTCTGTGTGGAGTTTACACATTCATACTGTACCTGCGTGGGTTTCATCAAGGTGCACCAGTTTCCTCCCACAGTCCAAAGATGTGCAGGTCGGGTGGGAAATGCAGGATTATAGGGTAGGGAGTTGGGTCTGAATGGGCTACTGTTTGGACGGTCACTATGGACTTGATGGGCAGAATGACCTGCTTCCACACTGAAGAGATTCTAAATAACCTCCAGAAATGACCCAAGTGTTTCTTAGATTTTCACAGTTCCATGAAAGAAAATCTAACGTGAAGGAGTTACAGCAGGATTATATGATGAAGTCCTGATGAAGGGCGTAAGCCCGAAACGTTGAATTTCCTGTTCCTTGGATGCTGCCTGACCTGCTGCGCTTTTCCAGCAACACATTTTCAGCAGGATTATACACTATTAAAGTGTTGGTCAAGGCTAACTTTGGCATCTCATTCTTACAAGGGAGCAAAACCTGAGACTCCTGGAAATTGGCCTTTCCGCTCTGCAGTGGGAGAGTGGCCTGTGTAGTGTGGACACAGGCTGAGCTATTCCTAAATCTACAGGCATCACATTCAAAGGATGCTGAAACACTGTGTTGATTCATTTCAACCTCATTCTATTACTTTCAGCTTTTACAATAGCCACACTTGGCCCAAAGTCCTATTATTAACCTCACAATATCCGTAATTAGCAAGTCCTCTAAAGCTGTGATTGTTAATTACACAATATTGGTAATTTGAGAGTGTATACTCACCCAGGAAATTGGGGTTTCAGGGCAATGCAGAGTTTACATTCCCTCTGGGATATTTGAGGGGGGCTAGAAGGGGAGGGGGTAAGGATGAGGATGGGCAGGGGAAGTATGGATTTGCTCTCCCTCTGTCTGGCTGCCTTGCCCTTGCTGCTATGGCAGTGCTAACATTCCTGGCCTCTAATTCCCTGCTAATTGCCCACCGACAGCGAGGCTACCCCTGGGCTCTGCTGCCTGCCTCGTGTCTCTCTCTGCCTCTAATCCCGGCTTTCTCAATGTGGTTGGCTGCCAGCAGGAGCTCTGGCGGGATAAATCCCCTGGACATCTGCTGGGCCTGGACAATCCGTGGCTCTGTGTGTGTGTATGTGTGTCTGTGTCTTGTCTCCGCCTCTCTCTGGGACCCTGTCCTTGTGTGTGTGTGTGTGTCTGCCCCTCTCTCTGGGACCCTGTTCCTGTGTCTGTGTGTCTGCCCATCTCTCAGGGACCCTGTTGTTTGTGTGTGTTTGTTTGTGTGTGTTTGTTTGTGTGTGTGTGTGTGTGTGTGTGTGCGCTTGTTTGTGTGTGTGTGTGCCTGTCTGTCCCTCTCTCTGGGGCCCTGTCCCTGTGAGTGTGTGTGTGCCTCTGTCAGTCTCTCCAGGACCCTGTCTGTGTGTGTGTGTGTGAGAGAGAGTCTGTGTGTGTGTGTGTGTGTGTGTGCGTGCGCGTGCACGCATGTATGTGTGTCTGCCTGTCCCTCTCTCTGGGACCTTGTTCTTCTGAGTGTGTGTGTGTGTCTACCTCTCTCTCTGGGAACCTGTCCCTGTGAGTGTGGGTGAGTGTGTGTGTCTACCTCTCTCTCTGGGAACCTGTCCCTGTGAGTGTGGGTGTGTGTGTGTGTCTGCCTCTCTCTCTGGGAGCCTGTCCCTGTGTGTGTGTGTGTGTGTGTGAGTGTGTGTGTCTATCCCTCTCTCTGGGAGCCTATCCCTGTGTGTGTGTGTGTGTGTGTGTGTGTGTGTGTCTGCCTCTCTCTCTCTGGGAACCTGTCCCTGTGAGTGTGTGTGTCTATCCCTCTGTCTGGGAGCCTATCCTTGTGTGTGTGTGTGTGTGTGTGTGTGTGTCTGCCTCTCTCTCTGGGAGCCTGTCCCTGTGAGTGTGGGTGAGTGTGTGTGTGTGTGTCTGCCCCTGTCTCTGGGAACCTGTCCCTGTGAGTGTGTTTGACTCACTCAGGCTGGATTAAAGGAGTTTCCAATCCATATCAATAAGAATATCCCTCCTCTCGCTCATTTGTCCAAAACCTCTTCCTCTGGTCCCTGTCCAGCGCCCAACTAAAACAAGATCAATCTCTGCAGATTTATACCTCAAGGTAAGATGCATTAGCTTCAGATAAACTATAATTAACTTTTAAAATTCCAGCTACAGGTTATTTATCAGTGATCCTAATGTAAGGGGTTTAGTGTCCCTGATCAAACGATTTGTAAAGATTTAAAGTCCCCAGATTTTAACACCGCCTTGCGCTGCTCTGGTCTCCCCGCGGTTTTTGTTTTGCTGTTTTTATTAAGAGGGAGCGATTAGGACAAGGATTTTCATATTTTGAGCCGGAGAGTGTTACATGCAATTCTCAGTCGCATCTCTGCCAAAACGCTTTGAATTTATTTTCTCCACAGCTCCTTGCAGGGTGAAGTGTCAACAGTAAATACCGTCATAGAGCCGTATAGTATTGAATCAGGCCGATCGGCCCATGATGTATATGCTGACCAAGTACACTAATCCCATTACATTAAATGCCCTGGCATTTTAAGGTGCTTTTTAGATGTTGTGAGGGTAATGTCCCTACCTCCGGACTAGGGGATCCAGGCTGCAGAATGTCATAACACGGTGATTGAAAAAAACAAAGTCTACTTTTTTTTTGTCTTTCCTTTCACTTCTAAGGACACTTTTTGAGAATTTGGATTAATCGTGAAACACAGAAGTTGGAACATTGTACTCATACCCCTCACCGTGTTGTCCCTCATTTTAGCGACCCTCCAGGAATGAGCATTAATCGACCCCGTCACTGTCCGGAAAGAGTTTGAGTTGTCCATGTGCCAGTTTCTGTGAGTGTATCCCTGGCGGTTTCACTATTTAGCTTTCTATCTCCTACATGCTGGGTTTTTTAAACTTAATTAATAAGCAGAAATGTTCAAAGTGTATGGAAGGTGGACTGGTTTCTTTGCCAATCGGCCTGTAATTTTCCCTCCTGGGTTTTGCTCCCTGCCGTCCCCGAGGCGAATGCGCGACTCCCGGACACCCGGAGGCTGTGTCCAGCGGGAACCGGGGCTTACCGCAGGCGGGCGGGGGGTGTGGGGGAGACCGGCTCTCCCCCGGGGCAGGGGCGGGATCAGTGCTGGAGGGCAGACCGGCCCGGAGCCAATCGGCAGGAGGGTGGCATTCTGCGGGATGCTGGAATTCCCGGTGTTCAGTAAAGTTCAGCATCGTCCAGTCCTTTAATCAGGTAACCTCATTTTGACGATTGTTATGAATTGGGAACATTCGTTTCATTTGTATCGTTTCCGCAGAATTCGCAAACACCGCGGCGAATATTGGATTAAAATAGTTATCTATATGTCTGTCTATCAGCTTGTCTCTCCATCTTTCTGCCTCTCTCTCAATCTATCTGTCTGTCTGCCTGTCATTCTATCCGTTTGTCTATCTGTCTGTCTGTCTATCTATCTATCTATCTATCTGTCTGTCTATCTATCTATCTGTCTGTCTATCTATCTATCTATATCTATCTATCTATCTATCTATCTACCTATCTATCTATCTGTCTGTCTGTCTATCTATCTATCTATCTATCTATCTATCTATCTATCTGTCTGTCTATCTATCTATCTATCTATCTACCTATCTATCTATCTGTCTGTCCATCTATCTATCTATCTGTCTGTCTATCTATCTATCTATCTATCTGTCTGTCTGTCTGTCTATCTGTCTATCTATCTATCTATCTATCTGTCTGTCTGTCTATCTGTCTATCTATCTATCTATCTATCTGTCTGTCTGTCTATCTATCTATCTATCTATCTATCTATTTGCCATGATGTGGAGGGGCCGGTGTTGGACTGGGGTGGACAGAGTTAAAAATCACACAGCACCAGGTTATAGCCCAACAGGTTTGATTGGAAGCATTAGCTTTCCGAGTGCTTTGTCTATTTGTCTGTTGTCTATCTGTCCATCGATCTATCTACCTATTTATCTGTTTATCTATGTCTGCCTCTTTATCTGTCTATCTCTTTATCTATCTATCTGTTTATCTATCTATCTATCTGTCCATCAATGTATGTCTCCAACCTTTTCTTTCTTTTAATCTTTCTATCCATCTATTTATCTGTCTGTCTCTCTTGGGGGAGTGGGACAGTACCATCTGAGCTGTCACAGTGACACTGAGAGGAGGCAGCTCTAGTTGGAGATGTGAACATATCTCAGACTGAAGCTTGGGCGGGGTGTGTGTGTGTGGGTGGGGGGGAGACCGAGTGAGTGTCCCACTCGGATCAGTTGCGACCATTCCCAGGCAGATTCTCCCCCAGCCCGTTCTGTTTTCCTGTGAGCCGACACTGAATCGCCGTTAACCAGCGAGAGATCCATCCTCCGTTTCCATTGCACATTTCGCTCTCCTCAATCTCCGAAAGGGGGAGGTGAGAGAGGGTCCTGCGAAGGTTCTGTTGAGAAAAGTTCAGATCTAGTATCGAATAATAACGAATCGTGATGGAACGGAAAGCGTTGAGAGAATTTGTATGAGAAAATCGTTTCTCCAACATTTTCACTGAATATTTTGTCCAGAGGTGCTGCTTTTAAAGGTAATGATTCCTGGGTCCCTGTGGTACTTTTTTAGCAGCGGGATGATGAGCAACTCCTTTAAATGTTTTTGTCGGGTTAAATACAAATCCGTCGTTAATGGGATAACTAAGTCATTTAAGAATGAAATTAAACTGAAAAGTAAGCGTTACTTTAGCTTCCACGGCATTGTTTTACTCAAAGGTGTGTGTGTGTGTGTGTGTGTGTTGGGAGGGATCTAACAGAAAGCAGATTTTCTTTGTAAATTTAGAGTAAAATAATTTAGAATTGTTTTCAATCTGGGATGAGAGAACCAACAAGGAAACAAAAAGTGGGAGAAACTCAGCAGGTCTGGCACCAGAGAGAAACAGTCAATGTTTCAGGTCCAGCACGAGTCTTCTCAGAACCCAGTAACTGGACGTATTTTCTCGAGAAATTTGATAAAACACTAGTTAGGATCTTCTAATTAAACCTGTTGGACTATAACCTGGTGTGGTGTGAGTTTTAACTTTGTCCACCCCAGTCCAACACCGGTTAGATCAGACACCCTCAAAATGCCTGCGCTAACGTACTCCCCCTTCCCTAAAGAACAGATTTCCACATCCAGATGATTTACTACGGCCCAGCGTTCCAAAATCCCTTAAAGATAACACGCCCCCCCCCCCCACTTCTCTCCCAATCTGGTCCAGACTTACTGTGGGACTTGAGAAATACTCCACACCTTCAGTCCTCATCCACCACACAAGTCTCTTGCCCCGGTGCTCCTGAACGGGACAGGCAAAGATAGCCAAGAGAAATGGGGGGAGAGAAAGAGGAGAGGGCTTTGAACCCAGCGAGACAACCCCGGGGAAGGCTTTGGTGCTAAACCGAGCTCGGGGTGGGGGTGGGGGTGGGGGGGGGTGGACTGGGGAAGGATCTCCTGTTTTGGGACACCGGTCATCTCACATCGAAGGTGAGGCACAAGGGGCGGATCATGCTCCCCCACCCCCGCCCCCGCCCAGTATCTCTCCCCCTCCCCTTCCAAACACTGCCTCCGCCCCTGTCTCTGAGACAGAGGCTCCGGGTTCAAGTCCAACGCCTGGTGTTTGCAGACGGGGTGTGTTGGTCAGGGCCTTAGTAGATCAAGCCACAAACCCCTTGCAACAATATACATCATCGTCTGTGTTTTTCCTTACTACGTGGGATGTGCGTGTCACTGGCCAGAGGGTAGTTATAAGTCAACCACATTGTTGTGTGAGTCTGGAGTCACAAGAAGGTCAGACCAGGTAAGGGTGGCCGATTTCCTTCCTCGCTGGATTTTTAACAGCAATTGGTTTCAAGGTTATCGAGATTATTATCGAGTTCACGTTCCACCATCTCTAGTGGCAGGAATCGAACCCGGATCCCCAATCTGCCAATCACCTCCCCTGCTAGATCCAGACAGCGTGCTCCAGCCAAGTGGATGGGGCTGACATTTCTGTCCTCCTCAATTCCCTCTGGAAAGCTCCGATCTGGCTCCAGCACCTTCAGGGCCCTGACCACGTCTTGTCTGTTTGTCACCAGAGTCCACTGGCCCCCACTTGTCCCACCAATGGGCAGTTCCTGCCTATCCGATGTGTCCAGACCCCGTCTGATATGGAAAACGGCTCAAATCTCCCCGTAATCATCACTTCCACCACAGAGAACAACACCTCCGATTTATCCTGGAAACGTATTTCTTTCAAATATGATCAATTTGTTCATTTCTCCACCACACGCTGTCTCATGGCCAGAATACTGTGTGTATGTGGAAGAATTCTCAGCACACGTTTCAGTTGGGAACACGGGAGCCGTTAGTAATCGGAGTTAAAGCAAAGATTCTGCAGATAGATTAGATTCCCTACAGTGTGGAAACAGGCCCTTCGGCCCAACCAGTCCACACCGACCCTCCGAGGAGTAAGCCACCCAAGACCCATTTCCCCCTGGCTAATGCACCTAACGCTATGGGGCATATTTAGCGTGGCTAATTCACCCTAACCTGCATTGTGGGAGGAAACTCACACAGACACGGGGAGAATGTGCAAACTCCACACAGACAGTCACCCGAGGCTGGGTCCCCGCTGCTGTGAGGCAGCAGTGCTAACCACTGAGCCATCCCTGAAATAAAAACAGAAAATGCAGCGGAACTTTAGCAGATCTGCCAGCATCTATGGAGAGAGAAGCATAGTTAATATTCCATGTTATAAACACTCCGGAGAGTTGCTGTAGGTCTGGCAGGACTCGTGACGAGACGGACAGAGTTCAAGTTGTAAATACAGTTGTAAAGTGCTGGAGGAACTCAGCAGGTCCGGCTGCTGCGGAGAGAGAAACAGAGTTAACAGCACAGGTTATGAGCACAGAAAGTGCTTGAGGAATCCTGCAGACCTGGCAGCATTTGTAGAGACAGAAAGGGAGAAAAAAAAGGAGTTAATGTTTCCAATCCAACGACTCTCCTTCACAGGGAAAGTGAGGACTGCAGATGCTGGAGACCAGAGCTGAAGAATGTGTTGCTGGAAAAGCGCAGCAGGTCAGGCAGCATCCAAGGAGCAGGAGAATCGACCTTTCAGGCATAAACCCTTCTTCAGTAATTCTGATGAAGGGCTTATGCCCGAAACGTCGACTCTCCTGCTTCCTGGATGCTGCCTGACCTGCTGCGCTTTTCCAGCAACACATTTTTCGACCCTTCTTCAGACTGAAGGTGAAAACATTACTGAAGAAGAGTCATATTGGAATCGAAGCATTAACGCTCTCTCTCCACAGACCTGCTGAATTTCTACAGCAATTTTGTTTTTTTTTTCTAATTTCAGATTTCCAGAATTAATCCCAGTTATTAACGGTCCCTGACACAGTGGCGATCAGTTCTCTGGGTTGAATTGCCCATGACCACCTCTAGGAGCCCCTTGGAGTGGAAGCCAATGGATAGATTGAGGTGAGGGACGCCAGGTCCCTTCACACTGGGATACATAGTCTCGAGGTTAGAGGGATCCACTGAATTAAATCTCTGCTGATCCTGGGGCTTGAGCAGGTAATGATTGGGTATGATGTCTGCGTCAGAGCACATAGCAGTCAGATCCCACACACTCTCCCCTCACTTCCCTTTAAGCTTGTCTTTAACAAGGTTAAACCATATTTCAGCTGCGATTAAACAGCTCTTGTATCATCCCTTTACAATATCACGCTCGGTAATTCTAAACAAACCAGTTATAAGAAAAACAAGTCTTGCCAAACGGGGTGTTTGTGGTGTCTAAAATCTGCTGTGTTATGTTTCTGTCCTTTCAGGCCCGATCGCTAGAGACCGAGGGAGTCACTCTCAACGTTTTCCTCCCCTCCCGAACAGACCAACTCAGCGTCCAACTCTCCAAAGCCAGGTAAGTTTCAAATATCACTCTCCTCCTGTTGAAGGGTTTACTGGACCGTGTTTGAGAAAGGGCTGAACGCGGGAAGGTGGGGAAGGAGGTTGAAAGCGATTCTAGGCTTTCCCGAGATTCGATTTCAAAGCATTTTCACTGGCGAATTGCTGAGCGTTGGGTGCAGTGTTGAGTTTGTGAAAGTTATGTTCACTGGCGCTAGGCTCGTTCAGCCCTTCTGCTGGGAGTTGGTATAGAGACGTGTAGGTTTTGTTGAGAAAATAGATAGCTGAGTTTCTCCAGCAATTTCTGCTTTTGCTTGTGTGTATTTGACCAGGAAGATTATGCTCCAGTAATTGCTTCGAAATCAGTGATAATGGGTAAGTGGAATTGGCCGAATTTCCCTCAGTTTTTGCTTTCACAAACTTAATCGAATAACTTCCTAATTTGCATAAATTTGGACACTCTTATTGACTCTCTGTTGCTGTCAGTACCCCCCACAGCCTCGTTTCTTTTGAAACAAAACCTCAACATGCGTTGTTCCCAAGCCATTGTCAATTGTGCAAGTATTTTTAAATTTCAGTCCAACTCCACTTTCAAAAATAAATCGGACCCATTTCTGAATTTAAAATGGTTCAGGTTTATTTACAATGAACACTTTTGCTCCCCTTTACCTCAACCCTTCTAAAGGGCTGCTCTTGGTAGAGAAAAAAACAAATCCATGGATCTGAAACGAGTCTATTTTCTGGGCTGCTTATTTAATTTGCCCCGTTCCTGAACGATGAAGCATTACAGAATGGCTGTGAATTTGATATAAAACCCCCCCAAAAAAAGCAAATTTATAAGGAAAAAACCCGACTAGTGACAGAGAATAATAACTGGAAACTGAAAATGCTCAGAATTCTAAAATGACAATTATTCGAAAACCTCTTCGCGTTAAAATCCTGACAAATGTAACCGGTTAAAGTCTTAAAGCGACTGCGGGAAAACATTCCAAGTGCATTCGCTTCATTTATTTCGACAGTAAATATAATTGGAATTTGTTAGGAGAAATATTTTCTAAAGTCAAATTGAATTGACATTAGATACATAAATAAAACACAATTAAAATGAGGTTGGAAGTGTTCTGTGATGTATATACTGTAGGCTTATTAGAATGTCATTAACTAAAAGTAAGGATCTGCCATTCACTAAAATACCTCGGACACAAATATATTTATTAAAATAAATTTGGATTAGTAATACATTTAATTTTTTTAAGTTGGATTAAAAGCAATTATATTTCAATAACGTTGAATTAATAATTAATTTAGTAAAATATTTGGATTGATAAATTCATTCAAATAAATTCGAGTTAATGACAAATGTATTCAAATAAAGTTGAATTAACAACAAATTTATTCAAATACATTTAAATTAATAACAAATAAATGATAATATTCTTCAAATATATTTGGATCATGCGTTGAAAAATACATACCTACATGTATCTGTAAAAATCAAATTGCACCAGTGCCTTTACATTAATCTAATCGGAATTGTTTTAGGTTTGGTGTTGGGATTGATATTTCGTGTTTGGATTATATCTGTAACATGCTCCTCATGACTCCAGTATCAGTCCCTACAGTGACAGGATGAATAGGCACCTGGAGAAGTTGGGGCCCAGAGAAATGCTGTGAAGTTTTAATGCTGTAATCTCAGCGGCTCGGGGATACTGTCTCAAGGAGCACAGGCACTGATAATATGGTCCCTCGTCTCTTGTGTTTGACCAGACCCTTCTGACTGTGAATTCTTGATTTATTTACAAAACGCATTTTCCCCGATTTCCCAAATATTATCTCACTATAAGACACAGGAGCAGAAATTAGGCCATGCGGCCCATTGAGTCTGCTCCTGCATTCAATAAGTTTCTTGACCCCATTTTCCCACTTTCTCCCGGTACCCCTTGACAGTCACGAACCTATCTATCGCAGTCTTTAATACACTCAATGACCTGACCTCCAAAGCCTTCTGTGGCAGTGAATTCCATAGATTCCCCACCCTCTGGGCTGAAGACGTTTCTCCTTATCTCCGTGCTAAAAGGGTCTTCCCTTTACTCTTAAGTGTGCAGTCTGGTCCCAGTCTCTCCGGCCAATGGAAACACCTTCCCAATGTCCAGGCCGTTCAGTATTCTGAAAGTTTCAATCAGAACAATCCCCCCCCCCCCCCCCCCAAACTCCGCCGAATCCTCAAACATCCCTCATATGTTAAAAGCAGCACTATCCGGGCTGAGTGTGAGGTACTTTCTCTCTCTCTTTCACTCCCCCAAACCCCCCCCCGTACGCTCACCCAAAGAGCAAATGTTAGAGATTGCCTTTACAAAGACTTTATTTGATGGTGGTATATTTGTGGTCGGCTGGCACCTCTTTTCCCTCGCATGTTGCTGCAGCTGCTTTATTCTGGAGCCCCCGGCTCCTGGGCTTTAGTTTGAAAGGACAGAGTAATTGGAGAAGCGGGGATGTTTAAATCTACACCACCAACACCCCACCCCACCCCTCTCCAACCCAGCAATCTCAAGTGCTGGCAACTTCAGCGCTAAATGGACACATCGACGAGATACAATTGCCCAGGTGTGAAGGCCAGTGTTTATTTTCGTCTGTTTATTAATTACACATTCTACCGTCTCTCGTCCCTGAAAGTTAAAGCTGGGGGAGGGGGGAGGAGGGGGGGGAGTTAATTTTTGCAATTCCGACTGAGATGTGGTAATATTTTTTTCTGGGTTTAACACGGCCAACTTCAGGAGAATCACGCCCGTTGGAGATGGGGGTGAGGGAGAGAAATAGAGAGGCAGAGAGAGGTTGGGAGAGAGGGGAGAGACGGGGAGTGAGGAGTGGGTGGATGTGGGAGGGAGAGGGGAACAAAGAGGGTGAAGAGCGAGAGAAGGGGAGAGAGAGAACTAAGTGTGACGAGCAAGTGAGAGGGCAGAAATAATGGGCGAGACAGAGAGAGAATGGGGAGAGAATTAGTTTCCGGGGGGTGGCACAGTGGTTAGCACTGCTGCCTCACAGCGCCTGTAGACCCGGGTTCAATTCCCGCCTCAGGCGACTGACTGTGTGGAGTTTGCACGTTCTCCCTGTGTCTGCGTGGGTTTCCTCCGGGTGCTCCGGTTTCCTCCCACAATCCAAAGATGTGCGGGTCAGGTGAATTGGCCATGCTAAATTGCCCATAGTGTTAAGTGTAGGGGTAAATGTAGGGGTATGGGTGGGTTGCGCTTCGGCGGGTCAGTGTGGACTTGTTGGGCCGAAGGGCCTGTTTCCACACTGTAAGTAATCTAATCTAAAAAGAGAGAGTGGGAGACGGGGAGTCACGGGAGAGAAGGGGAGACTGAGTAAGGGGCAAGCGGGAGAGGGGGGGGAGACAGGGGAGAGGACAGATAAAGATGTGGAGGACGGTAAATGAGGAAGGGGACACGGAGATGAGGATAAAGAGTGGGGGATGTGGAGTGAGCGAGGGGGAGATGGGGAAGGGGAGAGAGAGGTGGGTAAACATGGAGATAAAGATGAGATGGGGAGGAGGGAGAGAGAGAAAAAAATTAAATACTGTCCTGTTCACTCTAAGAATTAATTTTGACAAAAAAACCAATAGGCCAGTAACGTTTCTTAATCTCGTTTTATGAAAAGGCCAATCCCCAAATGCTGACAACATTTTTTCCCCCAGCCTGCTTATTTAGTTCTGTTTAAACTCCAATCCACTGTCACCCCTCAGCACCCTGTTCTGTGGTTTACCTGAAAGTTCTGAGTTGTCTTTTATCTGAAGGGGGCTGGGGGGATAAATTCCATTTGTAACAGCCCTCCCCCTCTAACATACACACCAACCCGGATCAGACAGGAAATTAACAGTCTGTCACTTAGCACGACTGATGAGCCGCTGTAATGTACAAAATGCGTTCAAATTCGACACGTCTCGCACATGGGGGGGGTGGGGGGAGGCGCAATTTCCCTCTGGGCGGACTACAGAGGTATTTATCCGCGAATGGGCACCTCTTCCTTGAAGAGCGAGAGAGAGAGAGAGTCGGCGTGTTGCACCTTCTCGAAACCAAGACTGGGTCACCTTCCCAGAATTAGAATATCATTTAAGAAAAGGTGGATTAACTTCTCGGGTGAGTACTGAGCTCTCTAGTCAGGTAGGAATGCAGAATTTGATGTCGGTTGTGGTAACTGGTATTTTATGTGAAGACAGAGGTATCTTTGGGGTGGGGGGGGAATCAACAACTAATTTCAGCGAAACAAAATCGATCAACTTGTATCTAATTGTTAATTTGTTGAGTTAGCAAGTAGAGGGAGTTGAGTTTATCCCTCGGTCTTGCCAGCTACTAACTTGAAATGAAAACAAAAAAAAAATGCCAGAAATCCCGGCGTGATCTCCAGCATTTGTTATTTTCAGTACAGAGTCCAACATCTGGAGGACTGTAATTTACTCCTTCAGTGTTAAAATGAACAGACTAGTCTCTCTCTCTCACACTCACACACACACACGCACACACACAGATCACGTTAAGAGTATTGTGAGCAATTTTGGGCCCATACCTCAGAAAAGATGTATTGGCCCTAGAGTCTGTTCCCAGGAGCTTCATGATGATGGTCCCAGGAATGAAGGTTAAAAAAAATCACACAACACCAGGTTATAATCCAACAGGTTTATTTGGAAGCACACTAGCTTTAGGAGCGCTGTTCCTTCATCCGGTGGTTATATCTGATAAAGGAGCGGCGCTCCGAAAGCTAGTGCTTCCAAATAAACCTGTTGGACTATAACCTGTGATTTTAAAACCTGGACAGAGTGGACGTTGGGAAGATGTTTCCGGTGGTAGGAGGGACCAGGACTCGAGGACACAGACTCAGAGTAAAGGGAAGACGTTTTAGAACCGAGATAAGACGAAATGTCTTCAGCCAGAGAGTGGGGGCATCTGTGGAATTCACTGCTACAGAGGTCTATGGAGGCCCGGTCATTGAGCGTATTTAAAACAGAGATTGATAAGGTCTTGATGGTCAAGGGGATCAAAGGTTACTGGGAGAAAGCGGGAAAATGGGGTTGAGAAACCTATCAGCCATGATTGAATGGCGGAACAGACTCGATGGGCCGCATGGCCTAATTTCTGCTCCTGTGTCTTACACATACAAATTTGCAGTATTGATGAGGAGCCGCACTGTCGGAATATACCTGCTCCCGTAGACCTCACTGATAGTGGAGCGGGGAAAGAGCCATCGCTCGGTTAACATCTTCCTCACAGGAGGATGCGTCCTGCTGGGTAGGCCAGTGCTTTTATTTTTTTTGAGGCAGTTTATTGTTGTTAAATGTGTCCGATCTTGCAACACAGAATCAGCTGGACTGACCATTGAATCCCCCCTACAGCGTGAAAATAAATCCCTCCGATTTGGAGGAACCAATTCCTCTATTTATCCCTGACTAACACATCTAGACAGAACATGATGAGGCAGTTTAGCATGGACTGAGGGGTGGAAGGAGAATGTGCAAACGCCATACCCGAGTCTGGAATCGAACCCGGGTACCTGGCTGTAGTGCTAACCACTGTGCCACCGAACTACGTCTCATCCCGAGCCACCTCATCTCCGGCACATTTTGTCTTCATTGCAACAAACCTCCCCGCATTGTTTAAAAATTAAAATGATGTTGTGTGGTTTTTAACTTTCAGTCCAACACCGGCATCTCCAAAGTCATGTCTACTTATCGACCCCCCCCCCCCACATTGCTGTCGAAGCTATTCCCTGTCTTTGTGAAATAAGAATGTTCCTTTTCTCTCCCATCCTTCAATTCGGGGAAATAAAAAAAAGTGTCAGCTGCGATGGTATTTAAAATAATCACTGTTCCCCCAAACCCTCTCAGGACGCGTTACACCTGGGCTGAGCAATCCCTCCTGTCCTAGGTTAAAAATCACCCAACACCAGGTTATAGTCCATCAGGTTTAATTGGAAGCACACTAATTTTCAGAGCGACACTCCCGATCAACTGATGAAGGAGCGTCGCTTCGAAAGCCAGTGCTTCCAATTAAACCTGTTGGACTATAACCTGGTGTTGTGTGATTTTTAACTGTGTACACCCCAGTCCAACACCGGCATCTCCAAATCATAGAACATAGAAACATAGAACATAGAAAAATACAGCGCAGTACAGGCCCTTCGGCCCTCGATGTTGCGCCGACCCAAGCCCACCTAACCTACACTAGCCCACTATCCTCCATATGCTTATCCAATGCCCGCTTAAATGACCATAAAGAGGGAGAGTCCACCACTGCTACTGGCAGGGCATTCCAGGAACTCACGACTGGCTAAGTAAAGAATCTACCCCTAACATCTGTTCTATACCAACCTCCCCTTAATTTAAAGCTGTGTCCCCTCGTAATAGCTGACTCCATACGCGGAAAAAGGTTCTCACTGTCAACCCTATCTAAACCCCTCATGCCTCCTATCCTAGTATCTGATGGATCATTTGTAAGCCCAGACCTGCCCCAAAGTGGAACAGGATAAGCTCCTTACCAAGTCATCCCCTAGAAGACCCCAAAATCCCAGTTTTTAAGTTTGATGAAATCAGCGAGATTCAACTGACACCTTAATTTAAAACGAGATCTCCAGCATCCACAGAGTGCCGTGTTTGTCATTTGCTCTGTTTAAATCGTTCTGTTTTCACTGGAGAGGTTGAAGCTGCAGAGTTGAGTGTGAATTTGTTGCTGGAAAAGCACAGCAGGTCAGGCAGTATCCGAGGGAGCAGGAGAGTCGACGTTTCGGGCATCAGGAATATTCCCTCCAGACTGCAGCTGCAGGACCCTGTTTACAAAATCGAAACAGAAAATAAAACAAAAGAACATCTGAGACTGGAAACCAGAAACAAAATAAACAAATTGTTAGAGAAGCTCAGCAGGTGTGTCTGTGGAGAGAGCGGACAGAGTTAATGTTTCCAATCCAGTGTTCTGGACTCCAAATGTTTTCTCTCTCCACAGATGCTGCCAGATCTGCTGAGCTTCTTCAGCGAATCCTGAGGTGGTTTATTTTTAGGGTAAAAAGTGAGGTCTGCAGATGCTGGAGATCACAGTTGAAAATGTGTTGCTGGTTAAAGCACAGCAGGTTAGGCAGCATCCAAGGAGCAGGAAATTCGACGTTTCGGGCATAAACCCTTCATCAGGAATGAAGGGCTTATGCCCGAAACGTCGAATTTCCTATTCCTTGGATGCTGCCTAACCTGCTGTGCTTTAACCAGCAACACATTTTCAACTGTGGTTTATTTTTAGCTTAATGATTTTACTGAGAGTTAAGCGATGTTTCACATCCTACCTCTGTTTATTAAAAAGACCGAATCACATCCTTGTATTATATTGCCGCAGTAACAACTCTAAAACCATGACAGAATAACTATGTTGGTAGATTGTGACATTATCGAGTCTATTATCACTGGAACGTGTGTACCCGATACAGACTGGGAAATGCGGATTGTAAAATAGTAGATTACACGGTGTTCCCAGTTCCAAGTATTATTCCAGCCCAGTCCCACTGCAAGTTGTGGGAGACCGAATTTGGAGGAAGCTTCCCATATTATTGCAAGGTGTTCACAAGTTCCCACAGCGAATCAACAAACGATCAAAGAGAAGGCGCGATGAGAGAAACGCTTTTGGAATTGGATTGACCAACATGTCTAGATCCACCTCAAACGCTGACTCATCAGTCTGTGACTGACTCAGTCACAGGAGAGGGCATTAGCTTTGGTTTGGGACCCTTTGATTTAATTATTCAGTGCAAACAAGGCCAATAAGGTTTCAAACATTTTCCAAAAACAATGATTGTTTTCTTTTAATCTCGAGGCAATAGCCAGTGAGAGTTTATGTCCAGGTGCTAATCCGGGAGAAAATACAAAGTTGAGTTAGAATTCCCTCCCTCAAAATGCAGAATATTTCAACTTTTTTAAAAGGCAGCGGGAGATGAATTCGGACAGTCAAGGGGGTGAAAAATTATTGTGGAAATGCAACAATATAGAGTCAAGGTTAAAGTCAGGTCATGATTCCATTTACGTGGTTAGCACAGCTCCTGTATAGTGCTAGAGGCCGGGTTCGATTCCCGCCTCAGGCTAACAAAGTTTGCATATTGTCTGCATGGGTTTCCTCCCACTATCACAAAGATGTGCAGGTTAGGTGACTTGGCCATGGTAAATTGCCCATAGTGACGGGGTAAATGTAGGGGAGTGGGACTGGGTGGGTTGCTCTTCAGAAGGTCGGTGTGGACTTGTTTGGTGGAAGGGTCTGTTTCCACACTGTAAATAATCTAATCAATCATTCTCTGTTCTCATTCATAAAACAGGGAACTGCAAAGGCTGGAGATCTGAAACAATGGCAGAAAATGCTGCAGAATCTCAACATTTCTGTTGGAGGGTCAAAATGTTAGCTCTGTTTTTCTCTCCGCAGATGCTGCCAGAACCTGTTGAGTTTCTCCAGCAATATTTCTGCTTTTCTTGCCTCCTTCTGTTGCTTTGTTGGTAACAATCCATTGGGTCATTGTCATCTCTCTTGTGCCTCTCTGCAGCCACTGTCCAGCTGGAGTGGGATAAATCAGAGGGATTCAGACATCGAGAGAAGCCCAGAGGGTTTATCCTGGGTTAATTCACCAGCATGATGTCCTATATGAAGCAACCCCACTATGCAGTTAACGGACTGACACTCACTGCCCCTGGTATGGATCTCTTACACTCCGCAGTTGGCTATCAAAGTAAGTCTGCCTTTCCTAATTTCTTTTATCTCTCCAGATTTCGGGGAAAAAAATTCAACTTGGTCAAATTGTAAATGATTTCCAAATGTAAGAAGGAACGGGATTTAAAACCAGCACAATTAAATTGAATTGGGACTTATTCTGGAGAGGGTGTTGGGTGAATTTTTAAAAATGTATTCATTAACCAGATATGGGCATCATTGGCTGGGCCAGCACTTATTACCCATTCCTATTGCACAAGGGTCAGTTAAGAGTAAAACTCATTGCTGTGGGTCTGGAGTCACATGTAGGCCAGACCAGGTAAGGATGGCAGTTACCTTACCGAAAGGACATTTGTGAACCAGATGAGTTTTTCCAACAGGTAGTCATTGTTAGGCTCTTCATTCCAGGTTTTCACAGGATTCAAATTCCAACATCTGCCCTGGCAGGAATTGAACCCGGCTCCTCACAACATTACTTGGGGTCTCGGGATTAACAGCAGTAACACCACCAAGCCCTTCCCTACCCTGAACATGCAACAAAAACAGAAATTACTGGAGATACCCAACAGGTCTGGCAACACCTGTGGAGGGAGGAATAGAGTGAATGATTGAAATTTAAAGTGACTCTCCTGCAGGCTGGCTTCCGACTGGGAGGCATTAACTCTGTTTCTCTTTCCACAGATGCTGCCAGACCTGCTGAGTTTTGCCAGCAATTTCTGATTTTGATTTTGAGATGCTGGTTTCGGACTGGGGTGTACAAAGTTAAAAATCACACAATACCAGGTTATATTCCAACAGGTTTAGTTGGATGTACACTTGCTTTCAGAACCACCTGATCAAGGAGCAGCACTCCTAAAGCCAGTGTTTCCAATTAAACCTGTAGGACTGCAACCTGGTGTTGTGTGACTTCTAACTTTCTGATGTTGTTGAGACTCTCCCCAGCGTCTCGGCCAATATTTATTCCTCAGCCAATATCACAAAACAAAAGCAATTTATTTGGTCACTACTACATTGTTACTTGTGGGGCTTGACTGCTGCATTCATTCCTGATTTGGAGGGGCCGGTGTTGGACTGGGGTGGACAAAGTTAAAAATCACACAACACCAAGTTATAGTCCAACAGGTTTATTTGGAAGCACTAGCTTTCGGAGCGACGCTCCTTCATCACAATCACCTGACGAAGGAGCGGCGCTCCGAAAGCCAAAGCTTCCAATTAAACCTGTTGGACTATAACCTGATGTTGTGTGATTTTTAACTTTGTACATCTATTTCCGTCATTACAAGAGTGGCCACACTTCACATACTCATTCTCCAGCATTCTCTGTTTTTTGTTTCAGATTTGCAGAATTCTGCAGTATTTTGCTTTTATTGAGGTGAATGTTCACTCTGGATATATCTGTGAGAGGGTGTGGGGTGGGATAAAGCTGAAAATGTGTTGCTGGAAAAGCGCAGCAAGTCAGGCAGCATCCAAGGAGCAGGAGAATCGACGTTTCAGGCATGAGCCCATATTCCCCTTTCAAAGACGTGGCCCAGTCAACATGAAGCTGATTGGCCTCTGGTCAACAATCTTTCTGTCCACCAGCTATGGATTTGCAATAAAAGGTCAAAATTGTCATTGTCTTACCAAACCATAGGGCCACTCTCTCATTAGAGTGAGACGGAAGGTGATGAGTTTAACCTGAGGGCCCCCAGACCTCAGGCGAAGGGAGTGTTTGAGAATTAGTCTTCAATGCTAACCTCAGCTGCTGCAAGAATTGTACTCACTAGTCTCACCCAGCGTACAGTGCGATGTTAGTGGGATTTTATCCACTGCTGGGTCTCTTAATTGAGCCAATGGGAGCATTTTGTAGGACAGTATGAGACCATTCAGCCCATTATGCTGCTGCCAGCGATTTGAAAGATATATCTAATCTATCCCACTGACCCTGCTTTCCGCTACTGTCCCCATTGACCTGTGATTATCTCCTTCCGACAAATCTATTGGACTTCCCATTGACATTTACTTTTGAATCCACTTACAAAGGAGCTCTGAGTCCATTCTGCCCCTTGAGCCTGTTCCACCTGTATTCAGTGGGATGATGTAAGACGTGTGATCTAACTGTGGTTGGGCAAGGTGGCTCAGTGGTTAACATGACTGCCTCACAGTCCCAGGGGCCTGGGTTCAATTCCAGCCTCGGGTGACAGTCCGTATGGAGTTCGCACCTTCTCTCTGTGTCTGTGCGGGTTTCCTCCCACAGTCTAAGCATGTACAGGTTAGGTGGATTGGCCACGCTACACTGCCCGTTGTGGGCTAGTCATGGAGAATGCAGAGATGTGAGTGTGGGTGGGATGCTCTTCAGAGGCTAGGAGTGGACCTGTTGGGTCGAATGGCCTGCTTTCACCCTGTAGGGATTCTATTTCCATGTATGCATGTTTCCCACACATTCCCTAACACTTTCTATCTCAAAACTTATTGATCTCAATTTTCAACCATCAGGAATTTATCCTCTTTATTGATCCCTATTCCCTGGCATCTTTAAGACTTCAGTCCGGTTGTTCTTAGTCTAAATTCCAGGGGTTACAATCCCTGTTTGTGTAATCTCTCTGTAGCTGAACTCTTGAAGCCCAGGTATCCATTCTTCACTGCATTCCCTGCAAAGCCAATCCATCCTTCCTGGGATGTGGTCCCCAGGACAATAAGGCACAGGAGCAGAAGTAGGCCATTCAGCCCATTGAGTCTGTTCCACCATTTAATGCGATCATGGCTCAGAACTGCTCACAATGCCTCCGGGTGAGCTTTGTTTACCTCTAGCATGATGTCTACCTCCTTATATTCCAGTCCCTATCTATAAAGGCTGGAGTTCCTTTGGCATTTGCAGTTATTTTCTGTAATTGTGCCTGATATTTTAACAACTGCTGTCCATCCTTGGACCCTCCCTGGACCCTTGGCTGTTTCTGAATTTTCACCAATCACAAAGCATCCAATTCAGGTCCATACTGAACGGCCTCACATTTGTCAAATGCCACAGTTTTATCCCATTCACTTCATCTATAGTTCATTCATGGGGGATGTGGTAGTGTTGAGGCAATGTCACTGGACCCAGAGGCCAGGTTACTGTCTGAAGTAATGGGTTCAAATTCCATTAGAGCAGATTGTGAAATTTGAATTCAATCCAAATCTGAATTTCAAGCTATTGCAACCGTTGTCAATTGTGTAAAAAAAAGCTATTTACTTCTCTAATGCCCTTCAGGGAAGGAAATCTGCCATCCTTCGCCAGTCTGGCCTATCTATGACTCCAGACCCACAGCAATGCAGTCGACTCTTAATCGGATTTGAAATGAGTAATAAATGCCCACATCCTGTGAATTTAAAACGAAACCTCCACCTATCATTGACAAATTTGAATGCTTACTTTATTTATCAAAGTTATTAGTGAATATAAACAGATGTAATCTGTTCTGGAATACACATTCTCCTGTCTATTTGAGCACCGTCCCCTTTATCATATCTCCTGCCTCTCGGCCAGTTTCTGAGCCAGATCAATCATTTGCCTTCACTTCATGGGAGTGAGATACCGAAATTGCATATTGAATGGTGGAGTAGGTTCGAGGGGCCAAATGGCCTACGCCTGCTCCTATTTTCTATCTGTTTCAGAATAGGTTCTGGAACTGACAGTAGAAAGAACCTCGACAATTTGCAATCCCATTGACCTTTTTCAGCCTGAGGTTGGATTTGATTGGCTGCTGCCCATGGGCTCAAGGAATTGAACGGACGAATGCATCAAATAATTTTTTATAAGGCTGACAAAATGTGTGCGTTCATTTCATGGGGAGGGCCAGGCAAAGAAGAGTTTTTGTCTCCCTCGATCAATTGTGACTTTGGGACAGGTAGAAACTCTGCTCTAGTTGTTCTGGTTAGACACCAACAGTAGGAACAATATTCAGTTGAGGGACAGACCTCAGGAGTATCCTGCAGATTTGCAACAACGATACTGAGTCCGAAAGGGTTCAATTATGAGGACAGGTTCCACAGACAAGCTTTGTGTCAAAGATTAGGGGAACATCTAATTGCGGTGATTAAGATGATTAAAAGATTTGGCAGGGTGGATGGGGAGAAACTATGTCCTCTGTTGAGGAATTGTGGTATTGTTTTATACTTTAATGGGATGTAGGTTTCATTGAGTAAGGCCAGCATTTAGAGTCTTAGAGTTATTACAGCATGGAAACAGACCCTTCAGTCCAACTAGCCCACGCTGACCATGTTCCTAAACTAAACTAGCCCCACCTGCCTGCATTTGTCCCATATCATTCAAAGCCTTTTGTATTCATACACTTATCCAAATGTCTTTAGTGCCTCATCCCTAATTGCCCATTGAACGGAGTGTCTCCTTTGACTATTTCAGAGGGTAGTTAAGAGTCAACCATATTGAGCTTGGTGTGGAGTCCTATGTAGGTCAGACCAGGTAAGGAAAACCGATTTCCTTCCCTAAAGGACTTCAGTGACCCAGACGGGTGGAGGCAGCTGTTAACAAGAGTTTCACAGATATCAAAAATCAAGCTAGTCTTCAGTTCCAGGATTAATTTATTAAATTTGAAATTTTGTCAGTTGTTGTGGAGGGATTTGAATGCATTTATCCAGGACACTACCCTCTGCAAGTTCCCCTCCAAGCCACTCACCATCCCAACTTGGAAATATATCGCCTTCCCTTCAGTGTCACTGGGTCAAAATCCTGGAATTCCCTCCCAACAGCATTGTGGGTCCGTACATCATATGGACTGCAGGGGTTCAAAGAGGCAGCTCACCACCACCTTCTCAAGGGGCAATTAAGGATGGGCAGTAAATGCTGACAGAGACATAGAGTCATAGAGGTGTACAGTGCAGAAACACACCCTTTGGTCCAACCCATCCAAGCCGATCAGATATCCTAGATTAATCTCCTCCCATTTGCCAGCATTTGATCCATATCCCTCTCGACCTTCCTATTCATATACCCATCCAGATGCCTTTTAAATGCTATAATTGTACCAGCCTCCACCACTTCCTCTGGCAGCTCATTCCATACACACACCACCCTCTGTGTGAAAAAGTTGCCCTTTAGGTCACTTTTAAATCTTTTCCTCTCAGCGATGCCCACAAACAATGAATGAATAGCAAAAACAAGAAATACCTGGGTTTCGAGGCCAGTGACATTGCCACTACACCATTGTCTCCCTGAAAGGGATAGGATGAACAGAGGAATGAGTCATAGTCATTATATTACAGCCAGGCCATTCTGGGGAGATTTCCAAAGGGGAGGCTACAGTTGAAACTGAGTACAAGTTTCCTTTCACTGGAGACAGTTCATAGAAGGCTCACTGGGATGATCCCTAGTGGGACGGAGGGAAGGTCTTATAAGCAAAGAGTAAACAGGTTGGGACTCTGGAGTTTAGGAGAATGGGCGGTGATCTCATTGAGACCTTTTGGGGTTTGACAGGGTCAATGCTGGGAGGATGTTCCCTCTCATGGGAAGGTCTTGGACCAGAGGGCACAGTCTCAGAATAAAGGGGCACCGATTTCAGACCGAGATGGGGAGGAATTTCTTCCCACAGACGGTTGTGAGTCTTTGGAATTCCTTGCCATAGGGGGCAGAGTCCATGTGTATATTTAAGGCTGAGAGAGATTCGTGATCAGTCGGGAGATTCGAGGGTTACGGGGAAAGTCGATGTGAGGAATGTTGGATCAGCCATGATCCTATTGAATGGGGACTGAATGGGGACTCAAGGGGCTGAACGGCCTTCTCCTGCTTCTACGTCTTATGATCTTATCAAGCTGCTGAGGCTTAGACTTAATAGAAAGTGCCTCCCCAATAAGACTGAGTGATCTTTGTTGGGTCAATGTACTATGGTGTGTAGAAACGAGACAGCAAAAGGGATTTAAATGTCTAACTAGCCCTGTCTTGTTCGAGAGATGGGTCAGGGTTGAATGGCCTGCTACTGGCCCATTATCATGATTGCACTTATGGAGGGCCGTGAGAGGCTCCATCTATTGGTGGATCTGTGCAATTGCAGGCACAGCTGTGCACGACGAGGCTTGGAATGAAAGAGCAACACCTGAATTTCTGTAGAGCCTTTTGTGACTGCAGGATGTCACAAATCACCACACTGCCAAAGACATACTTTCTCGCTGGATTTTCATGGACGTTTAGAAGAATGAAGAGGGATCTTAGAGAATCCTATAAATTTCTAGCAAATCTGGACAGGGTGAAGTGGCAGGAAGGGTGTTCCTGATGGCTGGGGAATCCAGAACCAGAGGGGGCCATAGCCTAGGGATACAGGGGTAGGCCATGTAGGACTGAGATGGGGAGAAATGTCTTCACCCAAAGCGTGGGGAGCCTGTGGAATTCTCTGTCACAGAAAGCAGCTGAGGCCAAATCATTGTCTGAATTCAAGAGGAGTTAGGTATAGTTTAGATTAGATTACTTACAGTGTGGAAACAGGCCCTTCGGCCCAACAAGTCTACCCCAACCCTCCAAAGAGCAACCCACCCATTCCCCTACATCTATCATTATGGGTAATGTAGCATGGCCAATTCACTTTACCTGCACATTTTTGGAATGTGGGAGGAAACCGGAGCACCCAGAGGAAACCCGCACAGACACGGGGAGAATGTGCCAACTCCACACAGACAGTTGCCTGAGGCGGGAATTGAACCCGGGTCTCTGACGCTGTGAGGCAGCATTGCTAACCACTGTGCCACCGTGTTCTCAGGGCTAAAGGAATCAAAGGGTATGGGGGAGAAAGGGGGAACACGGGACTGAGGTGGACGATCAACCATGATCAAACCTAATGGTGGAGCAGGCTCGAAGGGCCGAATGGCCTACTCCTGCTCCTATTTTCTATGTCGACATTGTGAGGTACGTGAGCGCTGTTGTAATCTCAGGGATGGAGAAACCCAAGTGCGTACAGCAAGATACCACAAGCAACAACAGGACCATGCCCACTCAAGCTGTCCTCATGATGTTGGGTTGAGGGATAGATATTGGCCAGGACCCATTCTGGGACAAACACCCCCTGCTGGTTTTCCAAATCCTAGTCATTTAAGGTGCGTCTGGACAGATGCATGAGTAGGTGGGGAGCAGAGGGATAGAGCTGCTTAGGAATTGAGCGATAAGTTTAGACAGTGGATTTAGATCGGCACAGGCTTGGAGGGCTGAAGGGCCTGTTCCTGGGCTGTAAAGTGTCTTTGTTCTTTGGTCAAGGCACTTTTTTCGGACGCCGTCACTGACTGACTGATGCATTGTTGTCACATACTGTAAAACAGTGACAAGTATTGTATTCTGTGTTCTCCAGGCAGAGCACACTATAGATTAGATTAGATTCCCTACAGTGTGGAAACAGGCCCTTCGGCCCAACAAGTCCACACCAACCCTCCGAAGAGTAACCCACCCACACCCATTTCCTTCTGACTAATGCTTGTGGGCGGCACGGTGGCACAGTGGTTAGCACTGCTGCCTCACAGCGCCAGAGACTCAGGTTCAATTCCTGCCTCAGGTGACTGACTGTGTGGAGTTTGTACATTCTCCCTGTGTCTGTGTGAGTTTCCTCCGGGTGCTCCGGTTTCCTCCCACAGTCACAAAGATGTGCGGGTCAGGTGTGGTGTTAGGTTAGGGGTATGGGTGGGTTGCACTTCGGCGGGTCGGTGTGGACTTGTTGGGCCGAAGGGCCTGTTTCCACACTGTAAGTAATCTAATCTAAACAATATGGGCAATTTCGCATGGTCAATTCACCTGACCTGCATATCTTTGGACTGTGGGAGGAAACCAGAGGTTCCAGAGGAAATCCATGCAGACACGGGGAGAATGTGCAAACTCCACACAGACAGTCTGCCGGAGGCTGGAATTGAACCTGGGACCCTGGTGCTGTGAGGCAGCAGTGCTAACCACTGAGTCACTGTGCTACAAAGCCCATCCAGATAGCAGAGCAGGGTGCAGAATACAGTGTTACAGTCACAGAGGAGGTACAGAGAGAGAGATCAGAATTCACATTAAAGAGGTCTGTTCAAAAGTCTGAGGGAAGGTGTTCTTGAATCTATTCGTACATGTATGCAAACTTTTCTATCTTCTGCCCGATGGAAAGGAATATAACCGGGGTGGAAGGGGTCGGTGATGATAGAACATAGAAACATAGAACATAGAAAAATACAGCGCAGTACAGGCCCTTCAGCCCTCGATGTTGCGCCGATCCAAGCCCACCTAACCTACACTAGCCCACTTTCCTCCATATGCATATCCAATGCCTGTTGAAATGCCCATAAAGAGGGAGAGTCCACCACTGTTACTGGCAGGACATTCCATGATGCTGGCTTCCTTCCCGAGGCACTGGGAAGCATAGATGGAGTCAGTGGATGGAAGGCTGGTTTGTGTGATGGACTGTGCTGTGTTCATGACTCTCTGGGTGAAAGGTAGCCCTCCCCACCCTGCAGCATTCCCTCAGTGTTGTAGTTGAGTGTTGGACTTGGTTTATGTGCATAAACCCTGAATAAGGAGAGCTGGGGTCATGTGGAGAGTTGAGCTGATAATGGAGCCCTGCCGTTCCGTAATCTGACACATAAAATCCCAATGAGATCACCAAGATGAGCCATCTGTGTGATGGGGCTGCTGTTCAGGGGCGGGTTCCCCTCAGGTTTCACGATGAAGCTTTAACAAATGACAGAAAATAATTACTAATCTGCTACTGTCCAACTTAAACTATATCCCTTTAAACCCCCCAAAATACACACACATACACACACACACACACACACACACACACTCACACACACACACACACGCACACACACACACACACACACAAATACACTCACAGACACACACACACACACACACACTCACACACACACACTCACACACACACAGACACAGACACACTTACATACACACACAAACAGATACACACACACGCACTTTCACACAAACGCACTCTCACTCACACAATCTCACACACACACACAGACACACACACACACAAACTTACACACATACACAAACAGACACACACACACTTTCACACAAACACACTCACACACACACACACACACTCACACATACACAGACACTCACACACACACAGACACACACACTCACACACACATACACACACACAAACAGACGCTCACACACCCACACTCACACATACACACATACACTTGCACACACACACACTCTCTCACACACACGTACAGACGCACTTACATACACACAAACAGACAGACACACACACTCTCACACACACACACACTCACACACACTCTCACACACACACACTCTCACATACACACACACACTCATTCACAAATAAAATAGACAAAAAAACCGATTGTTCCACATAAATATTATAGATGGAAAAACCATAGACAGGGAGCACAATTATGAAGATTGAGCATGGGTTAAATTGTCTCAGTTCCTTCATCTTTCAGCAATGATTGCATGTTGTTGTCTATCAAACAATAATCATTCCTCACTTTGATAGTTAATCCGGATAACATGGGTCGTTTCTTGTTGGCATTCATTGTTTTCAGATCCGGAGGAAGGGATGTGTTCCATTCACACCCTCTGGTTGTCCTGCACTGGCACATTTGTACCAAACTGCAGCCCTTCCAATCCAAAGGCTGTTGCCAAACAGGTCTTCCCTTAACCCAGAGGCTTCGGTGCCTCTCTGTAACAAAGTATGCCCTGCATTGCTTTGAAAAGCAGCGCTGTCTTGCACATAGCTAAAACGGGTGCAGCACTTAATTTTTCCAAGTTGAAATATTCACCTGGTATTCCAACACCAAAGCAGTCCAAACTACATGGTCCCTTACTCTAGATAAGACTAAATGGTTGGTTATATTTTTTGTCTTTAAAGCTGAATAATATGTATAGAGTGAGCCTTGAATCAAGGGCCAACTTTACCACCTCTCAGTTGGAAACATAAGCCCCCCTCAAGACAATCCTGGGGCAAATGGGAACCTGAAATCCCATCTCTGGGTTGACATCCATTGAGGCTGTGGGGAGTAGGTTTGCTCGCTGAGCTGGAAGGTTCATTTTCAGACGTTTCGTCACCATACTAGGCAAATGAACCTTCCAGCTCAGTGAGCAAACCTACATCCAGAACCTCAACCTGAGCTATAAATCTTCTCAAAGGCAATCATTGTCATTGATTTTTATTTCTCTTGGGTGATGACATGTATATTTACACAGTAAGGATCGCAGAATCCCTACAGTGTGGAAGGAGGCCATTCACTCCATTTAGTCCACACCGACCCTGTGAAGAGCGCCCCATCCCCTAACCAATTCCTGTAATCCTGCTAAAAATGTGTTGCTGGTTAAAGCACAGCAGGTTAGGCAGCATCCAAGGAACAGGAAATTCGACGTTTCGGGCATAAGCCCTTCATCAGAAATCATTCCTGATGAAGGGCTTATGCCCGAAACGTCAAATTTCCTGTTCCTTGGATGCTGCCTAACCTGCTGTGCTTTAACCAGCAACACATTTTCAGCTCTGATACTCCAGCATCTGCAGACCTCATTTTTTACCCTGTAATCCTGCTAACCCACACATCCCTGAACATTATGGGGTAATTTAGCATGGCCAGTCCAGGCTAACCTGCATGTCTTTGGACTGTGAAAGGAAACCCATGCAGACACTGGGACAAGGTGCAAACTCCTTGCAGTGATTTGCCCGAGGCAGGGATCGAACCTGGGTCCCTGGCGCCGTGAGGCAGCAGTGCTAACCACTGAGCCACCATGCCACCCTATGAACATTCATAATCGAACAGGTAAAGCTCATCCGGTGACTCATTCCTTTTCCCAAAACGATTTTTGAGAAAAGAATCAGTTGCATTCCCGTATCACCCCGACCTCTAATCCCATCGCCACAGTGCCTTGCAGTTAGTGACCCTCTCTGGGTGGAAGCGACCTGCTGCAGGACAGGAAATTCAGGAGCCAGTTTGCACACAGCAAGCTCCCAGGTCTGATAATTCCAGCTAATCTGTTATCTTATTTCAGAATAAGGAGGGTGATATTGCCAGTGGACTAGCAACCCAGATAAATCTCTCCCCCTTCTGCCCCCATCCAGCCTGGAGCATATGAGCTAGGAGCAGGAGTAGGCCATTTGGCCCATCAAACCTGCTCCCCCATTCAATAAGATCATGGCTGATCTTTTTGGTGGACTCAGCTCCACTCACCCACCCTCTCACCGTAACCCTTCATTCCTTTCCTATTCAAAAATCTCTTTAGTTAAAAATCTCACAACACCAGCTTATAGTCCAACAGGTTTATTTGAAAGCACTAGCTTTCGGAGCGCTGCTCCTTCATCTTTAACTTTGTATACCCCAGTCCAACAGTGGCATCTCCAAATCACAAATCTCTCTATCTTTGCCTTATAGTAAACGAGGTAGTCCCAACTGCTTCACTGGGTGGGGAATTCCACAGATTCATAGCCCTTTGTGTGAGAAAGTTCCTCCTCAACTCAGTCCGAAACCCTCTCCCCCTTATTTTGAGGCTATGTCCCCTTGTCCCAGTTTCACCTCCCAGTGGAAACAGCTTCTATCTTATCTATTCCCTTCATCATTTTATATATTTCCAAATAATTTCTCGTCATTCTTTTAAACTCCAATGCGTCCCAGCCTCTCCCCATCAGCCAAATTTCTCAACTCCGGACATCAACCTGGTGACCCTCCTCTGCACCCCCTCCAGGGCCAGTACATCCTTTCTCAAGTAAGGAGACCATAACTGCACACAGTACTCCAGGTGTGGCCTCTACAGCTATAGCAGAATCTTCAAATCCCAATTTAAATCTAATGAAACAAAATGGCTGGAATAATTAATCCGCTCGCTATGTGTGCTGACAGTGTAAACATTAGCAATTGTTCTGAAAGCCCACCTGGATTACTAATGGTCTTTAGGAAAGGAAATCTTTACCCGGTCCTGCCTACACGTGACTCCAGAGCCTGGGATGAACCACCCTCTGACAGGACCCAGCAGACCTCTCTACTCAACCAGTGACACTGACAGCCCAGGCATGAAGAGACAAAAATGGCCAGTAGCACTGACCCCCCCCCCCCCCCCCCCCCCCATTGTAGCTGAGACCCACAACTCACTCATTGGCTTTCTGCTCCAACTGATACTTTCCATTCCTGTGCAAAGCCATGAGCTTGTTTATTTCAAACAGATTAGCCATTGGGAGGGTTGTAAACAAAATAATAGGGGATTATTATAGAAAGCCAGCTATCTCCAGCATCACAGTAATCCTTCTATTTGACCATTTTTATGTTACTTTGCCTTAATTCCAAACCCTGAACCTTCAGCCAATTCCATTCCAACCAATTTCCCCAATGTTTCGTTTTAATATTCACTATTGTTTTAAAAAGTGCTTTCACTGATGCATTTTCACAAATATTTCAGCTTTGACATAGTTCGGACAGAATGTTTCACTCACTCATGTTTGTGGGAGACTCAGTTTCATTCCCATTCACATGCTGTGCAACACACACACACACACACACACACACACACACACACACACACACACACACACACACACACACACACTCACTCTCACACACACTCACTGACCCAACACACACACACACAGTATCACACTCACAAACACACACACTCACACTCTCACATACACACAGACACACACACACACACACACACACACACACACACACACACACACACACACACACACACACACACACACTCACTCTCACACACACTCACTGACCCAACACACACAGTATCACACTCACAAACACACACACTCACACTCTCACATACACACAGACACATACACACACAGTCTCACACTCACAAACACACACACACTCACACACACACACACACACACAATCTCACACACACAGACACACACACAATCACACACACACACACACACATACAGTATCACACTCACAAACACACACACTCACACTCTCACATACACACACACAGAGTCTCACACACACACACACACAATCACACACACACTCACACACAGTCTCATACTCACAAACACACACACTCACACTCTCACACACACACAGACACATACACACACACTCACTGACCCACACATACACTCACAAACGCATTCTCAAACACACATAGTCTCACAATCACACACAGTCTCACAATCACACACAATCTCACACAAATACAACACACATACAATCTCACACACAATTTCTCGCACACACTTTCTTACACACACTCTCTCACACTCACTCTGTCACATTCACTCTCTCTCTCTCACACACACACACTCTCACAAAGATACACCTGCACATACACACACTTGCTGACATTTTCACACAAACACTTTTCGTTCACGCTGGTAGATATTGTCACTCACACCTCACTCATTAAAACCCTGAGAGACTCTCACACATCCTGTAATTTTCCCACCTCGCTTACCCACCGGCTCCTTCAAAGGCCACACTGATTCAGAAGAAAAATTGGATTCTTTGCCACTAAAGCAGGCCAGTTGGCTGGAAACAAACCATCCAGCCTAACCCCAGTTATTCAGTTTCCAAGCCTATAGCTAGCAGCACTTCGGGGATTCATATGAAATATTTTAAAATGCAGTAAATGTTTCTGCTGCTGCCATTGTTTCAGGGATTGAGTTCAGGCTGCCCAAACTTTCTTTGTGGTGTAAATTCCTGAAATCCTGGCAAGCTTCTCTGTCCCCTCTCTATTGCAATCCCCCTTGTTTCTGTAATACCATGACCAGAACTGGACAGAGTACTCTAGCTGCGACCTGACTGGTGTTTGACATTGATTCTATTGAACTTATACAGTCCACAACCAGTTGTTCATTCTAACTTCTGCTCGTAAGCATCACTCATAAAGTCACTCGCTTCAATTATCTCAGGTAGAAGATTAAATGATTCACTTGTTCACTCTCACACACACACACAGAACGTTTTTCACACTGAGTCGGAAACAATATTATTTTGAACTAAGCTTTTAATCATTTAACATAGACAAAGGCAGCAAATTATCCATTCATTATCTGTAATGTATTCTGAATATCAGTGAAGCAATCTCGATGCAGCTTTGCCTAATTATACGTTTTAAAATAAAGCAGCAATTCATGTATGTGCTTAGTCAAATGAACATATACTGTTTTTTTAAAAACATGCATTTGTATCGCTCTTTCACAACTGCTGATATCCCAAACAACTCGACAGCTAATGAATATGTTCTGAAGTGTTGTAGAGTAGGAAATGCTGCAGCCAATTTGCACACAGGGAGATAATTCAGTGAAAGGAAGGAGACAGAGAATCCAGATTATTGGCAGGAAATTCTAATTTGCAGGATGAGATGAGATCCTGCAAGGATCTGTGATAGGGCCTCAGTTAATCACCGTATTCATTAACAGATTAGAACAAGAAACTAGATTTATCAGAGAGTTGACAGTATCAACTATGTTGTGGTAGTGATTAAAAAAATTACAAAGAGGTATTGATAAAGGAAATGATAGAATCTTGAGCAAAAAGATTTCAACATGAGAATTCGGTCGGATTGACTTAAGTGCAGGGTACAGTGAAAAGTTTACAATATCGGTGCTTGCAGCATCATCTGAGGTACAAGGTACTGAGGTACAAAATCTTAGGTAAACAGTAGAGAAATAAAGAACTAAGTTAAAAGTTCACCGATACAGCGTCTTGTTGGGATAAAGTAGAGCATACAAAATTACATTAAATGTTCCAAATTAAAGTCCTTCTTTAGCCAGGGGCCTGCAGTCACTCCACCCTCGGCATTCCCCATGAGGTATTGATCTCTTTCTCCTCCCGCACTGACTTCAATCTCTCTCTCCCCGCACTAGGCTCAATCTCTCTCTCCCCGCGCTGACCTCGATCTCTCTCTCTCCCCGCACTGGGCTCGATCTCTCTCTCCCTCAACACTGGGCTCGATCTCTCTCTCCCTCAACACTGGGCTCAATCTCTCTCTCCCTCAACACTGGGCTCAATCTCTCTCTTCCCCCTCCACTGGGCTCAATCTCTCTCTCTCCCCGCACTGGGCTCGATCTCTCTCTCTCCCCCCGCACTGGGCTCAATCTCTCTCTCCATCCACACTGGGCTCAATCTCTCTCTCCCCGCACTGGGCTCAATCTCTCTCTCCCCGCACTGGGCTCAATCTCTCTCTCCCTCAAAACTGGGCTCAATCTCTCTCTCCCCGCACTGGGCTCAATCTCTCTCTCCTTCAACACTGGGCTCAATCTCTCTCTCCCCGCACTGACCTCGATCTCTCTCTCTCCCCGCACTGGGCTCGATCTCTCTCTCCCTCAACACTGGGCTCGATCTCTCTCTCCCTCAACACTGGGCTCAATCTCTCTCTCTCCCTCAACACTGGGCTCGATCTCTCTCTCCCCGCACTGACCTCGATCTCTCTCTCCCCCCGCACTAACCTCGATCTCTCTCTCTCCCCGCACTGACCTCGATCTCTCTCTCTCCCTCAACACTGGGCTCAATCTCTCTCTCCCTCAACACTGGGCTCAATCTCTCTCTCCCCGCACTGACCTCGATCTCTCTCTCTCCCCGCACTGACCTCGATCTCTCTCTCCCCGCACTGACCTCGATCTCTCTCTCTCTCCCTCCGCACTGGACTCGATCTCTCTCTCCCCGCACTGACCTCGATCTCTCTCTCCCCCCGCACTAACCCCGATCTCTCTCTCTCCCCGCACTGGACTCGATCTCTCTCTCCCGGCACTGGACTCGATCTTTCTCTCTCTCTCTCTTCCCGCACTGACCTCGATCTCTCTCTCCCCGCACTGGATTCGATCTCTCTCTCCCTCCGCACTGGGCTCGATCTCTCTCTCCCCGCACTGACCTCGATCTCTCTTTCCCTCCGCACTGACCTCTATCTCTCTCTCCCCGCACTGGATTCGATCTCTCTCTCCCTCCGCACTGGGCTCGATCTCTCTCTCTCCCCGCACTGACCTCGATCTCTCTCTCCCCGCGCTGGATTCGATCTCTCTCTCCCATCACACTAGGCTCGATCTCTCTCTCCCCCTGCACTGGGCTCGATCTCTCTCTCTTCCCGCACTAGACTCGATCTGTCTCTCTCCTCACACTGGGCTCGATCTCTCTCTCCCTCCACACTGGACTCGATCTCTCTCTCTCTCCCCGCACTGGGCTCGATCTCTCTCTCCCCGCACTGGACTCGATCTCTCTCTCCCCGCACTGGACTCGATCTCTCTCTCCCATCACACTGGGCTCGATCTCTCTCTCCCTCTGCACTGGGCTCAATCTCTCTCTCCCTCTGCACTGGGCTCGATATCTCTCCATCTCCCCGAACTGGGCTCGATCTCTCTCTCTCTCCCTCTGCACTGACCTCAATCTCTCTCCCTCTGCACTGGACTCGATCTCTCTCTCCCTCTGCACTGGGCTCGATCTCTCTCTCTCTCCCCGAACTGGGCTCGATCTCTCTCTCTCTCCCTCCGCACTGACCTCAATCTCTCTCCCTCTGCACTGGACTCGATCTGTCTCTCTCCTCACACTGGGCTCGATCTCTCTCTCTCTCCCCGCACTGGACTCGATCTCTCTGTGTCCTCACACTGGACTCGATCTCTCTCTCTCTCCGCACTGGGAATGATCTCTCTCTCTCCCCGCGCTGGGATTGATCTCTCTTCTCCTCATTGCTCTCTCTCTCATTCCCTGTGCCGCTGAATTGCTGTCTCATGGAGAAGGGTGAGAGGACTATGCTTCTCTTTAGCATGGTGGTTAGTATTTTACCTGTCATAGGAGAGACCAGCATTCAGTCCTGGACAGGAAAGGTAATGAGTTTAATGGTTGGAATATTGTGACCAGTCTGGTCACCTTCTCCTGGCTTTGGAGAAGGTCCACTCAGTGTGGAGGGACTGTCTTTGAGTGGGTTGGACCTGCACTCTTTGGAGTTGAGAAGACTGGAGGGAGACCCTATTGAAATGCTCAAGATTCTGAGAGGATTCAACAAAGTGGAGATGTGGGCAGATTATTTCCCCTTGTGGGAGAGAGTCTAGGACGCGAGGGCATCATCTCAGAATAAGGGATCGCATATTGAAGACAGAGAGAGAGATGAGGAGGAATTTCTCATCAAATTTCACTCCGAGAGGAGTGAATCTGTTATTCTTGCCCACAGAGAGCTGTCGAGGCTGGGGCATTAAAGAGATGTAAGGCTGAGATTGAGAGACTTTTGAAACGTGTAACATCCCGAGAGGACCTGACCGCGTGGATGTGAAAATGATGGTTCCCCTTGTGGAACAATCTAGGACAGTGGGCCACACTTTTAAAACTAACGGGCGCCCATTTAACACAGAGATAAGGAAACATTGGTCCTCTCAGAGGGCTGTGAGGCAATAAATGAAGAATCTTTAACTGTCTGTCAGGCAGAGGTAGACAGAGTCTTGATGACCAAGGGGATGGAGGGTTATCAGGGGATGTGCAGGAATGTACAGCTAAGGTTAAAATCAGGTCAGCCACCATCTTATTGAATGATGGAGCAGACCTGAAGAGTCAAGTGGACTACTCGCATTTGTTTTTCATATGTTTGTATTTTTAATCAACGAAGGGAATGAAGGGTTAATTTATTCATTTTTTTGTGGGATGTGGGTGTCACTGGCTGGGCCCAGCATTTATTGCCTCATCCCTCGCTGCCCCTTGAGAAGGTGGGGGTGAGCTGCCATCTTGAACCACTGCAGTCCACCTGCTGTGGGTTGACCCACAATGCCCTGAGGGAGGGAATTCCAAGATTCTGGCTTTCTTAAGCAAAGGTGTTATATTTCCAGGTGAACGGCTTGGAGAGGAACTTGCAGGGGGTGGTGTTCCCATGTATCTGCTGTCCCTTGTCCTTCCAGATGGAAGTGGTCATGGGTTTGGAAGGTGCTGCCTGAGGATCTTTGGTGAATTTCTGTAGTGTGTCTTGTAGATGGTACACACTGCGGCTACTGAGCGTTGGTGGTGGAGGGAGTAGATGTTTGTGGATGTGGGGCCAATCAAGCGGGGGCTGCTTTGTCCTGGATGGTGTCGAGCTTCTTGAGTGTTGTTGGAGCTGCCCCCATCCAGGGCAAGTGGGGAGTATTCCCTCACACTCCTGACTTGTGCCTTGGGGAGTCAGGAGGTGAATTACCTGTTGGTGGCTTCCAAGTGGGGTGACACGGTGGCTCAGTGGTTAGCACTGCTGCCTCACAGCACCAGAACCCTGGGTTTGATTCCAGCCTCGGGCGACTCTCTGGGTGAACTTTGCATGTTCTCCCCCGTCAGTGTGGGTTTCCTCAGTTTCCTCCCACAGTCCGAAGATGTGCAGGTTAGGGTGGATTGGCCATGGGAAATTGCCCCATAGTGTTCAGGGATGTGCAGGTTAGGGTGGATTGGCCATGGAAAATTGCCCCATAGTGTTCAGGGATGTGCAGGTTAGGGTGGATTGGCCGTGCTAAATTGTCCCATAGTGTTCAGGGATGTGCAGGTCAGGGTGGATTGGCCGTGCTAAATTGCCCATAGTGTCTAGGGATGTGCAGGTTAGGGTGGATTGGCTGTGCTAAATTGCCCATAGTGTTTAGAGACGTGCAGGTTAGGGTGGATTAGCCATGCTAAATTGTCCCATAGTTTTTAGGGATGTGCAGGTTAGGGTGGATTGGCCATGGGAAATTGTCCCATAGTGCCCAGGGATGTGCAGGTTAGGGTGGATTGACCATGCTAAATTGCCCATAGTGTTCAGGGATGTGTAGGTTAGGGTGAATTGGCCGTGCTAAATTGCCTATAGTGTTCAGGGATGTGCAGGTTAGGGTGGATTGGCCATGCTAAATTGTCCCATAGTGCCCAGGGATGTGCAGGTTAGGGTGGATTGACCGTGCTAAATTGCCCATAGTGTCTAGGGATGTACAGGTTAGGGTGGATTGGCCATGCTAAATTGCCCCATAGTGTTCAGGGTTGTGCAGGTTAGGGTGGATTGGCCATGGAAAATTGCCCCATAGTGTTCAGGGATGTGCAGGTTATGGTGGATTGGCCGTGCTAAATTGTCCCATAGTGTTCAGGGATGTGCAGGTCAGGGTGGATTGGCCGTGCTAAATTGCCCATAGTGTCTAGGGATGTGCAGGTCAGGGTGGATTGGCTGTGCTAAATTGCCCATAGTGTTTAGAGATGTGCAGGTTAGGGTGGATTGGCCATGCTAAATTGTCCCATAGTTTTTAGGGATGTGCAGGTTAGGGTGGATTGGCCATGGGAAATTGTCCCATAGTGCCCAGGGATGTGCAGGTTAGGGTGGATTGACCATGCTAAATTGCCCATAGTGTTCAGGGATGTACAGGTTAGGGTGGATTGGCCATGCTAAATTGCCCCACAGTGTTCAGGGTTGTGCAGGTTAGGGTGGATTGGCCATGGAAAATTGTCCCATAGTGTTTAGGGATGTGCAGGTTAGGGTGGATTGGCCATGTTAAATTGTCCCTTAGTGTTTAGGGATGTGCAGGTTAGGGTGGATTGGCCATGCTAAATTGCCCTATAGTGCCCTGGGGTGTGCAGCTTAGGGTGGATTGGCCATGCTAAATTGTCCCATAGTGCCCTGGGGTGTGCAGGTTAGGGTGGATTGGCCATGCTAAATTGTCCCTTAGTGTTTAGGGATGTGCAGGTTAGGGTAGATTGGCCGTGCTAAATTGTCCCATAGTGTTCAGGGATGTACAGGTTAGGGTGGATTGGCCATGCTAAATTGCCCCATAGTGTTCAGGGATGTGCAGGTTAGGGTGAATTGGCCATGCTAAATTGTCCCATAGTGCCCAGGGATGTGCAGGTTAGGGTGGATTGACCGTGCTAAATTGCCCATAGTGTCTAGGGATGTACAGGTTAGGGTGGATTGGCCATGCTAAATTGCCCCACGGTGTTCAGGGATGTGCAGGTTAGGGTGGATTGGCCATGGAAAATTGTCTCATAGTGTTTAGGGATGTGCAGGTTAGGGTGGATTGGCCATGTTAAATTGTCCCTTAGTGTTTAGGGATGTGCAGGTTAGGGTGGATTGGCCGTGCTAAATTGCCCTATAGTGCCCTGGGGTGTGCAGCTTAGGGTGGATTGGCCATGCTAAATTGTCCCATAGTGCCCTGGGGTGTGCAGGTTAGGGTGGATTGGCCATGCTAAATTGTCCCTTAGTGTTTAGGGATGTGCAGGTTAGGGTAGATTGGCCGTGCTAAATTGTCCCATAGTGTTCAGGGATGTGCAGGTTAGGGTGGATTGGCCATGCTAAATTGTCCCATAGTGCCCAGGGATGTGCAGGTTAGGGTGGATTGACCGTGCTAAATTGCCCATAGTGTCTAGGGATGTACAGGTTAGGGTGGATTGGCCATGCTAAATTGCCCCACAGTGTTCAGGGTTGTGCAGGTTATGGTGGATTGGCCATGGAAAATTGTCCCATAGTGTTTAGGGATGTGCAGGTTAGGGTGGATTGGCCATGTTAAATTGTCCCTTAGTGTTTAGGGATGTGCAGGTTAGGGTGGATTGGCCATGCTAAATTGCCCTATAGTGCCCTGGGGTGTGCAGCTTAGGGTGGATTGGCCATGCTAAATTGTCCCATAGTGCCCTGGGGTGTGCAGGTTAGGGTGGATTGGCCATGCTAAATTGTCCCATAGTGCCCTGGGGTGTGCAGGTTAGGGTGGATTGGCCATGCTAAATTGTCCCTTAGTGTTTAGGGATGTGCAGGTTAGGGTAGATTGGCCGTGCTAAATTGTCCCATAGTGTTCAGGGATGTACAGGTTAGGGTGGATTGGCCATGCTAAATTGTCCCATAGTGCCCAGGGATGTGCAGGTTAGGGTGAATTGGCCATGCTAAATTGTCCCATAGTGCCCAGGGATGTGCAGGTTAGGGTGGATTGACCGTGCTAAATTGCCCATAGTGTCTAGGGATGTACAGGTTAGGGTGGATTGGCCATGCTAAATTTCCCCATAGTGTTCAGGGTTGTGCAGGTTAGGGTGGATTGGCCATGGAAAATTGTCCCATAGTGTTTAGGGATGTGCAGGTTAGGGTGGATTGGCCATGTTAAATTGTCCCTTAGTGTTTAGGGATGTGCAGGTTAGGGTGGATTGGCCGTGCTAAATTGCCCCATAGTGCCCAGGGATGTACAGGTTAGGGTGGATTGGCCATGCTAAATTGCCCCATAGTGTTCAGGGATGTGCAAGTTAGGGTGGATTGGCCGTGCTAAATTGCCCCATAGTGTTCAGGGTTGTGCAGGTTATGGTGGATTGGCCATGGAAAATTGTCCCATAGTGTTTAGGGATGTGCAGGTTAGGGTGGATTGGCCATGTTAAATTGTCCCTTAGTGTTTAGGGATGTGCAGGTTAGGGTGGATTGGCCATGCTAAATTGCCCTATAGTGCCCTGGGGTGTGCAGCTTAGGGTGGATTGGCCATGCTAAATTGTCCCATAGTGCCCTGGGGTGTGCAGGTTAGGGTGGATTGGCCATGCTAAATTGTCCCATAGTGCCCTGGGGTGTGCAGGTTAGGGTGGATTGGCCATGCTAAATTGTCCCATAGTGCCCTGGGGTGTGCAGGTTAGGGTGGATTGGCCATGCTAAATTGTCCCTTAGTGTTTAGGGATGTGCAGGTTAGGGTGGATTGGCCATGCTAAATTGCCCCATAGTGTTCAGGGATGTGCAGGTTAGGGTGAATTGGCCATGCTAAATTGTCCCATAGTGCCCAGGGATGTGCAGGTTAGGGTGAATTGGCCATGCTAAATTGCCTATAGTGTTCAGGGATGTGCAGGTTAGGGTGGATTGGCCATGCTAAATTGCCCTATAGTGCCCTGGGGTGTGCAGCTTAGGGTGGATTGGCCATGCTAAATTGTCCCATAGTGCCCTGGGGTGTGCAGGTTAGGGTGGATTGGCCATGCTAAATTGTCCCATAGTGCCCTGGGGTGTGCAGGTTAGGGTGGATTGGCCATGCTAAATTGTCCCTTAGTGTTTAGGGATGTGCAGGTTAGGGTAGATTGGCCGTGCTAAATTGTCCCACAGTGTTCAGGGATGTACAGGTTAGGGTGGATTGGCCATGCTAAATTGCCCCATAGTGTTCAGGGATGTGCAGGTTAGGGTGAATTGGCCATGCTAAATTGTCCCATAGTGCCCAGGGATGTGCAGGTTAGGGTGAATTGGCCATGCTAAATTGTCCCATAGTGCCCAGGGATGTGCAGGTTAGGGTGGATTGACCGTGCTAAATTGCCCATAGTGTCTAGGGATGTACAGGTTAGGGTGGATTGGCCATGCTAAATTTCCCCATAGTGTTCAGGGTTGTGCAGGTTAGGGTGGATTGGCCGTGCTAAATTGCCCCATAGTGTTCAGGGTTGTGCAGGTTAGGGTGGATTGGCCATGTTAAATTGTCCCTTAGTGTTTAGGGATGTGCAGGTTAGGGTGGATTGGCCATGCTAAATTGTCCCTTAGTGTTTAGGGATGTGCAGGTTAGGATGGATTGGCCGTGCTAAATTGTCCCATAGTGTTCAGGGATGTACAGGTTAGGGTGGATTGGCCATGCTAAATTGCCCCATAGTGTTCAGGGATGTGCAGGTTAGGGTGGACTGGCCGTGCTAAATTGTCCCATAGTGTTCAGGGATGTACAGGTTAGGGTGGATTGGCCATGCTAAATTGCCCCATAGTGTTCAGGGATGTGCAGGTTAGGGTGGATTGGCCGTGCTAAATTGCCCCATAGTGCCCAGGGATGTACAGGTTAGGGTGGATTGGCCATGCTAAATTGCCCCATAGTGTTCAGGGATGTGCAGGTTAGGGTGGATTGGCCGTGCTAAATTGCCCCATAGTGTTCAGGGTTGTGCAGGTTAGGGTGGATTGGCCATGTTAAATTGTCCCTTAGTGTTTAGGGATGTGCAGGTTAGGGTGGATTGGCCATGCTAAATTGTCCCTTAGTGTTTAGGGATGTGCAGGTTAGGATGGATTGGCCGTGCCAAATTGCCCCATAGTGTTCAGGGATGTGCAGGTTAGGGTGGTTAGGATTATGGAGAGAGGATAGGGAGCTGGGTCTGGATGGGATGCTGTTTGGAGGGCTGGTACAGACTCAGTGGGCCGAATGGGCCTCTTTCTGCACTATAGGGATTCTAAGTGGAACATGGGAGGGAGTGTAAATGATGCCGGTGTTGTTTGGTTTAGGTAGATTTCACATCCACACCTTCCTGATGAGGGGGGGTCTCAGTGCCTTCCTGAATCAATCTTGCCAGTCACAAGGGCCAGGACCTCCCATGAGCTGCCTGACACCCACAGGACATCTGTGAGGTGATTCCACCACTGTCCTCAGAGTCACCTGCCACAACTGAATTCCAGGCAGAGGAAGGGGTAGGGGGGCAGACTGTGTGTTGTGAATTGGCTCAATCTTTACTAGATCTTTAGAAAATGATAAGTACTCGTTTGGAACTGGGATGGAAAGACCTCGAATTGTTTTCAGTTAGCAAGTGTTCGGATCGCGTTCACATCTCTTGAAAACCAATGTAATGGTGTTGGTTCATTTGACCGCAGCCACTCCGAGGAAACAGCGCAGGGAGAGAACCACCTTCACGAGAGCACAGCTCGATATTTTAGAAGCTCTGTTTGCCAAGACCCGCTACCCTGACATCTTCATGCGGGAAGAGGTAGCTCTGAAGATCAATCTGCCCGAATCCAGGGTTCAGGTAAAATCAGCACAAGATCATTTTTCAACCAAATGCAGAGTCGGAAGCGTTAGCTCTTCCAGGATTGTCCTGGAGGTTTCTGGGAAGGAAGGTTCATTTCAATCAAAAAATAAAATTGCAATTTGAAGACTTTTATATGTTTGCTATAAACATGTCAGAGAGCGGAGATAGGGTAAAGGCAGTGTAATTGAGAGTGGCGTTGGAAGGGAGAGGGTTAAACCTTCAATTCAATTAAGTTTTTGAAAAATCATGCACGGGACGTAGTCCTCTCTGTCTGGGCCGGTGTTTGTTATCCATCCCCAATTGCCCAGAGGGCAATTACGAGTCAACCATACTGTTATGGGTCTGGAGTCACATGTAGGCCAGACCAGGTAAGGATGGCAGATTCTTCCCCCAAAGGGCATTAGTGAACCAAATGTTTCTTTTCCCCCCTGACAACTGACAATGGATTCTTAATTCCAGATTTTTATTGAATGCAAACTCCACCATTCAGACCTGGGTCCTCAGAACATTACCTGGGTGTCTGGGTTAACAGTCCAGCAATAGTATCACTAGGCCATTGCCTCCAGGAATATGTCCAATGGGTTTAAGCAGTCCTGTTGCCTTTAATTCCATTATGGGACATGGGTATCGCTAGCTGGGCCAGCATTTGTTGTTTATCCCTAATTGCCTCTTGGGGGGGAGGGGGGTGAGCCGCCATCTTGAACTGCTGCAACCCATGTGGTGTGGGGACCCTTAGGGAGGAAATTCCAGGATTCTGACCCAGCGACACTCAAGGGACAGCGATGTATTTCCAAGTCAGGGATGGCGAATGGCTTGGAGTGGAGCTAGCAGGGGCTGGTGTTCCCATGTACCTGCGGCCCTCTGGACTGTACTATCAAAGGAGCCATCGTGAGCACCTATCGCATCTCCAACGCCCCTCCCCCAAGTCCCTCCTCACTACCTTTTATCTTAGCCTGCTGGACACACTTTCCTCATTCCTGAAGAAGGGCTCATGCCCGAAACGTCGACTCTCCTGCTCTTTGGATGCTGCCTGACCTGCTGCGCTTTTCCAGCAACACATTTTCAGCTCTTACAAACACACAGCCATGAGGGATGGCAAGCATGCTGCAGAAGCTCAGCCGGTCTTGTAGCATTGAGATCAGAGTTAACACCTCAAGTCCAATATGACTTTATTCCGAATCCTCGTTGAGCCCAGAATGATCTGAAAAACTGTCACTGGCTCAAAACGCTCACTCAGTTTGTCTCTCTGCTGATGCCGCCTGACCTGCTGAGTTCCACCAGCAATCTCTGCATTTGTTTCGGATTTCCAGCATCCACAGTATTTTCCTTTAGTGATGCTGGAAAAGCGCAGCAGGTCAGGCAGCATCTGAGGAGCAGGAAAATCGACGTTTCAGTCAAAAGGAGGAGAAAGTGAGGTCTGCAGATGCTGGAGTATCAGAGCTGAAAATGTGTTGCTGGAAAAGCGCAGCAGGTCAGGCAGCATCCAAGGAACAGGAGATTCGACGTTTCGGGCATAAGCCCTTCTTCAGGAAATCATGAAGGGCTTTTGCCTGAAGCGTCGATTCTCCTGCTCCTCGGATGCTGCCTGACCTGCTGCGCTTTTCCAGCACCACTCTAATCTTGACTCTGATCTCCAGCATCTGCAGGCCTCCCTTTCACCTACTTTAGTGAGCTGGCAGCTCTGTTTATTTAGCAGTAATTGCGGCCTGCCTTAAGCCCCCGAAGCAGAGACATGAATCTACTTTAGGGGTGGAAATAATACACACAGCACAGTCCGACAGGTAGATCCTATGCCCTTCGGAAACAATCAATTGCTTGATTCATGAGCCATGCCGGGGAGAGTGTTGTAAAATGTCAGGTCAAAATATTGTACATTTTTCAGATGCTTGATGCCCATTTCTTCATTCAGAGAAACGCCCAAACTGAATTGCTGCCTATTATTATAAATTACTTTAATGAAAGAGAAAGGGAGCTTCCCTCAGTAATGGGGCTGACAGTTAACTATCGGCTAACGAGTAATTATACGGTGGGTTGTCCTATTGCTGATTGTCGGAGTTTGCTGTGTGTCAATTGACTGCCACATCTCCCATACAGGAGACACAGAGGACCGCAGAAGCTGGAGATCAGAGTCAAAAGATGTGGTGCTGGAAAAGCACAGCCAGCATCCGAGGAGCAGGAGAGTCGACGTTTCGGGCATTAACTTCCTGATGAAGGGCTTATGCCCGAAACGTCGATTCTGCTGCCCCGCGGATGCTGCCTGACCAGCTGTGCTTTTCCAGCACCACACTCTTCGACGTCTCGTATAGAACCCCTCACATTATTTTGGATTGACATGTGTTGTGATCATGGCCGCCATCTTGTGAAGAGCAAGATCCCACTAAGTATAGTGAGGCTAATCGCTGCTTTGGCGAAGTGAGGACAGGGGATACTTGCAGGAAAGCATTCTGTCCCTCAAATTGGGGTTTCTGCTTAACGCCTCTGTCTGTCATAGCCTGATACTGAGGCCTGGCAGCGCTGGGGTGTCTCACGTTGGATGGATATCTCCGAAGCCAAACTGGTACATTGTGCCAATACATGGGTGGCACTGTAGCTCAGTGGTTAGCACTGCTGCCTCACAGCGCCAGGGATCCAGGTTCAATTCCCGCCTCGGGCAACTGTCTGTGTGGAGTTTGCACGTTCTCCCCGTGTCTGCGTGGGTGTTCTCTGAATGCTCCAGTTACCTCCCACAGTCCAAAGGTGTGCAGGTCAGGTGAATTGGCCATGTTAAATTGCCTGTAGTGTTAGGTGCATTAGTCAGAGGGAAATGGGCCTGGGTGGGTTACCCTTCGGACGGTCAGTGTGGGCTGGTTGGGCCGAAGGGCCTGTTTCCACACTGTAGGGAATCTAATCGAATTTAATGTGAGCATCCCGAGCTGAGCTCCCTCACTCTATAGGTCTTGTCACGTTTGAGCTGGTTCTTTAACCCGTGGTGGGGGGATGGGGGGGGGGGGGGGGGGGGGGGGGGGGGGGGGGGGGGGTCGGTGTGTTGAAATCCAGATTGAGAAGGAGTTTCTGCCCTGACAGGCCTCTCCCAGTCAACCGCTTCACAATATTAATGCTCAGAGCACTGAAATCTGTGCAAACTGTTGCTTGCAGGTTGCCGCTGGGTTAGGAGGGGAAGATGTTTTAAAGAGTAAAACATGAATGATTTGCAGAGATAATGTCATTTCTTCAGCTGATTCGACTCCAGGGCATAGTGCCAGCCTCAATGACTATCCTGAACTCTCCGAACTCCTCCAATTATCCCCTCTTATAAAAACCTGATTTCCTTGACTCTGCCAAACTGCCTCAACTGCAAGTTCTGGAATTCCTTCTCTCAATCTCTCTTGCATGTTGAGTCATAGAGATGTGCAGTGCTGAAACAGACCCTTCAGTCCATGCCGACCAGATATCCTAAACCAATCTAGTCCCATGTGCCAGCACTTGGCCCATATCCCTCTAAACCCTTCTTATTCATATACCCATCCAGATGCCTTTTAATTGTACCAGCCTCCACCACTTCCTCTGGCAGCTCATTCCACACACGCACCACCCTCTGAGTGAAAAAGTTGCTCCTTAGGTCACTTTTAAATCTTTCCCCTCTCACCATAAACCTGTGCTCTCTGGATTTGGACAGCTTATCCTGGTAAAAAATACCTTGATTATACCCTATCCCTGACCCTCGTGATTTTATAAACTTCTATAAGGTCACCCAGCATGTTTTGTTTTTTGTCAATAATCAAGCTTTGTATTCTCTCATGGCTGTGTGTTTATAACAGCTTTCCAAGACACTTTTGATAGCACTTTCCAAACGTTACCATCTGGAAGGACAAGGGTAGCAGATACATGGGAACACTGCCCCCGGAAGCTCCCCTCCGAGCCCCTCCCCATCCTGACTTGGAAATGTATCACCATTCCTTCAGTGTCGCTGGGTCAGAATCCTGGAATTCCCTCCCTAACAGCACATTCCCCGCTCTGCCCTCATCAATCCTCTTTGTCACTCACTTCTTCAGAAAACTCAATCAAATTAGTGAGACATGATTCCCCACGCACAAAGCTATGTTGGCTATCCCTAATCAGTCCTTGCCTTTCCAAATACATGTCATAGAGTCATAGAGATTATACAGCATGGAAACAGACCCTTCGGTCCAACTCATCCATGCTGACCAGATATCCCAACCCAATCTAGTCCCACCTGCCAGCACCCGGCCCATATCCCTCCAAACCCTTCCTATTCATATACCCACCCAGATGCCTCTTAAATGTTCCAATTGTACCAGCCTCCACCACTTCCTCTGGCAGCTCATTTCCACACACGTACCTCTGCCCCTTTTATATCTTTCCCCTCTCACCCTAAACCTATGCCCCCTAGTTCTGGACTCCTCGATCCCAGGGAAAAGACTTTGTCTATTTATCCTATCCATGCCCCTCATGATTTTATAAACCCCTATAATGACACCCCTCAGCCTCCGACGCTCCAGGGAAAACAGCCCCAGCCTGTTAAACCTCTCCCAATAGCTCAAATCCTCCAACCCTGGCAACATTCTTGTAAATCGTTTCTGAACTCTTTCAAGTTTCACAACATCTTTCCGATAGGAAGGAAACCAGAATTGCACGCAGTATTCCGATAGGAAGGAGACCAGAATTGCACGCAGTATTCCAATATGTCAACCTTTACATCTGGAAAATTGACTTCCATGACTAAACATCACTGTTCAAATACTGCTGGATGTGGCAGATTGTGGTTTGATTGTGTTCCCTTGAAGCATCTTGGGATATTTAGCTAGATTGAGGTGCTACATGAATAAAACTATCCATTGGTGTTTCATTCATCACATCCATGATTGTTATAGTTTCGATCACATCCTCAGACAGCTGACTCCAACGTGAACCTGCTGCTTTCTAGACATTTTTGGGTTCTAGAGCATCGGGATACAGTCTGAGCCATTGAGGACTGGGATGAAGAGGAGTGTCCTCACTCACAGCTGAGAGGGTGGTGGGAATACCTTTGGAATTCTCTCCACCAGAGGGCAGTGGAGGTTCACTCACGGTGAGTGTGTGCAAGCCAGAGATTGCTAGGTTTCTCCATGTTAAGGATATTGAGGGATAGTGCAGGAAAATGGGGATGAATGGTGGACAGGCTGAGGGGCTGAATGGCCACCTTCAGCCAATTATTGAAATTTGCAATAAACTAGGAGGCCATTTGTTCAATTGTACTGCCACATGAGCCAATCTCTGTTAGGCAAGTGTTTCAATTATAAGCAGGAGGAGGCCATTCAGCCCATTCACTCTGGTCTATCACTTGATAGGATCAAGATTGATCCGATTGTAGCCTTGACTCCATGTTTCATCCCCCTCAACAACCAACAGCTCCCTTACCCTATCTCCCCTCAATCCCACAGTAGATAATGAAACTTCTTTTTCAGAGTTTAATCCCTGAATACCTCCACCCAGGATGGAGACTGAAACCATTATATCCCACCTCTGTCTGTGGTGGCTCACTTGTGATGGGTTCTTAGCCTGAGTGCAGCACAGGCATGATCGGCCAATATCTACAAGGCTGTCTGTGTGGAGTTTGCACATTCTCCTTGTGTCTGAGTGGGTTTCCTCCCACAGTCCAATGATGTGCAGGTCAGGGTGGATTGGCCATAATAAATTACCCATACTGCCAAGGGATGTGCAGGCTGGGTGGGTTAGCCCTAGGGAATGCAAGTTTCAGGGATTTGGTGAGTCTGGCTGAGATGGCATTTGGAGGGTTGGTGTGGACTCGATGGGCCAAATGGTCTCTTTCTGCATTGTAGGGATTTGCTGCACTACAAAATGTCACCAAAGTTCCTCAGACAGTGTCCTCCAGACTCATAACCACTTCCATCCAGAAGGACAAGGGCAGCAGATACATGGGAACACCACCCCCTGCAACTTCCCCTCCACTCACCATTCTAACTTGGAAATATATCGCCGTTCCTTCAGTGTCGCTGGGTCAGAATCCTGGAATTCCCTCCCGAAGGACATTCCACAGCACATGGACTGCAGTGATTCAAGAAGGCAACTCAGCCCCACCTTCTCAAGGGGGGCAACTAGGGACGGGGCAATAAATGCTGGGCCCAGCCAGTGACACCCATATCCCACGATTGAATTAAGCAGTTCTCTGGGATATGGTGCTTTTGTAAAACCTCCCTCTGTTGGTCTGTTGGGGAAATGTCCCTGGGCTCTCAATTAAAATCTCACCCAATGCTAAACTTCTTTCATAGCGTATCTACAATGTGGGGTGATGTTGTCATTGGAATGAGGTGGATCTCACTGAGTATGTGATCCCTGACTGGGGGGACTGTTAACTGGGGTCAATCAGGGAGCCCCGGCTGACAGGAGATTCAGAGAGCCACCTCACTCTGGGGACTAGACGTGAGTTGGCTGGTCAGAGTCCCATGTAGTGTGTACATGTACATAACGGGTGACTTGGTGACAGGATACCTGCCTCTGTGGAGTTATTTCATGGTGATATCAGGAATCTCTGCCCTTCTTGTGAGCTAAGAAAAGCCTGTCTTCTTCATTTGGTTCTTCTATGGACTCCACTTCCCTCCAGCTCTCAGTCTCTGGCCTGTCACGTGCGTCAGAGTTTGCTTGCCCTTGCTTGGAGAGACCAGCAGAGGGAGACACCTTAGTCACCCTCCAGGGAAACTCCAGGGAGTCGGTGGAAACTTGTCAAATGATTGGATTTTCCAGTTTTAGCTCAGCTTTGTGGCTGGATAATGGAAGTGTTTCTTTTTGCAGAATCACAGGAGTGTGACGCCACAAAAGGAGGCCATTCAGCCCATTGAATCAGCACCATCACCCTGGTGACATTCTCCTGTCACTTACCCCCAGACTGTTGGACATTGTTCCTTTTTAAATAACCATCCAATGAGTGCCTCAGTAGAACCTCCAATGTGGGGAGGAGGTGTGGTGAGCGCGGAGGTGGGGATAGTGTGCATGTCAAGGCAAAGATCTCCATTTCCCTAGCGCCCTTTATCACCCCTGCACCTCACCTTTTTACAGACCGGGTTGTGTTGTAAGAAACGCAGCAGCCGATTTTTGGACAACAAACTCCCACAAACTGCAGTGTGGCGATAACCACACGGGCGGCACGGTGGCACAGTGGTTAGCACTGCTGCCTCACAGCGCCTGAGACCCGGGTTCAATTCCCGACTCAGGCGACTGACTGTGTGGAGTTTGCACGTTCTCCCTGTGTCTGCATGGGTTTCCTCCGGGTGCTCCAGTTTCCTCCCACAGTCCAAAGATGTGCGGGTCAGGTGAATTGGCCATGCTAAATTGCCCGTAGTGTTAGGTGTAGGGGTAAATGTAGGGGTATGGGTGGGTTGCGCTTCGACGGGTCGGTGTGGACTTGTTGGGCCGAAGGGCCTGTTTCCACACTGTAAGTAATCTAATCTAAAACCAGGCCACCTAGGAGGCAATAATCTAAGGTGAATTGAAAACGTCCAGCTATTTCCCTGTTCAACCTCTAGAGCAGAGGGAGGGACACTACCATTGTACCACAAGAACTTTTGTGTGATGTGGATTGTGGGTGGGAGGGTTGAACCCATGATCATTGACACCACTATCTAACCATTTCAGTCAACACCCTCCCACTGTCTGATGGGCACCAATAGTTTTGTGTTGAACAGTCTGGATCCAAGACTTGCAGATGGCTTAAAGACTCAGATTATGCTCTGATCCATATTGAATCGTGAACCATTCTTGAGGGGCTGAATGGCCTCCTTTTTTTATTTACTTGTCTCTGGCTGGGCCCACATTTATTGCCCGTCCCTAATCGCCCCTTGAGAAGGTGGGGGGTGAGCTGTTTTCTTGAACCGTGCAGTCCATGTGCTGTGGGTTGACCCACAATGCCCTGAGGGAGGGAATTCCAGGATTCTGACCCAGCGACACTGAAGGAACAGCGATATATTTCCAAGTCGGGATGGGGAGTGGTTTGGAGGGGAAGTTGCAGGGGGTGGTGTTCCCATGTCTCTTCTGCCCCCTGGTCCTTCTAGATGGAAGTGGTCGTGGGCTTGGAAGGTGCTGTCTGAGGAACTTTGGTGAGTTGCTGCAGTGTGTCTTGTAGATGGTGCACACTGCTGCTACTGAGGATGGAGGGAGGGGATGTTTGTGGATGTGGTGGCAATCAAACAGAGGCTGCTTTGTTCTGGATGGTGGGAGAAAGTGGGTACTGCAGATGCTGGAGATCAGAGTCAAGATTGGAGTGGTGCTGGAAAAGCGCAGCAGGTCAGGCAGCATCCGAGGAGCAGGAGAATCGACATTTCGGGCAAAGGCAGGAATCCTGATGAAGGGTTTTTGCCTGAAACGTCGAGTCTCCTGCTCCTCGGATGCTGCCTGACCTGCTGCGCTTTTCCAGCACCTCTCTAATCTCGACGCTTTATTCCTAACCTCTGACCTGCCCTTGTAGCCACCGTGTGGATGCGTCGAGCTGACCGTATTAACTCCCGGTTCTTCCTGTCGCTCCCAAGGTTTGGTTTAAGAACCGTCGGGCGAAATGCCGGCAGCAACAGCAGCAGAGCAGCGGCCAGGCGAAAACACGGCCGGCTAAAAAGAAGACCTCTCCCAGCCGGGATGCCAGCTCTGAGACCAACGCCAACGGCCACTACAGTCCGAACCCGCCAGGGACGGTGGGCACTGCCAGCTCTATCTCCAACGCCAGCGTCTCCATCTGGAGCCCGGCCTCGATTTCTCCCATCCCGGATCCGCTCTCTTCCTCCTCCACCACCTCCTGCATGCAGCGCTCCGCTGCCTACCCCATGACCTACAGCCAGGCCCAGGGATACAACCAGAGCTACGCTGGCTCCTCGCCGTACTTCAGTGGCTTGGACTGCGGACCCTACCTGTCCCCCATGCACCCCCAGCTGTCCGCCCCGGGGTCTGCCCTCAGTCCCCTGGGCACCCCGGCCATGGGAGGACCCCTGAGCCAATCCCCGGCCTCCCTCTCAGCTCAGGGCTACGGCACGGCCAGCCTGGGCTTCAACACCGTCGAGTGCCTGGATTACAAGGACCAGACCTCCTCCTGGAAGCTGAACTTCGGCGCCAGTGACTGCTTGGATTACAAGGACCAGACCTCCTGGAAGTTCCAGGTCTTGTAGGTCCAGTGGGCGAGAGGCTTGGGCGAGACCCAACGGCCATTTCGAGACGGCCAGGGGAGGGGAGGAGGGGAGACTCACCAGGCATCAGCAAACACAATCACCGACCGGGTTTGGCAAGGGGACGTTGGTGGGGTGGGGTTAATGTCACTGTCACCTATTTCACCATCAACACCATCCAATAGCACGGCTGGGGAGGGCAGAAGGATTTCTACATTAAAAACCAAACGTGAGGGAAGTGAGGGGGTGGGGGGGGATGGATGTGAATTCACCAAATGGAATGACTTTGCAAAAACTTCAACCAGGAGAGAAATGTTCTCCTTCAGTGACATTTCTCCACCCCACCCCCCCTCCAGCCCGATCTCGATAACTCTTATTTGTGACCCCGGGGGGTGGCGTGGGATGAACGAACTGAGGAGGGAAGGTGTGGTGAGAGTATATTTGCAGTTCTTTTCCATTATTGTTGGGAAGGTGTGCATTTGAACATCCAATCACCTGGGACAGCACATCCCTTAACCCTTTGATCCCCACCTTTGAAAATACTGTGGGCTGTTCTGTCAGGGAGTGGGTTTGGGGAATCTCTATAAAGAGGTGATCCAATTCCAGAGACCGTGGACACATCTGACCACATTGCCCCAAGACCACCACCACTCTCTCTCTCTTTTTGTGTTTTCTTCTTTAAACTTTCCTTTTGGGAATTTAAATGAGGAAACCGCCACATTTTAAACCTGGTTCCCATGGAATAGCCCTTTGCTTTTCAGTTGACAGAATGGAGTGACTGTGTTCAGCCGGTCTCTGTAGAACAGAGACAAGGGCTCCTCACCCTCTCTGCTTTGGAGGAGGAGGACTGGGAGACTGTATTCAACCTAGAACCACTTTCTGTCACACAGTTTGGAGGTATTTATCCTCGAGAGGGTTATAACGGTGATACACATCATAGAGAGGGAGGGATCATTTTTTCATGGCAAACCTACCTCATGGTCCATGGTCCAGAGGGTGTGTATGTCTGTGTGTGTGTCTGGGTGTGTGGTTCTGGGTTTGTGTGTGTGTGCCTGTGTGAATGTGTGTTTGTGTGAGTGTGTGTTTGTGTGTGTGCATGTGTGTGAGTGTGTGTCTGAGTATCTGTGTGTGTGTGTGTGTGTCTGTGTGTGTGTCTGTATCTGAGTGTGTGTATGTGAATGTGTGAGTGTGAGAATAAGTATGTGTAAGTGATTGAGTGTGTGTGTGTGTATGAATGTGAGGGTGTCTGTGTGTGTGTATGTATGTGAGTGTGTGAGAATGAGTATGTGTCTGAGTGGTACGCGTGTGTGTATATGAATGTATGTGTGCGGGTGTGTGTGTGTATTTGTGTGTATATGTGTTGCTGGATTACACTTTACTGTCAATTGCTTGGCTGCTTTGGAGCTGGGACTTTGTTCCCTGCCCAGTTTGTGTGACAGAGATTATATCAATATCAACAGAACAGCCGAGAGAACAATAGGGCCTTTGGTCTGACTGGACAGCTACCTCGAATGGTCTGATCGAAATCAGGAACCGCTGAGATCAAAAACATACCTCTTGAACAAATTAATTCTAGAAATATGAGGGTTGTGGGAAGGTCAGCATTTATTACCCATCCCTAGTTGCCCCTTGAGAAGGTGGGGGTGAGTTGCCTTCTTGAACCACTGCAGTCCATTTGCTGTGGGTTGACCCACAATGCCCTGAGGGGGGGAATTCAGCCACACTGAAGGAACGGTGATATATTTCCAGGTGATGATGGGGAACCTGCAGGGGGTGGTGTTCCCATGTATCTGCTGCCCTTGTCCTCCCAGATGGAAGTGGGTTTGGAGGGTGCTGTCTGACGATCTTTGGTGAATATCTGCAGTGCATCTTGTAGATGGTACACGCTGCTGCTACTGAGCGTCAGTGATGGAGGGAGGGAGTGAATGTTTATTGATGTGGAGCCATCTTGCTCCCCTTAGCCTTCCAGACAGTGGAGGTCACTGCTTTACAAAATGGGCAGCATGGTGGCACAGTGGTTAGCACTGCTGCCTCACAGCGCCAGGGACCTGGGTTCAATTCCCGCCTCAGGCGACTGACTGTGTGGAGTTTGCACATGCTCCCCGTGTCTGCGTGGGTTTCCTCCGGGTGCTCCGGTTTCCTCCCACAGTCCAAAGATGTGCGGGTCAGGTGAATTGGCCATGCTAAATTGCCTGTAGTGTTAGGTAAGGGGTATATGTAGGGGTATGGGTGGGTTGCGCTTCGGCGGGTCAGTGTGGACTTGTTGGGCCAAAGGGCCTGTTTCCACAGTGTAAGTAATCTAAAAAAAATACTGCCAAGGAATACACTGCAGTGTGTTGAAATCTTTGAAATGGCAAATCTCCATTTCCTCGCCACTAGTTGTAGTTTAAAATGTGACCTCCCACTGAATGCCTGACCTCCTGAACACGGAGCTGTCCTTGTTGTGTTTACCAGATTCAGTGACTGTCAGGGGTGGGGTTAGAGGGGGTTAGTATTGAGAGCTCTGGTCTCTGGCTGGGACCCAGCTCCTTCAGCAGGACTAAACCATAAAGACAGACCCTGAGATGGACCCTTGCCTTGGCTTTGCACAGCGGCCAGCTCACCCCAATGGCTCCTTGTTAACTCCTGAACCATACGGTCTCAATTGTAACAATGTCCACCCAACGGGAGTCCTTCGAGCCCTGTATCAAGCTCAGAAGCAGTGTGTATGTATGATTCTGGCATAGCCTCTCACAAGCTATAAGAGGCTGGTCGACATGGAAAGTCAGCACTGAGAGCATCGCCATTGAGGTGAGCTCGATGAATAGGCAACCAGGCATTCCACCAATGGATGAGAGTATCTCGCCATGGGTATCGTCCTTGCCTACAGTGTGCCACTGACTGTGGGTGGTATCCTGGACCTCTAGGCTGCAGAAGGTGGGGGGGAGGGGGCAATTGGTCAGGCGCCCACTCCCCTCCTGGGGCGGGCACACGGAGAGTAAGAATGAGAGGCATACCTGAACCTGTGTGAAGTCAACCTCAGGGCAGTTGGTATGCGTTGCCCTGCAGCCTGAGGGGGATATGGACCTACGGCACAAGTTAAGCTGAGAATGAAGAATGGGAGCAACTCTCCGAAACCCTTCTGTTGGCATGTTGTCCACAATGGCTGCCCGGGCGCCGGTGCCCGGGAGCTTTCTCTGCCAGTCTCTTCAATCTCCATCATGTCCTTGCCACCGAAAACTGGACGTTTCTCCTCTCTGGGATCACTCACGTGCCAAGAGCAGCCAACCCCCAACATCCCGCCATCAAGACCCAGACTAGGAGAATGGGTGGAACTCCATGAGTGATCATCAGCAGATCATGAAACCCTAGCTCTGAGGATGAGTCATAACCCTCTCCCCTGACATTAGGTGAAGTCAGAACTCAGTATAGCCCAAGGGGAGAGATTGCCTTTTGGAAAGGCTGGGGTGGGAGGGGGAAAGCTGGGTTAAACGATCTAGTGACAATCCTTTGGAAAGCCTTTGATTGCGTTTAGTTTTAGCGTGGGTTTGCTACAGGAGGTTACTCATTGATCTGGCTCATGGCCAGAAATATTTGCACAGGGACAGATTCCCATCCCCCTTCTGCCTCTTCCAGGCGGTTGTGATTTCTCTGACCCTTGTGTCAGTCAAGTCACTTCGTGTGATTTGCGGGACTGCACTGTGTGTGTTTTCTCAAACAGGTTAGTGACCACCGTGTGGAAACGGGGGAGGGTTTCAGGGCGGGAATTCCAGGGATTGGGATTCAGTGGCTGAAGTCATGGCCAATGGCTGAGAGATGGGCATCAGGCGGATAGGCCAGAGGCTGGAATTGGGGCAAGTCCAGAGATCCTGGGGGCTGAAGGAAATGCTGAAGTTGGGCCAGGAACAGGCCATTCATCCCTTCAAGCCTGCTGCACCATTCATGGCTGATCATCTGACTTTATAGAGATAAGGGAGAGGGACTGAGAAAGCGCAAAACAAAGACGAAGGTTTTAAGATCGAGCTGTTGCTGGACCAGGCCTAGATGTAAGTCAGTGATAACCGGGGTATTAGGGACAATAGGGATAACACCAGGGAGCTGTGTGTCTGCTCGCTTCTGGTTGTGGTCATTTTAAAAATGGAAAGAAGTTTGTCCCCAGGGGGCAGTGAGGGGTGGTTTCCCAGAGTCGAGAAAGTGGTGCTGGAAAGACCCAGCAGGTCAGGCAGCATCTGAGGAGCAGGGGGAATCAACGTTTCAGGCATACGCCCTTCATCAGCTACCTGACCTGCAGTGTCTTTCCAGCACCGCCCTCTCGACTCTGATCTCCAGCATCTGAAGTCCTCACTCTCTCCTCGAGTGTTGATGAGCCATTTCTGAAGTAAGGACTGGTCTGTTTCTCTAAATGTCTCCGTTTTCAGAAATGAACAAAGGTCTTTGCACGAGAGGAACTCTGGTCAGTTCTGTGGACACTATTCATCTCGTTGAATATTCAATTCCGTGTCACAGTCCTAGCGTCTTGGATTTTACGTCCTAGTGTATCTTTTCTTGTTGTTGGTTGGCGGGGCGAATATTTAGCTAGGCTACCTACCACTCCTCGCCTCTCACCAAACTCTCGCTGGGGAAAGAGCCCAGTATACCTGGCTGGGGAGGGCACTGGCCTATGGAAGTTGGTATCATCTTTACATTCTGACCCACTTTTGGCTTGCGGCTCCCAATGTGAAAATGCCCGGCGCTCAGCATCTCCTGGCAATGATTCTGATTCAACAATCGAGTGATGTTAGACCCACTCAAGCTGGGCACTGCCTGCTGTGTGTTAATGGATCCTACAAACCAACCCCTCCTCGCTACCTCTGCAAACCTGTCACGCCGCCACTGGAGAGCTGACCTATACATTTGTAAAATAAAAAGTAAGATTATTAATAAATAGAACAGCAATAACTTAAACTAAATTAATAGACAATCATCTTGTTTTTAAAAAGCTTGTATGTTGGGGATTAACATAAATCATCTTTGTTGGTTTTTAATGATTTGTATTTAGTTTTAGGATAAAGCAGAACAAGTCCCTTTTTACAGTAGTAAAGTTTAGCAAACTTGTGAAGCAGAACAAAATAAGCATTGCACAAATATTTTTCAATAATGTATTTATTTGTTTAGTCGTGGCAACAGAATTCTCAGAATCAATGTGATGACTTCCTTAATTAATTATGATTAAAGTAATGTTGAAGAAATTTTATTGGAAAATAAAGGATAATTACTGAGTGCTATGTGAAGGGTCTGATTTCATTGAGGTGAGGGATGCTGATTGTTGGGAGCTCTGTGTGCTGCCTCTTCCTCCAGTCTCCCACAGTAACACCTCGCCCCCTTCTCCTGAAGAAACTCATGACTCAGTGGGAGCACTTCTGCCCCGTTTGGGGGTCTGGGTCCCACTATGTGCCTCCCGCTGTCGACTGATACTGCACCATCGCTGAGCTGGCCTCTCCATGCCTTGGCTCATCGGCTGCAGAAGACCTCGTCTGTGCTGCTGTTCCCTTGACACTCCTCCTGTTACCTGTGGCCTGTTGCCTCTGCAAATCTCCTATTGTTTGAATCCCTGCTGCCCCTGACGTGCATCAAGTCCTTTCAGATTAGATTACTTACAGTGTGGAAACAGGCCCTTCGGCCCAACAAGCCCACACCGACCCGCCGAAGTGCAACCCACCCATTCCCCTACATATACCCCTTACCTAACACTATGGGCAATTTAGCATGGCCAATTCACCTGACCCGCACATCTTTGGACTGTGGGAGGAAACCGGAGCACCCGGAGGAAACCCACGCTGACACGGGGAGAATGTGCAAACTCCACACAGTCAGTCGCCTGAGGCGGGAATTGAACCCAGGTCCCTGGCGCTGTGAGGCAGCAGTGCTAACCACTGTGCCACTGTGCCGCCCATTAACCTCTATTAACCCGCCCCCTCCCAGACTCACTGGCTCCCCAACAAACAATGCCTCAATTTGAACATTTTCACCCTCATTTCAAATCCCTCCATGCCCCCTCACCTCTGCAATGCCCCCAACCCTACAAAAACCCTCTGAGACATCAACACTCCTCCACCTCCAATCTCACAAGCATCTTCCATTGGTAAGTGGGCCTATAGCGCTGGAATCCCCTCTGCCTTTCTCCCACTCCCATCTTGACCAATCTCTCGGTCACCCATCCCACCACCTTCCTGACTCAACACCCTCCCCCCGCCTCCACCACCCATCGATTTTCAATGGGTTAGCCGAGGAGCTATGTTTACATCCCACCTTAATGTAAGACCCTTCCTAGGCATCTCTGGAGACCGTGAGATGTCCCTAAGACATTGGAGAAGATCAAAGGGGGGACATCTCCATTGTCCATCAACTAAGATCATCAAATTGGAGACAGACACAGAGAATGCTGGAGAAACTCATCAGGTCTGGCAACCTCTGTAGAGAGAGGGAGCAGATTAATGTTTTGGCTATGGTATGACTCTCCTTCAGAACTGGGTTTTGAGTGTACTATATTCTGAAGATTAGATTAGATTACTTACAGTGTGGAAACAGGCCCTTCGGCCCAACAAGTCCACACCGACCCGCCGAAGCGCAACCCACCCATACCCCTACATTTACCCCTTACCTAACACTATGGGCAACTTAGCATGGCCAATTCACCTGACCCGCACATCTTTGGACTGTGGGAGGAAACCGGAGCACCCGGAGGAAACCCACGCAGACACGGGGAGAACGTGCAAACTCCACACAGTCAGTCGCCTGAGTCGGGAATTGAACCCGGGTCTCAGGCGCTGTGAGGCAGCAGTGCTAACCACCGTGCCGCCCACAAAGACTTGAAGCGTTCACCCTGTTTCGCTCTCTGCTGATGCAGCCAGCTCTGCTGAGTTTCTCCTGCATTTTCTCTCTCTCTCTGTGGTTATTTCTGATTTCCAACATCCACTCTTTACCGTTAACAAAGCTGGACATTCCCATCTGTGGGACCTTGCTGTGCACAAATTGGAGCCGAACGTTGAGAAACTGATCAGTGAGGGCAGTAATGGTGACCAGGACATGTGGAGTCCTCCTCCCACCCTGAAACCAAGCCCTAACTCCCTGTTACCTCGGGTTTGTCCAACCCTCACACACCAACCAGAACGGACCCAACATCACTCTGACCGATCCTGAGGTTATTCCTGGTGCCAGGTTTTCAAGGTTTCCATTGTCTCGCCTTACAGACTCATACAGCACAGAAACAGACCCTTCGGTCCAACCTGTCCACGCCGACCAGATATCCCAACCCAATCTAGTCCCATCTGCCAGCACCCGGCCCATATCCCTCCAAACCTTTCCTGATCATATACCCATCCAAATGCCTCTCAAGTGTTGCAATTGTACCAGCCTCCACCACATCCTCTGGCAGCTCATTCCATACACGCACCACCCTCTGTGTGAAAAATTTGCCCATTAGATCCCTTTTATATCTTTCCCCTCTCACCCTAAACCTATGCCCTCTAGTTCTGGACTCCCACACCCCAGAGAAAAGACCTTGTCTATTTACCCTATCCATGCCCCTCATGATTTTATAAACCTCTATAAGATCACCCCTCAGCCTCAGAGGCTCTAGGGAAAACAGTCCCAGCCTGTTCAGCCTCTCCCTGTAGCTCACACCCTCCAACCCTGGCAACATCCTTGTAAATCTTTTCTGAACCCTTTCAAGTTTCACAACATCTTTCCGATAGGAAGGAGACCAGAATTACATGCAATATTCCAACAGTGGCCTAACCAATGTCCTGTACAGTCGCAACATGACCTCCCAACTCCTGTACTCAATACTCTGACCAATAAAGGAAAGCATACCAAATGCCTTCTTCACTATCCTATCTACCTGCGACTCCACTTTCAAGGAGCTATGAACCTGCACTCCAAGGTCTCTTTGTTCAGCAACACTCCCTAGGACCTTCCCATTAAGTGTATAAGTCTTGCCCTGATTTGCCTTTCCAAACAGCAACACCTCAATTATCTAAATTAAACTCCATCTGCCACTCCCCAGCCCATCTGCCCATCTAATTTCAATCCTGTCGTACTCTGAGGTAACCTTCTTCACTGTCCACTGTCAACTGCAAACTTAATAACATACTTCTTATCTTCACATCCAATTAATTTATATAAATGATGAAAAGTAGTGGACCCAGCGCCGATCCTTGGAGCACACCACTGTCACAGGCCTCCAGCCTGAAAAACAACCCTCCACCACCACCCTCTGTCTCCCAGCTTCGAGCCAATTCCGTACCTGATCATTGAGCTCTCCCCCCTGGATCCCAGGTGATCTGACCTCACTGATCAGTTTCCCATGCAAAACTTCCCAGAATAGCTTTGTGTTCAAACTTGGCAAGTCAATGCTTGCACTCTGAACAATTCATAAACAACAAATCCCTGGGGGAAGTTGTCCTCAGTAGCTGTTTCCCGGAGGTGTGCATGGGCAGAGTGCAGAGAGGAGAGTGTGCAGAGGCATTGAGGGACAAGCAGCCGACATTCCCATTTCTGGGTGGTAGACCAAGGCATCACCCTGGCCGTCAGATGAAGACAGGATTGGGAGTAGCACACCAACAAGGAACAGGGGTAGGCCATTTGGCCCCTGGACCCTGCTTACCCCGTTCGTTACGATCACCTTTCACCCACTTCACTAAACAAGCAACTTCTACTTTGGAGGTCCCATGGGTTTTAAACAGTGACTCCACACCCCCCACCAACCCCCGTAGTGATTGGAACCAGTCTGACCTCGTTGACTATGAGGTCATTGATGGGGGTTGTTGATCTGGACCAATCAGGAAATCTGAGGCTGTCCGATGTAACCATATAGTGAAGTGTTCCATATTTTTTGCAGTGGAGGGGGTCGTTAGGGCCGACTGCCTGCCCCTCTTCCGCGGTTATGTTAGAACCCGGGTGTCCTTGGAGAAGGAGCACGCGGTGTCCACCAACACCCTGGAGTTGTTCAGGGAGAGGTGGGCGCCGCAGGGAGTGGAGTGCATCATTTCCCCCTCCAACTCTATTTTGATTTAACCCCTGCCCTCCCCTTCACTATTTGATCACATAGCATTGCCTTTTGTGAAGGGTGCTGCTTGTCACTGGCCACTTGGGTGTTTTCCTACTTTTCCTGGTGGTGGAAATTGAATAAAGATTTGTACACCTTGTCTCTCACTGTGTCTCACACCTGCGCACACACACCATGGGTGCTGGGGATAAAAATAATAAGCACTACCGCAGTTAGGCGGTAGTGTGGGGGTTAAAAAGAAAAAAAATATAACCAGAAGATTGATCACACAGCATTGCCCTTTGATGTGAAGGGCACTGCTTGTCACTGGCCACTCGGGTAAAAAAAAAGAAAAAAAAGAAAAAAAAATGTAACCATATAGTGAAGTGTTCCATATTTTTTGCCGTGGAGGGGGTCGTTAGGGCCGACTGCCTGCCCCTCTTCCGCGGTTACGTTAGAGCCCGGGTGTCCTTGGAGAAGGAGCACGCGGTGTCCACCAACACCCTGGAGTTGTTCAGGGAGAGGTGGGCGCCGCAGGGAGTGGAGTGCATCATTTCCCCCTCCAACTCTATTTTGATTTAGTCCCTGCCCTCCCCTTCGCTGTTTGATCACACAGCATTGCCCTTTGATGTGAGGGGCACTGCTTGTCACTGGCCACTCGGGTGTTTCCTTTCTTCCTGGTGGTGAGGGTGGGGGGGAGAGAGGGTGTGAATAAAGTGTTCTGCACTTGTTGTTCTTCACCGTGTCCTCCGCTGGCACACACGTGACATGGTGCTGGGGAATGAACAAGCACGTGTGGGGGTTGAAGCGAAAAAGATGTATAACCAGGAAATTAGCACCTCCACAGTTCAGCTTCTGACTCTGAGCTGGCTGCCAGAGGCAGTGTCCTGTACACAGGTAAATAAAGGGGGACCTGCTCTCAGTGCAGGTATTTCAAAGTGCGAGTAAGATTGTGGGGAATTGAGAAAGCACTGGGGGGGGGGGGGGGGTGCAAGGAAGGGGGTAAATGCATTTAAACCCTCAACAACGGTGAGAGTCCCTTGTTGATTTTTTAAAATAAATCTATTTTCCAACCTCCTCTTAATCTGTCCCCAGTGACATTTGAAATACATTAGCACGGTAATCTGGTGCTGGCAAGCCACATTTACCAGATGTGGGACATTCTGTAATCCTTAACGCACAGAGTCTAAAAATATCACAAAGCCCGAGATCTTTAAGGGAACAGGGACATCGGTAACACACACCAGGTGAATCGATGGAGAGAAGTGGACCATGTGAACAGTATAGTTACAGAGAGACAGCACTGTGTACAGTATAGCTACACAGAGAGACACAATGCTGTGAACAGTGTAGCTACAGAGAACAGCACTGTGTACAGTGTAACTACAGAGAGAGACAGCACTGTGTACAGTGTAACTACAGAGAGACAGCACTGTGTACAGTGTAACTACAAAGAGAGACAGCACTGTGTACAGTGTAACTACAGAGAGAGACAGCACTGTGTACAGTGTAACTACAGAGAGACAGCACTGTGTACAGTGTAACTACAAAGAGAGACAGCACTGTGTACAGTGTAACTACAGAGAGAGAGACAGCACTGTGTACAGTGTAACTACAGAGTGAGATAGCACTGTGTAAATACAGAGAGAGAGACAGCACTGTGTACAGTGTAATGACAGAGAGAGACAGCACTGTGTACAGTGTAACTATAGAGGAAGACCGCACTGTGTACAGTGTAACTACAGAGAGAGAGACAGCACTGTGTACAGTGTAACTACAGAATGACAGCACTGCGTACAGTGTAACTACAGAGAGAGTACTGTTTTCTGTGTAGTTACAGAACGACAGCACTGTGTCCAGAATAACTACAGGCAACACTGTGTACAGTCTAGCTACAGAGAGACAGCACTGTGTACAGTGTAGCCCCAGAGAGTCAGCTCTGTGTACAGTGTCGGTCCACACACACACACCCCCTTTCCTTTCCTACAGCTCGAATGCACTGAAGCTTAATTGAACTTCATAGGGACTGTAATATCCTCTCTCCATCTGTCATATGGATAAAAAGGATTAGGTTCTAATCTGTGATGTCTAGTTTACTGGCTGTTATTAAACAGAAAGGGCTGACCAGTCAGGCAGATTAATTCCTTTGGCCTGTTTGTATTTTGAGTTATGTTCAATCCGAGAGATACAAGGGACTAAATTGGGAGCAAAGTGGGCGCGGTTTCAGCTCACTGCCCTGGAATCAAAATAACTGTTGTAGTTTCTCAGTCACCTTGGGCGTTAGCTCCCCCTCCCACTCCCCCTCCCACTCCCTTTCCCCCTCCCCTCCCACACTCTCTCTCCGCCCACACCTTCTACCCCCCACATCCTCTCCCCCTCACCCCACACCCTCTCCCCTTCCCCTCCCACTCTCTATCCCCCTCCCCTCCCACACTCTCTCCCCCTCCCCACCACACCCTCTCCCCCTCCCCCCCACACCCTCTCCCCCTCCCACACTCTCTCCCCATCCCCTTCCACACCCTCTCCCCCACCCTTCCCAGAATCTCTTCCCACCCCTCCCACACCCTCACCCCCTCCCCTCCAATTCTTTCTCCCCCCCACACCCTCTACCCCTCCCCTCCCACTCCCTCTACCCCTCTCCTCCCACTCCCTCTACCCCTCCCCTTGCACACTTTCTCCCCCTCCCCTCCCACACCCTCTCCCCCTCCCCTCCCACAACCTCTCCCCCTCCCCTCCCACACCCTCACCCTCTCACCTCCCACACCCTCTCCCCTCCCACACCCTCTCCCCCTCCCCTCGCACACCCTCTTCCCCCTCCCCAACCACAACCTCTCCCCCTCCCCTCCCACAACCTCTCCCTCTCCCCCCCACTTCCTCTCCCCCTCCCCTCCCACTTCCTCCCCTCCCCTCCCACAACCTCACCCCATTCCCTCACACACCCTCTCCCCCTCCCCCCCACACTTTCTCCCCCTCCCCTCCCACACCCTTTCCCCTCCCCTCCCACAACCTCTCCCCCTCCCCTCCCACACCCTGTCCCCCTCCCCTCCCACTTCCTCCCCTCCCCTCCCACAACCTCACCCCATTCCCTCACACACCCTCTCCCCCTCCCCTCCCACACTTTCTCCCCCTCCCCTCCCACACCCTTTCCCCTCCCCTCCCACAACCTCTCCCCCTCCCCTCCCACAACCTCCACCCCCTCCCCTCACACACCCTCTCCCCCTCCCCTCCCACTCTTTCTCCCCCTCCCACACCATATCCCCTCTCCTCCCCCATCCTCTCCCCCCCCCTCCCACACCCTCTCCCCCTCCCCTCCCACACCCTCTCCCCCTCTCCTCCCACCTCCCACCCTCCCCAAACCTCTTGTCCTATTGCTTTGCCCCTCCCTTTAAAGGCTGGGGTGTGGAGTGGGGTTCTAGCCTGGGAACACAGTCGTGGGTCTAGGGGAGGGAGTGCCGCACTGTCAGAGGGTAGTTCAGAGTCAACAACATTGCTTCTCTGACGATGGTATCATCTTAGTCCCAGATCCTTTGTGTATTGAATTCAAACTGCACCCATCTGGCATTACCTGGGTCTCTGAATTAACGATGTGGTGATAATGCCACCAGGCCATTGCTGTGCCCGCCTTCCCACTCTCTCTTGGGAGAGGGGGTGGTTGAGGTGGGGGAAGGGGATTAACAATCTCTCAATTTTGAGAAAAGGGGCAGGGGTTGGGATTCCACTCTGAGGCCTTGGGATAATGTCGGTTGCATCACAAAACAGATTTGCACGATCTTTAATCAGTCCCTGGGATCTTGCTGTGCGCAAATTGGCTGCTGCATTTCTCACTCTGCGGCAGTGATCAATTTATCCTTCCGTGGGATGGGGGGGTACCTATTCATCTGGCATTGATTGAGAATCTAACCCCGTGTCAGGGCACAGTTTAACCCCCATTGTGAGCCATCGAGTCATTTAGACCCTTCAGCTCAACCAGTCCATGCTGACCATAATCCCAAACTAAACTAGTCCCTCATAGAACATAGAAAAATACAGTGCAGTACAGGCCCTTCGGCCCTCGATGTTGCGCCGATCCAAGCCTACCTAACCTACACTAGCCCACTATCCTCCATGTGCCTATCCAATGCCCGTTTAAATGCCCATAAAGAGAGAGTGTCCACCACTGTTACTGGCAGGGCATTCCATGAACTCACGACTCGCTGAATAAAGAATCTACCCCTAACATCTGTCCTATACCTACCTCCCCTTAATTTAAATCTATGCCCCCTCGTAATAGCTGACTCCATACATGGAAAAAGGTTCTCATTGTCAACCCTGCCTAAACCCCTAATCATCTTGTACACCTCTATCAAGTCACCCCTAAACCTTCTTTTCTCCAATGAAAACAGCCCCAAGTCCCTCAGCCTTTCCTCATACGATCTTCCTACCATTCCAGGCAACATCCTGGTAAACCTCCTCTGCACCCGTTCCGGTGCCTCCACGTCCTTCCTATAGTATGGCGACCAAAACTGCACACAATACTCCAGATGAGGCCGCACCAGACTCTTATACAACTGCAACATGACCTCAGGACTCCGGAACTCAATTCCTCTACCAATAAAAGCCTCCTGCCTGCTCCTGGCCCATATCCTTCCAACCTTTCCTATTCCTGTACTTATCCAAGTGTCTTTATCCAAATGTTTACCTATTTATTTACTTCTGAAAATGTGTTGCTGGAAAAGCGCAGCAGGTCAGGCAGCATCCAAGGAACAGGAGATTCGACGTTTCGGGCATAAGCCCTTCTTCAGGAAATCCTGTCCAAAAGGAAGAAGGGCTCATGCCCGAAACGTCGAATCTCCTGTTCCTTGGATGCTGCCTGACCTGCTGCGCTTTTCCAGCCACACATTTTCAGCTCTGATCTCCAGCATCTGCAGTCCTCACTTTCTCCTCCTATTTATTTACTTATCTATGCTATTTAACTCTGTGATCTGCCTGTATTGTTCATAAGACAAAGCCTTTCACTGCGCCTCAGTACAAGTGACAATAAATTCAATTGAATTATAAACATTGTAACTCTCCCCACGTCCACCACTTCCTCAGGAAGTTCATTCCACTCACAAACAATTCTGTATAAAATAAAATTGTTTCTCGTGCCTTTTTAAAATCTTTCTCCTCTCACCTTAAAAATATACCATGATGTTGTGAAATACTCCATCCTAGGGAAAAGACTTTACTCACCCCTCGTGATTTTATAAACTTCTATAAAGTCGCCCCTCAGCCTCCTATGTTCTGGTGAAAAAAGTCCCAGTTTCTACTTAGAAGTCAAGCTCTTCATTCCTAACAACATCCTGGTAAATCTCTCCTGAACCCTCTCCAGCTTGATAATGTCCTTCCTATAACAGGGAGACCAGAACTGGATATAGTACTCCAGCCGAGGCCTCACCAAAGTCCTGTACAACCCCAACATGATGTCATTTGTAAATATATTTGTAAAAGCGCCTGAGCTATTGCAGAGCGGTCTAAGCCGCTGAGTTCAGGTTGTAGACTCCAAAGCAGGGAGGGTTCAAGTCCAGCTGCTGCCTAATGTTCCCATTACTGTGCTGCGTGTTAAATTTCAGTGTTAAGCACTGCTGTATTAAAATTCCAACACCACACCTGATTTTGGGGGTGGCTCAGTGGTTAGCACTGCTGCCTCACAGCACCAGGGTCTCAGGTTAGATTCCAGCCTCGGGCAATTGTCTGTGTGGAGTATACACATTCTCTGCGTGGGTTTCCTCCGGGTGCTCCAGTTTCCTCCCACAGTCCAAAGATGTGCAGGTCAGGCTGAACTGGCCGTGCTGAATTGCCCCATAGTATTAGTCAGAGGGAAATGGGTCTGGGTGGGTTACTCTTCGGAGGGTCGGTGTGGACAGCTTGGGCCGAAGGGCCTGTTTCCACACTGTAGGGAATCTAATCTAATTTAATCATATTGCCATTCCATCAGTGTCACTGAGTCAGAATTCTGGACCACCCTCCCTCAGGGCTTTGTGGATGTCTCCACAGCTCATGGACTGTGGGGATTCCAGAAGGTAGCATACCCCCTTCTGAAGGGGGCAACTAGGGATGGGCAATAAATACTGGACCCAGCCAATTTTGCCCACATTCCCATGAATGCAACTTAAAAAAAACATGTCGCTGTGGGTCTGGAGTCACGTGTAGGTGACCAGGTAAGGGTGGTAGGTTTCCTTCCCTGAAGGATTAGTGAACCAGATGGGGTTTTACAGAAATGGGTGTGAGTTCCTTGGTCAGTGTCACACTGAAAAACTTGCAAATCTGGATCTTTTTTAATGAATTGAATTGGAATTTCTCTCGCTGTTGTAATGGGAGTACACACTGCTGTGACTGAGCCAGGGAACGGATGTTTGTGGGTGTGGTGTCTATCAAACGGGGCTGCTCTCTGTTAAATTGAGGGCAGGAAACCAGGCAGAACCTCACCCCCAACCCTCAGAGAATGGTAACCATGGGATTCTCTGTGTCCACCCAATGGGCAGGTCCGCAGGTGTCATGGTGGTGCAATGGTTTAGAATCCAGAGATACAGGGGGCATGGGTTCACATCCCATCCCCACAGATGTTGGAATTCAATGTATAGACATAGTTTAAAGATAAAGGGGGTGCGGACTACTGGTTGTGGTGGATCCAGAGTAGGGAATTCCGCCCCCCCGCCCCCACCCCCTCTCGGATTGTGGCAACAGTTGAAGTTGAAATTGTTCACTTTATCTCACTGTAATATTCAACTGTAAAATGCGAGTGAGAGTAGATCATTCAATTCAATTCAATAGATAGACTCTTGATTAGATTAGATTACTTAGATTAGATTACTTACAGTGTGGAAACAGGCCCTTCGGCCCAACAAGTCCACACCGACCCGCCGAAGCGCAACCCACCCATACCCCTACATTTACCCCTTACCTAACACTACGGGCAATTTAGCATGGCCAATTCACCTGACCCGCACATCTTTGGACGGGATCATTAGTGACGGGATCAAGGGTTACGGGGAGAAGGCAGGAGAATGGGATTGAGAAACATACCATGATCGAATGACATCGCAGATTCAATGGGCCAAATGGCCTAATTCCTTTACCTTCTCGTCTTATTGTCTAAGCACGCACCACAGCAAGAAAATTCTTCCAACCTCGACATTGTTGCCATTTGATTTATTTCCCACCAGAGGGCAGAGTTGTCCATTATTTTTTCAGCAAAACCTAAGATTCTGTGTGTGCAGGCCCCTTTAATTCCACCCAGCGGGCTGAGTTGCCATGGTTACTGGTGTTGTATGGAGATTAAGTACTTTAATTTCTCAAGTAAAGATGATGACAACAACAACTACCATCCTATTTTACTGAAACAGGGAAAAATGTCTTCATTTGCCTTCATTGCTCAGACCTTTAAGTGTAAGGGTTGGGGCGTTATGTTGAAGTTGTAGAGGATATTGGTGAGGCTGGAGTACTGTGTCCAGCTCTGGTCACCCTGTTATAGGGAGGATCTTATTAAGCTGAACAGGGCTCAGAAAAGATTTACCAGTATGTTGCTGGGAATGGAGGGTTTGAGATATAAAAATAAAAGTGGAACCTTTTTCACTGGAGTGTAGGAGGTTGAATGGTGGCCTTACTGATGTTTGTATACTCATGAGGGGTGTGGATACAGCAAATGGCAAGGGTCTTTTCTCTGGGGAATGGGTATTCAAGACTATGGGGCATATTTTTGAGAAGAAAGATTTAAAAAGGACATGAGGGGCATGTGTGAAATGTACTGGCAGAGAAAGTGGATGAAGCATGTACAATTAAAAGACATTTGAATTGGAAATGTTTGGAAGGATATGGGCCAGGAGCAGGCAGGTGGGAATAATAGTTTGGGAATTTGGTCGGCATGGACTGGTTGGACCGAAGGGTCTGTTTCAATGGCCCAGAGAGTGGTGAGTCTGTGGAATTCTCAACCACATAGATCAAAACATTAAATATTTTAACTGAGTTAGATACAGCTCTTGGGGTTCAAGGGATCAATGGGTAGGGGGGTGGGGGGAGAAAGTGGGAACAGGAGACTGGGTTGGATGATAGCCCTGGTCATATCGAATGGGGGAGCAGGCTTGAAGGGCCGAATGGCCTACTCCTGCTCTGGTTTTCTCTTAGGAAGAACAGCAACAGCAGAGGTTTTAATATTCACTCAGGTAGCTGCTTTAGTGTGTGCCTAGAGTGTGACCATCAGCTGGATTCTGTAAAGGTAACATCCTGCCAAACCATGGAGCTGCTCTCTCCTCAAAGAGAAAGAGAGAGAGAGAGACAAATAGTGACGGTTTAACCTGAAGGTCTCCACGTCTCAGGCGAGGGGAGAGATTGAGGAGCAGACCCTTCATGGTACCCATCACCCAGTGCAGGGATTGAACCCTGTTGGCATCACCCTGCAGTGCAAACCAGCCATCCAGGCCAACCCTGTACCTTACCACTGACTCCCTACCTCTGTATCCCCACAGGGCCATCCTCGCTGTCCAATCCCACCCTCATAATGTACTACGGTAGCTTTGTATAATACAGTGAGCTCCTGATGAAGGGCTTTGGCCTGAAACGTAGATTTTCCTGCTCCTCGGATGCTGCCTGACTTGCTGTGCTTTTCCAGCACTATTCCAATCTTGATCTATTGAGTTTTGAGAAGATTTGTAGCACAGGTTGAGGTTTTGGATGTAGGTATGCTCACTGAGCTGGAAGGTTCATTTCCAGATGTTTCGTCACCATACTAGATAACATCTTCAGTGGTGAAAATGTGTTGCTGGAAAAGCACAGCAGGTCAGGCAGCATCCAAAGAACAGGAGATTCGACATTTCGGGCATAAGCCCTTCTTCAGGAATGAGAAAAGTGTGTCCAGCAGGCTAAGATAAAAGGTAGGGAGGAGGGACTTGGGGGAGGGGCGATGGAGATGTGATAGGTGGAAGGAGGTCAAGGTGAGGGTGATAGGCTGGAGTCTGTGCAGAGGAGATGACCTGGGGTGTGCAGTGAGAGAGGGACTCACTGAAATCCTTGTAGAGGGAGGAAGAGAGCTTCTTCAAGGAAGGCATCCTTGCAACATCTTCAGTGGGCCTCAGGTGAAGCACTGCTGATAATTCCTGCTTCCTACTTATATGTGTGGGGTTTTTGGGTTGGTGATGTCATTTCCTGTGGTGCAGTCACTTCCTGTTCTTTTTCTCAGGGGGTGGTAGATGGGGTCTAACTCGATGTGTTTGTTGATAGAGTTCCAGTTAAATGCCCTGCTTCTAGGATCACCCTGTGCGTTTCTCTGTTTGGCTTGTCCTAGAATGGATGTGTTGTCCCAGTCAAAATGGTGTCCTTCCTTATCTTCCTTTTGTGGCTAGTTGATATTCATGTTTCCTGGTGGCTAGTTTTCTGCCTGTTTGTCCAATGTAGTGTTTGTTACAGTCCTTGCACGGTATTTTGTAAACGATGTTAGTTTTGCTTGTTGGCTGTATGGGCTCTTTCATGTTCATCAGCTGTGGTGGGTTTGTGGGCTACCATGATGCCAAGGGGTCTGAGTAGTCTGGCAGTCATTTCAGAGATGTCTTTGATGAGGGGGAGAGTGGCTAGGGTTTCTGGCTGCGTTTTGTCTGCTCGTTTGGGTTTGTTGCTGAGAAATTGGCAGACTGGGTTCATTGGGTAGCCATTCTTTTTGAATACACGGTATAGGTGGTTTCCCTCTGCTATGCACATTTGCCACAATCCACTAAGTGGCAGCTTTCCACTGCATTTTGGCCAATAGTGTTTTGCTTGTTTCTGAGGGGCTGCTGCGTCAGAGGAGTTGTCAGACTGCAGTCAAGACAATAAGCCCAGGTCTCATCGGTTCTCAGGGAAATAAGTGCACAAAATAGGAGCAGGAATAGCCCCTTCCAGGATGCCCCACCATTCAATAAGTTTAGATTACTTACAGTGTGGAAACAGGCCCTTCGGCCCAACAAGTCCACACCGACCCGCCGAAGCGCAACCCACCCATACCCCTACATTTACCCCTTACCTAACACTACGGGCAATTTAGCATGGCCAATTCACCTGACCCGCACATCTTTGGATTGTGGGAGGAAACCGGAGGAAACCCTCGCAGACACGGGGAGAACGTGCAAACTCCACACAGTCAGTCGCCTGAGTCGGGAATTGAACCCGGGTCTCAGGCGCTGTGAGGCAGCAGTGCTAACCACTGTGCCACCGTGCCGCCCACTGTGGATTTCTGCAGTGCACCTTGTAGATGGTACACACTGCTGCTACTGAACGTTAGTGATTAGATTCCCTACAGTGGAAACAGGCCCTTCGGTCCAACAACTTCACACCGACCCTCCGCAGAGTAACCCACCCAGACGCATTTACCTCTGACCAATGCACCTAACACTGTGGGCAATTTAGCACAGCCAATTCACCCTGACCTGCACATCTTTGGACTGTGGGAGGAAACCGGAGCACCCGGAGGAAACCCACGCAGACACGGGGAGAACGTGCAAACTCCACACAGTCACCTGAGGCTGGAATCAAACCCAGGTCCCTGATGCTGTGAGGCAGCAGTGCTAACCACTGGGCCACCACGAGTGGATGTTGATGGACAGGGTCCCAGGGAAAGTTGCAGTGTTTTATCTGGTGGTTAGTGTAGACGATGCCCACTGTCCGACACTTGGGAGCTGAATGGGTGCATGGAGAAGAAACAAGAATAACTTTCATATATTTCTGTGTTTTTTACTATTGTTTTGTGTTTATATACATTTGATAATCACAGGACATCCACAAAATCTCTTGTAACCTAATAAGATATGTAATAAGAAGTGATAACATAGATCTAGGTGCTATACAAAGGCAGCTAAAATCAATCAAAGTTTCTTGAGGGGATGCAACTCAACAGTACCATCAGAGGGGCGGGAGTTGTTTGCCTCTGACGTTGATTGGTGGAAAGAATTGTCTATCTGGCTGTAAGGGGCGGGTTGCCAAAGAGTTTAATTATTGATTGGGGCGGATAGCTGTCCATCAGACGGTTTTTGGGGGCGGGGCAGCAGGTGGGGACTCTTGATTCTGATTGGAGGTAGCGTCAGCCGTCCGATGCTCTGGATGGTGATTGGTCATCAGTGTTGTCTGTCAGTTTACACCGCGGGAAACCGAAAGCTGATTGGTAAATTAGCTATCCGTCAGTCATATATGGGTGGGTTCGCCATACACCTGATGCAGATTGGTGCAGCTCGATTCTATCACCAAGTGTGGGGCGGGATTTCTGCTTTCCTGATGCTGATTGGTGAATATGGCCGTCGGACGGCCACGGAGTTGATTGGATTGCAATATACCAGAGATTGATTGGTGAAGGATGCTGTCTATCAGTATATATAGGGGCGGGTGTCTGAGTCGCTGATGTTTATTGGTGAGTAGCGCTATCTATCAGCATTGAGAGGGAGGGAGTCTGAATCCAGGACGTTGATTGGTGAAGAGGGCTGTCTATAAGCTAATGCTATTAGGCGTCCGAACCTTTGATGCTGATTGGTGAAGAAAGCTGTCTATCAGCCATGGGGCGACGGGTTTTCTGAACTCTTGATGCTGATTGGTGAAAAGCTGAATCAGACAGCGGGGGCGGTTGTCTGAATCCCGGATGCTGATTGGTGAGAAGGGCAGTCTATCAGCACCTGCGTGGGCCGTCAGAACTATAGATATTGATTGGTGAGAAACACTGTCCATCAGCTGGGGAGGGGCGGGCTACCAGAATCCTTGATGCTGATTGGTGCAGATGGTTGTCTTTCTGCCCTTGAGAGGTTGGGTTCGGGCGGCGAGGCCAGGCCGGGCCTGGGTGGCTGGGATTCCCGTGATCGGTTCTTTATCGGAGGCTGGTGCCCACCCCCACATTCCAGGATCCACCTGAGGGAAGGAGGCGGAGAGACTCAGCCCATCCCCCCAACTCTCCCCCCCCTTCCCCCTCCCCCCACTCTCTTTCCCCCTCCCCCCCCACTCTCTTTCCCCCTCCCCCCCCACTCTCTTTCCCCCTCCCCCCCACTCTCTTTCCCCCTCCCCCCCCACTCTCTTTCCCCCTCCCCCCCCACTCTCTTTCCCCCTCCCCCCCCACTCTCTTTCCCCCTCCCCCCCCACTCTCTTTCCCCCTCCCCCCCCACTCTCTTTCCCCCTCCCCCCCCACTCTCTTTCCCCCTCCCCCCCACTCTCTTTCCCCCTCCCCCCCCCACTCTCTTTCCCCCTCCCCCCCCACTCTCTTTCCCCCTCCCCCCCCACTCTCTTTCCCCCTCCCCCCCCACTCTCTTTCCCCCTCCCCCCCCACTCTCTTTCCCCCTCCCCCCCCCACTCTCTTTCCCCCTCCCCCCCCCACTCTCTTTCCCCCTCCCCCCCCACTCTCTTTCCCCCCTCCCCCCCCCACTCTCTTTCCCCCTCCCCCCCCCACTCTCTTTCCCCCTCCCCCCCCCCACTCTCTTTCCCCCTCCCCCCCCCCACTCTCTTTCCCCCTCCCCCCCCCCACTCTCTTTCCCCCTCCCCCCCCCACTCTCTTTCCCCCTCCCCCCCCCCCCCCACTCTCTTTCCCCCTCCCCCCCCCACTCTCTTTCCCCCTCCCCCCCCACTCTCTTTTCCCCCCCATCCCCCACCCCCTCAGTCTCTCCTCCCATGCCCCCAGTTTCCTCCTCCCCTGCCCCACCTCCGCATCCCCCATTCCCCACCCTCCAACCCAGCATTCCCACCACCCACTGTCTCCCTCGCCCATGCAGCACCCACTTTCCACCCCAACCTATCGCCTCCAGCAAGCACCCACCATGAGCCCCTCCCCAATCAACATTCATCTCAGCCACACCCCTACCCTCACTCTCACCCAGCACGAACCTGCCCATTCCTCTACTGTACCTGACACGGCCAACCTCTGCCTCTCCAGCACCCAATTCACTCTGCCCCCACCATCTAGACCAGCGTTCGGACCTCTTGTTGTCTGTGCGGGTTTGGCAATAATTGCCCTTCCTTGCCCCACCCCCACCCTGGAATCTTCCCCCATTTTAATGTGTGCGATATTTATTTTGTTTCAGATGTGGGATGAGCTGGCTAAGGTTTTGTGGGGTGCGGCCCGCGTGGGGAAGGTCTACGCGGAGAAACAGAGTGAGGAGCTGAGGCTGGCTGTTTGTAATTCGGGGCTGGGGCCTGTCCTGAGGAAGGTCCAAGTTGCTGCAGAGCAATGCGTCAGTTCTGTCTTCGTCCACCGACAGGTAACAGCTTGAATGTGGCAACCTGTCTCTGGGACAGTCAGGGGTCAGAGAGAATTCTTCTAAATATTAAATCTGTCTGCTCCTCAGGACTGTCCACCATGGGGTAGTGGGTCACACTTTATAGCATACGAATGTATGAATTAGGAGAAGTAGGCCGTTCGCCCCCTTGAATCTGCTCTGCCAATAAATCAAATAAAAATTAACTAATTTGTGGGCGGCACGGTGGCACAGTGGTTAGTACTGCTGCCTCACAGCGCCTGAGACCCGGGTTCAATTCCCGACTCAGGCGACAGACTGTGTGGAGTTTGCACGTTCTCCCCGTGTCTGCGTGGGTTTCCTCCGGGTGCTCCGGTTTCCTCCCACAGTCCAAAGATGTGCGGGTCAGGTGAATTGGCCATGCTAAATTGCCCGTAGTGTGAGGTAAGGGGTAAATGTAGGGGTATGGGTGGGTTGCGCTTCGGTGGGTCGGTGTGGGCCGAAGGGCCTGTTTCCACACTGTAAGTAATCTAATCTAATCTAAATGGGGTGGCACAGTGGTTAGCACTGCTGCCTCACAGCGCTAGGGACCCAGTCTCAGGTGGCTGTCTGTGTGGAGTTTGCACATTCTCCCCATATCTGTGTGGGTTTCCTCCGGGTGCTCCGGTTTCCTCTCAGTCCAAAGATGTACAGTTTAGGGTGGTATACTTTGCCTGGAGAGTTTCCTGGGCAGAAGTGGGTACTACAGATGCCAGAGATTAGAGTCAAGATTAGAGTGATGCTGGAAAAGCACAGCAGATCAGGCAGCATCAAAAAAAGCCCTTCATCAGAAAGTACTTCTGTTGTTCACACAGATGACTGATGGTGATGCTATGTAAATGCAATTATTTTGTGTGTCATATCAAGGCAACCCTGAACAATGAGCGACCCAGGGTTTGGGAGATGGAGGATGGGTACCCCATGGAGGATTGAGATATATAAGATTATGAAAGGATTGGACACTGTGGCAGCAGGAAACATGTTTCCGCTGATGGGTGAGTGCCGAACCAGAGGACACAGCTTAAAAATACGGGGTAGACCATTTAGGACAGAGATGAGGAGAAACTTCTTCACCCAGAGAATGGTGGCTGTGTGGAATGCTCTGCCCCAGAGGACAGTGGAGGCCCAGTCTCTGGATTCATTTAAGAAAGAGTTGGATAGAGCTCTCAAAGATAGTGGAATCAAGGGTTATGGAGATAAGGCAGGAAGCAGATACTGAGTAGGAATGATCAGCCATGATCACATTGAATGGTGGTGCAGGCTCGAAGGGCAGAATGGCCTACTCCTGCACCTATTGTCTATTATCTACCCAATGTGTTTTTTTTTGCTCTTGTCTTTCAGAGAGGAGTGCGAGCGTTCAAAGAGCGTCCTCCAGTTGATGGAGAAGATGAGGCCTCTCGATGGAACCTTGCCTCCGAGATGGCTCCAGAATATTCCGGCAGCGCGATGGGGAAAGGGAGCCAGGAGACAGCTGACGCCCGGTTGGCCAAGAGTTCCTTGCTGAGCAGAGAGGGAGGAGGGCAGCCGGACCCGGTCCGTCCGACAACGAGTGGATTTGGGGGCGGGGCCCCCCTCTTCACCCCCGCGGGCCCTGGGCTGGGGCTGACCAGGGGTTTCCACGACGAGGCCTCGGTGCGGGGTCTGAGCCCGGAGGACATCGCCAAGGCCAGGAACACCAAGCCGAGCCGAGTGAAGTGCAGCCAATCCAAAGGCCCCAGACAAACGGTGAGTGCATCATCCAACACTTGGACGCGATGGCAGCACGAGGAGGAGGCAGAGGCGTGCTATTCCCTCTTCCCGTGTTTCTTAGATTAGATTAATTTTACAGTGTGGAAACAGGACCTTCGGCCCAACAAGTCCACACCGACCCGCCAAACCGCAACCCACCCATACCCCCACATTTACCCCTTACCTAGCACTACGGGCAATTTAGCATGGCCAATTCACCTGACTTGCACATCTTTGGACTGTGGGAGGAAAACGGAGCACCCGGAGGAAACCCACGCAGACACTGGGAGAACTTGCAAACTCCACACAGTCAGTCGCCTGAGTCGGGAACTGAACCCGGGTCTCTGGCGCTGTGAGGCAGCAGTGCTAACCACTGTGTCACTGTGCTGCCCACTACCACACAATCACTAACCACACAACACCAGGTTACAGTCCAACAGGTTTATTTGGAAGCACTAGCTTTCGGAGCGACGCTCCTTCATCAGGTGGTTGTGAAGCAGGACCCTAAGACACAGAATTTATAGCAAACGATTACGGTGTCATGCAACTGAAATGATATAGTGAACAAACCTAGATTGTTGTTAAACCTTTCAACTTTTTTATAAAACCTTCAGTTATCTCGAGAATGTAACTTAAAAGAAGTTCTGGGATTTAGATATAAATGAAACCTGCAACCCATTCTAAAAGATGAAAGACTTAACAACAATCTAGATTTGTTCAGCGTTTCGTTTCAGTTACACTATAAATTCTGTGTCATATGATCCTGTCCCACTGCTACCTGAAGGAGCTTCTGAAAGCTTCCAAATAGACCTGTTGAACTGTAACCTGGTGTTGTGTGGGTTTTAACTTTGTCCACCCCAGTCCAACACCGGCTTCTCCACATTAATGAATAATGACGGTGTCCCCAGAAGGAACTCGACCTGTGGATTGACCTTCACAAGGGAAGGGGCTGGTGATGGAGAAGGTCCAATCAAAGATGTGTGCCCAGTGGGAGAGGCTTTTGACTGTTCCATTTTCTTTCCTGTTCCTAGATAAGTGAGCGAGCCCGTGAAAGGACAGTGCCCTCTTCACGAATTGGCCGTTTGGCGAACTTTGGAGGTAAGGCCGCTTGCACTCGGGATTTGACCCCGTGCTCCCCAGGGCTTTAGCCTGGTTTCTCTGGATTGCTCACCCTGTGACCTAACCACGAGAACACCATCTCCCCATCGGCTTTCAGGAACGGGGCAGGGTAATGTTTGGACAGCAGTGCACCCCCCCCCCAAATGCACTTGTTACGAGGGGAGTATTGAGTAACAGTGTTTCCTTTGGCAGGTTTAGCGGTGGGCCTTGGTATTGGTGCGTTGGCAGAAGTGGCCAAAAAGTCAGTGAGTGGAAACCAGACGTCAAAAGGTGCGAGCTCAGCATTTGAACTTTCTGTCCTAATAGTTTTTAGGTAATACAGTTGAGAATGAAGTTTTCTTCGCTCTCTGTCGCTCGCGCTCTATCTCTCTCTGTCGTTCTCTCTCGCTCGCTCTATTTCTCTCTGTCGTGCTCTCTCGCGCTCTCACCGTCACTTCTTTGTCTCTCTCATTTTCTCTTTTTGTATTTTTTCTTTCTTTCTTTCTCTCTCTCTTTCTCTCTTTCTCTCTCTCTCTCTCTCTCTCTATATAACACTCTTATTTCCCTCTTGCCGTTTCTCTCATTTTCGCGCGCGCTCTCTCTCTCTCTCCTTGTCTCTCTCTGTCTCTCTTCTTTTCTTTCTTGCTCTCTCTCTCTCTTCTGTATCATTCCCTCGCTCAGGGTGGCACAGCTCATACGTGATATGTGGCTTAATTCCATATACCTACCATTGGTTAATATCCCTTAATTCATCTGCTTTACAGAAATTTATCTCTCTCAGATTTAAGCTAACAACTGACCCAGTATCCACTGCAGTTTGTGGAAACGAGTTCCAAATCTCTACCACCCTTTTCACATAAAAGTGCTTCTGAACATCTCTGTGGTACAGTCTGGTTCTAATTCTAGAGTCAGCTAGCACGGAAACAGACCTTCAAACCAACCTGTCCACGCTGACCATGTTCCCAAACAAAACTAGTCCCACTTAACTGCATTTGGCCCATATCCCTCCAAATGTCTTTTTCTTATCCAAATGTCTTTTAAATGTTAAAAATCGCACAACGCCAGGTTTATTTGGAAGCACTAACTTTCCTGACTAAGTGCAGGTGGTTAGAGTTAGAGTTAGACTGAATTCACAGATGTTTTAGTCGTTCTGTACTATTATAATACTTCAATCCTTGCTTGCTTCAACACAGACCACAAAGGATTACTGGACTCCAACCCCTTCCTATCGGAGGCTAATGCTGAACGCATCGTGGATACATTGTGCAAGGTGCGAGGAGCTGCTCTGAAGATCGGGCAGATGCTTAGCATTCAAGGTATGTTTTCCCACTGCGCTGACTCCTTCCTTCTCACTGACAGCTCCAGTCTCTGTCGAAACACTCGGTGTGTCTCTCTCCTGCCAGCCCAGCTTCGCTCCAAGGGCAATGGGTTCTTCCTCCATTCTCTGGGTGTAGGCAAGCCAGGCCTTTATCATCCATCCTGGAAAAGCGCAGCAGGTCAGGCAGCATCCAAGGAACAGGAGATTTGACGTTTCGGGCATAAGCCCTTCTTCAGGGCTTATGCTCGAAACGTCTATTCCCCTGCTCCTCGCGTGCTGCCTGACCTTCTGCGCTTTTCCAGCAACACATTTTCAGCTCTGATCTCCAGCATCTGCAGACCTCACTTTCTCCCCTTTATCGTCCATCCTCTGTTTCCTTTTTGAGAATGTGTATCTAAGCTTCTCTCGTTTACTCATGTGACATTTTCAGAATTAAAAATCTCACAACACCAGGTTATAGTCCAACAGGTCTGGAAACTGTTGGACTATAACCTGGTGTTGTGATTTTTAACTTTGTACACCCCAGTCCAACACCAGCATCTACAAATCATGACATTTTCAGAAGTTGTTTAATGTTTGTGGTTACTGAGTTGGCAATTTTAAACATTTTGTAGCCTTTTTCTAAGAGTTTCTGTCATGGTTAACTTTCTTTTAACGCAGTTTTTGTAATGATGGTTTCTCATGGTGTGTGGAGTTCCGTAATCATGAGCTAGTAATAGCAGAGGAAGTCCTATCCTGGACCCTATCTCTTTTATTCTCTAATCGTCTGTGTCCGTCTCCCAGTCCCCGCCCAACCCTTTCACCAGCATCTGACCTTTTGCATCTCTAACCCCCCCCCACACAGACACACACAGACACCAGATGAGAGGTTGTTGGCCAGAAATGTTATCCTTGTTTCGCTTGTTACAGATGATGCATTTGGTATGTTTTATTTTATTGGTCAGAGTATTGAGTACAGGTGTTGGGAGGTCATGTTGCGGCTGCACAGGACATTGGTTAGGCCACTGTTGGAATATTGCGTGCAATTCTGGTCTCCTTCCTTTCGGAAAGATGTTGTGAAACTTGGAAGGGTTCAGAAAAGATTTACAAGGATGTTGCCAGGGTTGGAGGATCTGAGCTACAGGGAGAGGCTGAACAGGCTGGGGCTGTTTTCCCTGGAGCGTCAGAGGCTGAGGGGTGACCTTACAGAGGTTTACAAAATTATGAGGGTCATGGATAGGATAAATAGACAAAGTCTTTTCCCTGGGGTGGGGGAGTCCAGAACTAGAGGGCATAGGTTTAGGGTGAGAGGGGAAGGATATAAAAGAGACCTAAGGGACAATGTTTTCACAAAGGGTGGTATGTGTATGGAATGAGCTGCCTGAGGAAGTGGTGGAGGCTGGTACAATTACAGCATTTAAGAGGCATTTGGATGGGTATGTGAATAGGAAGGGTTTGGAGGGATATGGGCCGGGTGCTGGCAGGTGGGACTAGATTGGGTTGGGATATCTGGTTGGCATGGGACGGGTTGGACTGAAGGGTCTGTTTCCATGCTGTACGTCTCTATGATGCCTGTCCTGACCTTCTAGTTGCAGTATTCTGTGTTGTTATAACTGTGCACTTAGCTGGAACCCAGAGGGTTGCTATTTAATGCCAAAGCATGTAAAACTAAGAGGATTTATAGTTGATACAGCAGTCACGTGCCTGCTAGCTGCTTGCACTGACTTTACAGATGGCTTACCTTTGCCTTCACATATAGGGTATTTAAAAGAGCCAGATGTGGTAGAACTCTGGGTAGATCACAGCTGGGTGTTGTGTGCAGTGTGGGATGTGTCATAGAGATGTACAGCACAGAAACAAACCCTTTGGTCTGACTTGTCCACGCCGACCAGATATCCCAACCCAATCTCGTTCCACCTGCCAGCACCCGGCCCATATCCCTCCAAACCCTTCCTATTCATATACCCATCCAAATGTCTCTTAAATGCTGTAATTATACCAGCCTCTACCCACTTTCTCTGACACCACTTCCTGATGAAGATTTTTGCAGGAAAAGTCGATTTTCCTGCTCATCGGATGCTGTCTGACCTGCTGTGCTTTTCCAGCACCACTCTGGCCTAGACCCTCACTTTCTCTGGCAGCTCATTCCACACACACATCACCCTCTGCGTGAAAAAGTTGTCCCTTCGGTCTCTTTAATCTCTTTCCCCTCTCACCCTATACCTATGCCCTCTAGTTCTGGACTCCCTCCACCCCAGGGAAAAGACTTTGTCTATTTACCCTTTCCATGCCCCTCATGATTTTATAAACCTCTATAAGGTCACCCCTCAGTCTCTGACGCTCCAGGGAAAACAGTCCCAGCCTGTTCAGCCTCTCCCTGTAGCTCAAATGCACCAACCCTGGCAACATCCTTGTAAATCTTTTCTGAACCCTTTCAAGTTTCACAATATCCTTCTGATAGGAAGGAGACCAGAGTTGCACGCAATGTTCCAGTTTGGAATGTGGAACCTCAGTAAGAATATATTGGCTTTGGAAGGAGAGCAGTGTGTTTTCCCCCAGTTATCAGAACTCTCTTTTGAGGATTTCATTTCTCTCACTAACCCCACCCGGGATGGAGACTGAAACCATTGTACCCTATTTCTGGTGCCGCAGATCACTTGTGTTCTTAGCCCAAGTTCCACACATACGATGGGCCAATATCTCTGAGACATTCCCCCACCCCACCCCCCACCCTGGGGAAGTCCATCGGATTTCCCCAGGCTGCTCCAGCCTCCTCCACGTTTCAAAGATGAGCAGGTTTAGTGGGTTGGCTGTGGGAAACGCGGCATTACGGGGATTGGGTGGGCCTGGGTGGATGCTTGTCAGAGGGTTGGTGTGGACTTGATGGGCTGAATGACCTCTTGCCGCACTGTAGGGACTGTATGGTTCCAAGGCTCACAGCAAATCCTCTCCTACCCTGCAAGTAACTGCACCCCACCACAGGATCTGCTGTCGAGTATGTTGTCACCAAAGGGCCGATAGTGTTTGTGTTCTGAATGTGTTGAACTCGGTGTTGAGTCCTGAGGGCTAAACAGAAAACGAAGGGCTGTTCCTGCACTGCACTTTGCTGGAACACTTGAGGAGGTCCACAACAGAAATGTTTGCAGTGGAGAGCGGTGGTGTCTTGAACCAGGAAGCAACTGGAAATTTGGGGTGCTTCCTGGGGCAGAGTGGTCACCCAGTCTGTTCTTGATATTGCCAGTGCAGAAAAGACCAGATCGTGACCACCGTCATCTTTGGGGACGTTATAAGAAATTGGTGTCGCAGAGTCAGGCCTTTAAGGGGAAAAGGTTGAAAGAAAGACCTGCATTTACATGGCGACTATCAGGTCCTCAGCACAACCCAAAACTCTTCTCTGTCAATGAAGTCCTTCTGAAGCTCAGTCACTGATTTAATGTTAGGGGCGAGGAGAAAGTGAGGATGCTGGAGATCAGAGTCGAGAGTGGGGTGGTGGAAAAGCACAGCAGGTCAGGCAGCATCCCAGGAGCAGGAGGATGGACGTTTCATGCAAAAGCTCTTCTTCATTCCTGATGAAGGGCTTTTGCCCAAAACATTAATTTTCCTGCTCCTCGGATGCTGCCTGACCTGCTGTGCTTTCCCAGCACCACCCTCTCGACAATGCCGGGGATACCCTTTTATTCAAAGAGTCAGAGAAGTTTTCCATCTTCGGCCCATCGTAATAGAAGTGTGCAGCACCCTTTCTGTCCAAAAAGCAGTAGACATTAGTTCAGTTAGTAATATCAAGTCTGAGACTGTTTTTGTCATGCCTCATACATGTTCAGTAGAAGTGACTTTCAGGTCATTCTGCTATAACGCGTGTTTTGTGAACGCGAATTCGCTGCATTGTGACTTGGGGACACTTTGTAAAGCGCGAGCGTTTAAAACGTGTTGGCTGTAACACAGTTACATCGGCAACACTTCAAGCACGGTTTCTAAAGAGCAATTGTTTTTCTCTCTCTCTACAATGAGGGGGTTGGTTACAAAGCACATTTACGCACAGTCAGTACACCCACTCTCTGCAAACCAAAGGCATATGTTTAAGCCATGTACCTTTTGTGAATTACCTGAGAGTTTGGGAAGCCAGTGGTTCCCCATTGCTTTCTGGATGGCATTATGTAAGCCACTCAAAATATACTCGCTAACCAATCAGAAGCATCCTTTTCCCCTTGTGGGATAAATTGTTGCGATTGGGCGAAATGCAAGAATGCCAAATTTTAATCAACGAGTCCAAGGTGGAAGATGTGACAATAGGTTTCTCGTGTGTTTCTTCGCTGGTTAATGAAGGGGCTTGATGCCAGGGAGGGCAAGTGGAGTGAGGATGCTGAAGAGTACCGTGGTGCAGGCTTGAGGGGCTGAATGGACTGTTTGGTTTTCCTATATCCCAGTATGCATGCTGAAGTGTGTTTCAAACTCTCGGCACTGACAATGTTCAGAGAATCACTCACTCTCTCTATTTTCTTTCTCCATGCAGACAGCAGTTTTATCAACCCTCAGCTCCAGCAGATATTTGAGCGTGTGCGGCAGAGTGCAGACTTTATGCCGGCCTGGCAGACGGTGGTGAGTGCTCGAAAGGCAGTTCAAGGCCTCCCCTCCTCTTCCACGACCCTCCACTGACTGCATCTTACTGTTAGATATTTCCTAACGTCCTCCACGATGTCAGTGACTGCACTTGGAGAGTATCTAGTTGGGAGAGAAACTGCCCTCTGTTCATCAGGAAAGGTTTCTACAGTAATTGACCGCCGTGAGCTCTGATTAATGTGGCTCTCTTTAAACACTCTGCTGTAAATTCAAACCTTGCTGCTGGCGTTTGACGATTTTGATGAGTTGCTGCAGTGTACCTTTTGAGGTGGAACTGACTGGCACCACATCCACTCCCTCCACTCCCAATCAAGTGGGGGGCTGCTTTGTCCCTGGATGGTGTCGAACCTCTTGAGTGTTGTTGGGGCTGCCCCCATCCAGGGGCAAGTGGGGAGTATTCCCTCACCCTCCTGATGAGTGCCTTGTAGATGGTGGACGGGATGTGGGAAGTCAGGAGGTGAGTTAGCTAGGAGGGAGATGATATAATGTCACTGGATTAGTCATCCAGAGGCTCAGGCTAATGCTCTGGGGCAGGAGGTCCAATCCCATCATGGCAGATAGTGAAATGTAAGGTTAGTTTCACAGTCACAGTGATGGTGACAGTCATTGATTGTCTTAAATTCCTGTTTAGTTCAGTCAGGGAGAAATCTGCTGTCCTTACTCAGTCTGGACCACAGGTGACTCCAGACCCACAGCAATGTGGTTGACTCTTAATTGTCTCACTGGGTCATTTCTGAGGGCAGTCAGTTCAAGGGCAATTAAGGATGGGCAGCAGCCAGTGTGTCCCATGAACAAAGTATTGCAAATATAAAGGGAGAAGGTACATGTGGGTCACAGCTGGAGGGTCTGGGCTGAGATAGGGCTCTCTGTGAATGGAGTGAACCGGGTGTGCCATTCTCTTCCTCAGAAAGTGCTGGATGAGGAGCTGGGACCCCACTGGCGGGAGAAGCTGGCAGAGTTTGAGGAAAAACCGTTTGCTGCGGCTTCCATTGGTCAGGTGCATCACGGAGAGCTTCAGGATGGCAGGGAGGTGGCCATTAAAATCCAGGTGGGCCGCAGCTCTCTCCTCCAAACAGCTGACCCATCACGTGGACCCATCCTGTGCCCATTAACCCCCCCTGTACCAGTGCTGTTAATCTCCCGTCTCAGTGCCGTTACCCCTGTCCCAGTGCCCATTACCCCGTCCCTGTGCCTGTTACCCCCCCCCACCCCCTGTCCCAGTGCCCATTAATCCCCTGTCCCCGTGCCATTAATCCCCTGTCCCCGTGCCTGTAACCCCCATCCTAGTGCCCATTACCCCCCTGTCCCTGTGCCTGTTACCCCCCCACCCCCTGTCCCAGTGCCCATTACCCCCCATCCCAATGCCGTTACCCCTGTCCCCGTGCCTGTTACCCCCTACCCCTCGCCCCAGTGCCCATTACCCTGGCAGCATCGCCTCTGCTGTGACCAGCTGATTCCATACAGAGTTGAGATCTAACCTTCCCAGTCACCCACATGGACCCATTGCCTGGTTGCGAAAAACAGAAATTGCTGGAAAAGTTCAACAGGTCTGGCATCATCTGTGGAGAGAGAAATCGGAGTTAACCTGACTGGTTTGAGTGACCCTTCCTTGGAATGTTAACTCTGTTTCTCTCTCCGCAGAGTTCACATGCTGCGGAAGGATCACACAAACCCAAAAGGTGAACTCTGATTTCTCTCTCCACTGATGCTGCCAGACCTTCTGAGCTTTTCCAGCAATTTCTGTTTTTGTTTCTGATCTACAGCACCTACAATTCTTTTGTGATTTTATTGTGTTCCTTGCTCTGTTGTATTAGCCTGTGCACTTTGTCTGGTGTGATCTACATTTACTGCATGCAAAACAAAGCTTTTCACTGTACCTAGGTACATGTGACAATAATAAATCAAGTTCAAATCATACTGCTGACCATTGCCTCCCTTCTATTCTGCCTGCTCCCCTTGTTCACTGCCTATTCCTCACATCCGAAACTCCATCCCCAATCGTTCCCTAATCTTCCCTCCCACTTCTCTCCCTCACTCTATGATTGCTGCTCGTTTTCTTCCCCCGTCCCCCTCTTGCGAATCAGGATCTTATCCACATTCCCCCTCGTGAACCCAGTTACTTACAACATCTCCACCACCACCACCCCTGCAGCGTCTCTCCCCCCTCCTCCCAATCTGAGTGATCAGAGTTGTTAGTCTTAATTAACGGGGACCGGGGATGCAGTTCCACACGTGGCTGTAAGATAACAGATTCCCCCTGTGCTCGGCGACAGAGAAGGGTTCGGGATTGAGGTGCTGTGTCGTTGGGGTGTGTGTGTGTTTGACGGTTTGCTCTGTTTGGTGCCACCAGTACCCAGGGATAGCGCGCAGCATCAAGAGTGACGTGGAAAATCTGCTGTCTCTGTTGAAAATGAGCATCTCACTGCCAGAAGGTAAAACAGAATTATTACAGTGCCTAAGGAGACCATTTGGCCCTCACAGGTGAACCAGCTCTCAGAATGAGCAGTTCATTTAGTTCCATTCTCACACCTTCTCCTGTAACACTGCTCATTGTTCCTTGTCAGATAACTTCCTCTTGAATGCCTCAACCAAGTTTCCTTCCACCACTCACAGCACAGTGGCTCAGTGGTTAGCACCGCTGCCTCACAGCGCCAGGGACCCAGGGTTCGATTCCAGCCTCGAGCACCTGCCTGTGTGGAGTTTGTACGTTCTCCCTGTGTCTGCCTCCGGGTGCTCCGGTTTCCTCCCACAGCCCAAAGATGTGCAAGTTACGGTGGATTGGCCGTGCTGAATTGCCCATTGGTGTTCAGGGATGTGTAGGTTAGGTGTATTACCCAGAGGTAAATGTAAAGTCATAGGGTAGGGGAATGGGTCTGGGTGGGATACTCTTCAGAGGGTCGGTGTAGACGTGGTGGGCCGAAGGGCCTGTTTTCACACTGTAGGGATGTTTTTGGATTCTATTGTAATGATCCAGACCTACCTAGCTTTGTGGGAAACTCCTTTTTACATCTTTTCCCAGTTACTTTAAATCTGTGCCCTTTTGTAATTGATCCTTTCACAAGTGGAAATGGTTTCTCCCTCTGTATTCTGCCCGGACCCCTCGTGGTTGGGAATGGTTTCTCCCTCTGTATTCTGCCCGGGTCCCTCGTGGTTAGGAATGGTTTCTCCCTCTGTATTCTGCCTGGACCCCTCGTGGTTGGGAATGGTTTCTCCCTCTGTATTCTGCCCGGACCCCTCGTGGTTGGGAATGGTTTCTTCCTCTGTATTCTGCCCGGACCCCTCGCGGTTGGGAATGGTTTCTCCCTCTGTATTCTGCCCGGACCCCTCGCGGTTGGGAATGGTTTCTCCCTCTCTATTCTGCCCGGACCCCTCGCGGTTGGGAATGGTTTCTCCCTCTCTATTCTGCCCGGACCCCTCGCGGTTGGGAATGGTTTCTCCCTCTGTATTCTGCCCGGACCCCTCGTGGTTGGGAATGGTTTCTCCCTCTGTATTCTGCCCGGGTCCCTCGTGGTTAGGAATGGTTTCTCCCTCTGTATTCTGCCTGGACCCCTCGTGGTTGGGAATGGTTTCTCCCTCTGTATTCTGCCCGGACCCCTCGTGGTTGGGAATGGTTTCTCCCTCTGTATTCTGCCTGGACCCCTCGTGGTTGGGAATGGTTTCTCCCTCTGTATTCTGCCCGGACCCCTCGTGGTTGGGAATGGTTTCTTCCTCTGTATTCTGCCCGGACCCCTCGCGGTTGGGAATGGTTTCTCCCTCTGTATTCTGCCCGGACCCCTCGCGGTTGGGAATGGTTTCTCCCTCTGTATTCTGCCCGGGTCCCTCGTGATTGGGAATGGTTTCTTCCTCTGTATTCTGCCCGGACCCCTCGCGGTTGGGAATGGTTTCTCCCTCTGTATTCTGCCCGGACCCCTCGTGATTGGGAATGGTTTCTCCCTCTGTATTCTGCCCGGACCCTCGTGGTTAGGAATGGTTTCTCCCTCTGTATTCTGCCCGGACCCCTCGTGGTTAGGAATGGTTTCTCCCTCTGTATTCTGCCTGGACCCCTCCCGGTTGGGAATGGTTTCTCCCTCTGTATTCTGCCTGGACCCCTCCCGGTTGGGAATGGTTTCTCCCTCTGTATTCTGCCTGGACCCCTCCCGGTTGGGAATGGTTTCTCCCTCTGTATTCCGCCCGGGTCCCTCCCGGTTGGGAATGGTTTCTCCCTCTGTATTCTGCCCGGACCCCTCCCGGTTGGGAATGGTTTCTCCCTCTGTATTCTGCCCGGACCCCTCGTGATTGGGAATGGTTTCTCCCTCTGTATTCTGCCCGGACCCTCGTGGTTAGGAATGGTTTCTCCCTCTGTATTCTGCCCGGACCCTCGTGGTTAGGAATGGTTTCTCCCTCTGTATTCTGCCCGGACCCCTCGTGGTTGGGAATGGTTTCTCCCTCTGTATTCCGCCCGGGTCCCTCCCGGTTGGGAATGGTTTCTCCCTCTGTATTCTGCCCGGACCCCTCCCGGTTGGGAATGGTTTCTCCCTCTGTATTCTGCCCGGGTCCCTCGTGGTTGGGAATGGTTTCTCCCTCTGTATTCTGCCCGGACCCCTCCCGGTTGGGAATGGTTTCTCCCTCTGTATTCTGCCCGGACCCTCGTGGTTGGGAATAGACAAGGCCCTTTGCACTGTTAATGTGAGCTAGCCCCAGGCTTTGGGAACAGGAGGAGCTGCAATGCTTACATTCTCTTCCTCTGTTCTCCCTGCAGGTCTGTTTGCCGAGAGCGGGATTGTGGTCCTGAGGCGGGAACTGGAATGGGAATGTGACTACATTCGGGAGGCAGCCTGTGCCAAGAAATTCAGGTAGGATGGCCTTGACATTCTCATCCTTCCCCACGTGAGATCACGGGGAGGTTAATCTGTTGGCTTGGGATTGGTTGAGGATATTCGAAGCAAAATCTTTGGGTTTAATCAAGTTACAATTGAACGTTGCCATGGGAGAATTGATGGACCAGAGAGATGGACACTGAAGGGCACACCATCCCTGACAGCTACCTCCGCAGTTGGAGAAACTGCAATAGATTGTTGCTTCATCTGTAAAGACCCAATTGCAAGGTGACAAACAACCTTTTGTTGGATGAGCAAGTTGGCATTGCTAGTGGCCTTTGGCGGATGTGAGTCATTGAGAGGTACAGCACGGAAACAGACCCTTCGGTCCAACTTGTCCATGCTGATCAGATGTCCTAAATTAATCTAGTCCCATTTACCAACACTTGACCCATAACCCTCTATTCACATACCCATCCAGATGCCTTTTAAATGTTGTACCAGCCTCTACCACTTCCTCTGGAGGCTCATTCCATCATTCCACACATGCCCCCATCCTCTGCGGGGTTAGCACTTTGTGGCAAAAGATGACAATGGAGCTGAGAGAGCGCAGAAACTCCACACAGCACAGCTTGGTGGCCAAAGCCTGTAACTACACCGTGACTGTTGACATAGGAAAGTTTGAGTGGGAAATGTTGACAGTTTTTATTCTCATCAAGGTTTATCTTCGTAAACTATGTTGCAACTCCCCCCTAGAGATTATAGATTAAAAAGGGTGGGGGAAGTAGGGAGGGGGAGTGTTAAGCAAACGCTCAATGATTCTCACATTTTCTCATGAATTTAAATGCAACCTGGTATTCCCTTGGCGCTGGTTATGCCTTTTTCCTTGCTTTGCTGAGTATTCCAGCTTGAATTCCTTGTCGTTTTAAACAATTAACCTCCATGCCCCTGTTGACGCAGAATCATCAGTCTGTGAAATTGGAGCAAGTAAAACCAATGGGATAAGAATTAAAAATTACCACAAGAAATGGGAGTAGGCCATTCGGCCCGTCACTGCTCTGCCATTACGTAGGATCACAGCACTTTCCTGCCCTTCCCCTGTAACCCTTGATGCCCTGACTGATCAGGAATCTGTTGAACCCAGCCTTAAATGCACACGAGCACTTTGCCCCCACAGCTCTCTGTGATAAGGAGATCTAAAGACACTTAACCCTCTGAGAGAAGAAATTTCTCCCCATCTCTGTGTTAAATTGGTGCCCCTTTATTCTGAGACTATGCCCTTTGGTCCCAGACTCTTCCATGAAGATTCTTCAGGGGCTTAACAGGGTATTTACACTTTAGATTCGTGACTGAATATAAAAACAACTTCAATGAGATCACCTTTCATTCTTATAAACTCCAGTGAGCAGAGTGCCACCTTGTTTAGCCATTGGTTATAAGATGATCCCCCTTCACAAGGGATTATCCTTGTGAACCTCCTCTGAACTGCCTCCAGTGGAGTGATATCTTCCCTTAAGGGAACCAGAGCTGCTCGCAGTACTCCAGCTACGGTCTCACCAGCACCTTGTACAGTTGCAGCAAGGCCAGGTGATCATGGACCTGAAGCGAACCAAAACAGGAAATGCTGGAGCAGCTCAGCAGGTCTGGCGGCATCTTTGAAGTGGAGGAGCCAGTGTTGGACTGGGGTGTACAAAGTTTAAAAATCACACGATGCCAGGTTATAGTCCAACAGGCTTATTTGGCAGTACTAGCTTTCGGAGTGCTGCTGCTTCATCAGATAGCTACCTATGGGTGCAGGGGCTGTAATTCAGTCCTCCACCACTTGGTGGTAGCGTTTCCTCATGAATCATTGCTGTGGTTTATTGGGCTTCACTCTGACCATTGTGGGAAATATAGAACATAGAAAAATACAGCGCAGTACTGGCCCTTCGGCCCTCGATGTTGCGCTGATCCAAGCCCACCTAACCTACACTGGCCCGCTATCCTCCATATGCCTATCCAATGCCCGTTTAAATGCCCATAAAGAGGGAGAGTCCACCACTGCTACTGGCCGGGCATTCCATGAACTCACGACTCGCTGAGTAAAGAATCTACCCCTAACATCTGTCCTATACCTGCCACCCCTTAACTTAAAGCTATGCCCCCTCGTAATAGCTGACTCCATATGTGGAAAAAAGTTCTCATGGTCAACCCTATCTAAACCCCTAATCATCTTGTACACCTCTATCAAGTCACCCCTAAACCTTCTTTTCTCCAATGAAAACAGCCCCAAGTGCCTCAGCCTTTCCTCATACGATCTTCCTACCATACCAGGCAACATCCTGGTAAACCTCCTTTGCACCCGTTCCGGTGCCTCCACGTCCTTCCTATAGTTTGAGATACTTACAAAACAATCCTTTTCTTCCTCCAGTCGCTCTGCTGTCCATATTCTGTCCGTATTGAAGCATCACCCTTGCACTTGCTCAGTTACCACTCTGGATAGTGACTGGGCTTGTAATCCAGAGGTTTAGGGTATAATATTGTCAGGAAACCCCATCGTGCTACCTGTTAAGATCTACATTCATTGCTGACTCTGGAATTGGGAGCTCATCCTCAGTGATGATGAGCATGAAGCTGCCCTCGATTATTGTTCAGTCACATCTTCAGGGAAGGAAATCTGCCATCCCATACCCAGTCTGACCCACGTGACTCCAGACCAGCCGCGGTGTCGTTGATGCTTACTTGCTGTTTGGAATGATCGAGCAAGCCAGTCGCAATTAAGGAGGAACAACAGATTCCATCACATTCCTGAACTGGGGTTGAAAGATGTGTTGCTGGAAAAGCGCAGCAGGTCTGGCAGCATCTAAGGAGTAGGAGAATCGATGTTTATGCTTGGCACATCCTCCTCATTCCTGAAGAAGGGCTTATGCCCGAAATGTCGATTCTCCTGCTCTTTGGATGCTGCCTGACCTGCTGCGCTTTTCCAGCAACACATTTTTTCAGCTCTGATCTCCAGCATCTGCAGACCTCGCTTTCTCCATTCCTGTCTGGGGCCTTGTAGATGATGGACAGGCTTTGGAGAGACAGGAGGAGAGTTACTCGCTGCAGGATTCCCAGCCTCTGAGTTGCTCTTGTATCTGCTGTGTTGATGTGATGGGTGAAATACCAGCCAGAATGGTGTGGGAGTTCTGTTGCCCTTCCTGCAGTGGGACCTTTAACACTCCCATGAGGTGGGTGCGCAGGGGCTGGCTGTGACAGTGCAGCACTCCCTCACTTGGTCCTGCACTGGGAGGGGCATCCTGGACTTTGTGCCCCCTTCTCTGTGGTGAGACTGGAGCCTGCAACCTGCCTGACTCTGGGTTGAGAGTGCAGCTCCCTGAGGCACGGCTGACACCTCAGCGAAACAGAGCAGAACGCTAGTCCCTGATTTGGAGAAAGCTCAGCTCAGCCTGTCCCTGACACCGAGGTGGTAATGTCCCAGGTTGGGCACCTTCTTTAAGGGCGGCACGGTGGCTCACGGCACCCGGGACCCAGGTTCTGACACCTCAGCGAAACAGAGCAGAACGCTAGTCCCTGATTTGGAGAAAGCTCAGCTCAGCCTGTCCCTGACACCGAGGTGGTAATGTCCCAGGTTGGGCACCTTCTTTAAGGGCGGCACGGTGGCTCACGGCACCCGGGACCCAGGTTCGATTCCACCCTCCGGCAACTATCTGTGTGGAGTTTGCACGTTCTCCCCGTGTCTGCGTGGGTTTCCTCCGGGTGCTCCGGTTTCCTCCCACAGTCCAAAGATGTGCAGGTCAGGGTGGATTAGCCATGAAGGATATGAGGTTACAGAGGGTGACCGGGTTAGGTCTGGATGGCAAGCTCTTTCAAAGGCCATTGCAGACTTTATGGGCTGAATGGCCTGTCTCCCACTGTAGGGATTCTGAGAGTTGGGTCAGGCAGGGGTACATTTGCTGTTCCTGTTACACACTTTGTCCCCGTTGAGATGCTGAGCTGTTGCAGCACCGGGTGGTGCCGGGTGATGGTGACCAATGTGCTGCTGGTCTCAGTCTGACATTGCCTGGGGCCAGTCGGGTCTCTCTCCACCTCCTGTTTAGGGAGCAGCGTGAGAGCTCTTGCGCTTGAATCTAATCTGCAGCCTATTGTCCGGCCCCAACAGGGAGCTCCTGAAGGGTGATCCTTTCTTCAGTGTTCCCGAGGTCATCGATGAGCTCACCACAAAACGGATTCTCACCGCGGAGTTAGTGACTGGCGTGCCCCTGGATAAGTGTGACAGTCTAGACCAGAACACTAGGAATAAGGTTTGTATGCAGACTGTTTACAGACTCTCTGTACCCTGACCCCTCTGGCTGTGTTGCTTCTGTCTCTGTCTGCCTGCCTGTCTCTGTGGGCGGCACAGTGGCACAGTGGTTAGCACTGCTGCCTCACAGCGCCTGAGACCCAGGTTCAATTCCCGCCTCAGGCGACTGACTGTGTGGAGTTTGCACATTCTCCCCGTGTCTGCGTGGGTTTCCTCCGGGTGCTCCGGTTTCCTCCCACAGTCCAAAGATGTGCGGGTCAGGTGAATTGGCCATGTTAAACTGCCCATAGTGTTAGGTAAGGGGTAAATGTATGGGTGGGTTGCGCTTCAGCGGGTAGGAGTGGACTTGTTGGGCTGAAGGACCTGTTTCCACACTAAGTAATCTAATCCCTCTCCCACACTCCTACTCTTGTTCTTAACTAAGGCTCAGGCCAGCTCTGAGTGGGACCACAGGAGGTCGGAGGGAACACAGTTTATATTTTCTTGATTGTCAAATCCTTCTTTTGGTGATCCCTCTGTGATGCTTTTCCAGATCTGCTCGAACATCCTGGGACTGTGCCTCCGGGAAGTGTTTGAGTTCAGGTTGATGCAGACTGACCCGAACTGGTCCAACTTCTTCTTTGATGAGGAGAAGCAGAAGGTGGGTGACCTCTAACCCAACCCCCTTCCTACACCCACCCTCCCCCCCGCCCTTTCCCCTATCCTTCCTTCCCCTCCCTTACCTTTCCTTCATCCCCCCGTCCGCCTTCATATTTCCAAGTGAAGATGGTGTGGGGGCTCGGTGGGGAATTTTAGAAAGTACTTGTGTTTGTGTGTATCAGCTCCCTGTGTGTTTCGGGACGGTGGGGGTGATGGGTGTATTAGCCCCCTGTGTGTTTCGGGACGGTGGGGGTGATGGGTGTATTAGCCCCCTGTGTGTGTTTCAGGACGGTGAGGGTGATGGGTGTATTAGCCCCCTGTGTGTGTTTTGGGACGGTGGGGGTGATGGGTGTATTAGCCCCCTGTGTGTGTTTTGGGACGGTGGGGGTGATGGGTGTATTGGCCCCCTGTGTGTGTTTCGGGACGGTGGGGGTGATGGGTGTATTAGCCCCCTGTGTGTGTTTTGGGACGGTGGGGGTGATGGGTGTATTAGCCCCCTGTGTGTGTTTTGGGACGGTGGGGGTGATGGGTGTATTGGCCCCCTGTGTGTGTTTCGGGACAGTGAGGGTGATGGGTGTATCGGCTCCCTGTGTGTGTTTCGGGACGGTGAGGGTGATGGGTGTATTAGCCCCCTGTGTGTGTTTCGGGACGGTGGGGGTGATGGGTGTATAACTCCGTGTGTGTTTCGGGACGGTGGGGGTGATGGGTGTATTAGCCCCCTGTGTGTGCTTTGGGACGGTGGGGGTGATGGGTGTATAACTCCGTGTGTGTTTCGGGACGGTGGGGGTGATGGGTGTATTAGCCCCCTGTGTGTGCTTTGGGACGGTGGGGGTGATGGGTGTACAACTCCGTGTGTGTTTCGGGACGGTGGGGGTGATGGGTGTATCAGCCCCCTGTGTGTTTCAGGACGGTGAGGGTGATGGGTGTATTAGCCCCCTGTGTGTGTTTCAGGACGGTGAGGGTGATGGGTGTATCGGCTCCCTGTGTGTGTTTCAGGACGGTGAGGGTGATGGGTGTATCGGCTCCCTGTGTGTGTTTCGGGACAGTGAGGGTGATGGGTGTATTAGCCCCCTGTGTGTTTCAGGACGGTGAGGGTGATGGGTGTATCGGCTCCCTGTGTGTGTTTCAGGACGGTGAGGGTGATGGGTGTATCGGCTCCCTGTGTGTGTTTCGGGACGGTGGGGGTGATGGGTTTGGGATGCGCCACCGAAGGAACCTTGGTCGAGATGCTGCAATGGTTTTGCTTCTTGTCCGTCAGGTGACACTATTGGACTTCGGAGCAAGTCGAGAGTTTGGTAAAGAATTCACAGATGACTACATTGAGGTACGTGAGATGTTTCAATTCCTTCCTGCAGGGAGCTGAAATGCTGTAGTGGCTCCATTAGCAGCGCTCGGCTCAGTGCGATATTTGTGGCGATGATTGTTCAGTGCCCAGCCACCTTTTTGTTTCACAATAACTCAGCAGCAGCTTAAATCTGTGTCCCGCGTCTCACTCCAGGGAATAAGCCACAGAGATTGTAAATATTGGTCTCAAGGTGCAACCAGTTTGCACACAGCAAGCTCCCATATGTGGTCCTAACCAGGGCACCCTTTTTTATCCCCTTCCGTGTTAAATGAGGTGTTTTTATTGTGAGGGCAAGGTAGGGTAAACAGCCAAGGACTTTTCCCCAGGGTGGGGGAGTTGGAACTAGAGGCAATAGGGCTAAGGAGAGTGGGGACAGATTTAAAAGGGACCTAAGGGGCAACTTTTTCTCACAGAGGGTGGTGTGTATGGAATGAGCTGCCAGAGGAAGTGGTGGAGGCTGGTACAATTATAACTTTTACAAGGCATCTGGATGGGTATATGGATAGGAAGGGTTTGGAGGGATATGGGCCAAGTGCTGGCTAATGGGACTATATTAATTTAGGATAGCTGGTCGGCATGGATGAGTTTCTGTGCTGTACATCTCTCTGACTCTGACTGACTGAGAAATATTGACCAGTGCGCGAGGAAGGACTCAGTATATTGATCACCTAAATTGTGTTATGTAGCTTTTTATGTCTGGAGTAGTTAAGATATTGCCTTAACAGCTCGCTGAGAGACAGAAGCTGTGATAGTGCAGCATTCTGTTGAAGTGTCAGCCTTGCTTTTATTCTGTGGTGTCTGGAAGGGGGACATGAACCCTCAACCTTCTGACTTCTAGGCAACAGGCTGCTACCCACCGCAGGCTCGATTCACTCCCTTTTCTCTCTCCACAGATGCTGCAGAGTTTCTCCAGCAATTTCTGTTTGTATTTGAGATTTCCAGCATCCGAGGGATTTTTGCTTTAATTTGAAGGTTGTGTAGCACTCCGTAGCCCCCACGTATCGGAGTGTGAACACCAGGGCCTATAACTGTTGCAGACACCATCAATCTGCCTGTTGAATGATATTTATTTCAGGCCTCTGGAGCAAGTGAGACTTGAACCCAGACTCCTGGCCCAGAGGTAGGGTCACCACCACCTCAAGTTGCTGTTCAAATGCATCCATGGGCAGATGGGATTTGGACCCTCACCCTGTGGTTCAGACACGGGAACGGGAATATGATCACTGCAGCACAGTTTACCAGCACCTGGAACACCCCAAAGTTTGGTTCCACTGAGATTTGAAACAAAACCCAGCATGCCAACTGTTAGACCATCAATCGTTGTGCAACATATTATTTTTATATTCAAATAATAAGTGATAACTGACCAGTTGTAGATATTTTTAATCAACTGCCCAGACAAATCTGGAGAAGATGGGACTTGAATCTGAAATTACTGGAGAGATTCTGCAGGTCTGTAGAACGAAAGCAAAGTTAATATTTCGCGTCCAGTGCCCCACTTTCAGGTCTTGCCTCTCCTGGCTGAGAGGTCGGGACACAGTGCAGTCTTGTTGATACTTGTATAACCAGGATCTTTCCTTTTGGATTTGGGCTGCGTGCTTCAGCAATGAATTGCACAGGAGAGGCCAAAGTGCCCATAGTTCAATGGTGAACCTTACACAGTGCTCTCAGCCCCCAGTGTCAAGGTTAGAGCGGAGCTGGGAAAGCGCAGCAGGTCAGGCAGCATCCGTGGAGCAGGAGAATCGATGTTGCGGGCAAAAGCCCTTCCTCAACCCCTCATTCCTGATGAAGGGCTTTTGCCCGAAATGTTGATTCTCCTGCTCCTCGGATGCTGCCTGACCGGCTGTGCTTTTCCAGCACCACCCTCTTGACTCTGAGCTCCAGCACCTGCAGCCCTCACTTTAGCTCTCAGCCCCCAAGCAGGGATGCTCAGAAACTATCATTGCCACTTCTAATTTCTTCCCTTTTTCTCTGTGATGCACGGTACCCTTTCCTGCAGGTTGTCCGAGCAGCTGCAGACGGCGACCGAGACAAAGTGTTACAGAAGTCCCGAGACTTGAAGTTCCTCACCGGCTACGAGACCAAGGCAAGTCCATGGCGGGGTGGGGGGAGTGCGGAACCTTCGATCTCGAGCCGGGCCCTTCAAGGGCAGATCTCAGGGGAGCACATCCTCGCGCGCAGGGCAAACCTTCCTGCTAAAGTTCCGCTAAGCAGCTCCGAGGTTCCACGCACTGCGTATTGACACTGACACAGCAGTGCATTCTGGAATTGGAGGTCGGCGCATGGGAAGGGGGAAAAAATAGTCAGGAAAAGTCCAGGACATTGGGGACGCTGCAAGGGGTTAACTGAAAACTTCAAGTCTGAGTTTGACAGATGTTTGTTCGCCGAGGCCACTGAGGTAGGGGAATAGAGTTGCGATAGAAATCAGCCATCAAATGGCAGAACCCTTTCAAAGGGCTAATTAACTACGTCCCGCTTTCTTCTTCATAACCTGTTTTAAAAATTTATTATTTTGTTGGACGTGGGCAGTGTTTGCTGCCTGTTCCAGATTGCCCTCGAAGATAGTGGTAAGCTCTCGTCTTACGTTGAAATGGAGAAAGCAGTTGGTCCTTTGGCCCATCGAGCCTGTTCCCCCATTTAATACGATCGTGCCATTAGGCGAGGAGACTAGGACCCATGGACACAGCCTTAGAATTAGAGGGGTAAATTCAGAATAGAAATACGGAGACATTTCTTCAGCCAGAGAGTGGTGGGCCTGTGGAATTCATTGCCGCAGAGTGCAGTGGAGGCCGGGACGCTAAATGTCTTCAAGGCAGAGATTGATAAATTCTTGATGTCTCGAGGAATTAAGGGCTACGGGGAGAATGCGGGTAAGTGGAGATGAAATGCCCATCAGCCATGATTGAATGGCGGAGTGGACTCGATGGGCCGAATGGCCTTACTTCCACTCCTATGTCTTATGATTTTATGGCTGATCATCCAATTCAGTCCTGTGTTCCCTCTTTCTACCCCCCCCCATCGGTGTTCTTTGATCCCTTTTGCCCTGAGATCTCCTCCTCGAAAATGTTCAACGTTTGGCTTCGACTGCTTTCCGTGGGAGGGAACTCCACAGGCTCCCCCACCCTCCGGGTGAACAAATTTCTTGAAACGCTGCGGTCCATGTGCTGCTTGGAGCTCAGAAGGAGGGAGTGACCCCAGTGACACCGAAGGAAAAGCCACGTATTTCCAACTCGGGATGGTGAGGGGCTCCGAGGGGAACGTGCAGGGGGTGGTGTTCCCATGCACCTGCTGCCCTTGTCCTTCTCGATGGTGGAGGCAGCAGGTTTGGAAGGTGCTGTCCAAAGAGCCTCCTGAGTTGCTGCAGTGCAACCTGTAAACCCTGTTGCCTATCCATGATGGTGGAAGAAGATGGAAAAGTGGTGGATGTGATGCCAATCAAGTGAGGTGTTTGGGCCTTGATGGTGTTGAACCTTCAGGGATGTTTCAGGTAGCAATGAAGTGAGGGTGGTGATGTGATTGGCTTCTTAGTGTGGGTGACTGGGTGGGTGAATTGCTGAGGTTCGGCAGATTTTAATGATCTGGTACATTAGGCCATATTCCGGCAGTTATACTGGAGGGAGGCCAAAGTCATGCGGCACCAGGTTATAGTCCAACAGGTTTGTTTAGAATAGAATCACTACAGTGTGGAAACAGGCCGTCTGAAGAGTAACCCAACCAGACCCATTCCCTGACCCTATTACCCTACGTTTACTCCTGATTTACCCATCCCTGGACACTGCGGGGCAAATTCCCATGGCCAATCCACCCTGACCTGCACATCTTTGGAGGAAACCGGAGCACCCGGAGGAAACCCACGCAGACACGGGGAGAATGTGCAAACCCCACACAGCCAGTTGCCCGAGGCTCGAATCAAACCTGGGTCCCTGGCGCTGGGCAGCAGCGCTAACCACTGAGCCACCATTTTTTTAAAAATGGAACGCTTCACAAATTTGCGTGTCATCCTTGCACAGGGGCCATGCTATCGTTCCAGTTTTAGCATATGTGCTGCCAACTTGTGAAATCACAAGCTTTCGGAGCGCTGTTCAAGGACTTCACCTGACGAAGGGGCTGCGCTCCAAGTCCTTGCAATTTCAAGTAAACCTGTTGGACTCTAACCTGACCTTGTGTGACTTCTGACCTTGTCCACCCCAGTCCAACACCAGCTCCTCCACATCCGAATTGGAGGGGATGTGAGTTTCCCCCCCGTGCCTCTGACCGTCCTGATGGAGCTGGGTTTGCGTTGCTGTTTTTCAGGTGTTTGAGGATGCTCACGTGGACGCTGTCATGACCCTTGGGGAGGCGTTTGCTCAGCCAGAATCCTTTGACTTTGGAAGTCAGGACACCACCCGGCGGATCCAGAGCCTGATCCCGGTGATGCTGAAGCACCGCCTGACACCTCCCCCCGAGGAATCCTACTCTCTCCATCGCAAAATGGCCGGCTCCTTCCTCATCTGCTCCCGCCTGCAAGCCATCATCCCTTGCAAGGAGATGTTCGACCAGATCTACGCCAGGTATTTTAACCAGGACCATCAGGAGCTGGTTAAGATGCAGCAACGTAAATAGTCCCGATCGCGTCATACCAGGATTGACCCGTGATCGCCGAGAACCGTCTGTGACCGTTCTTCTGGTATAACATTTTATAACCAGGTGCTGTCGCAAATGGTCTTATCCGTCTGTGGTATATGAATGATTGTTTGGTGTTGCAGACTCTGAGCACCACTGAGGAAAAAACCCATGGTCCTTCCACTCATCAGGACACTTCGCAAGAATGCCAATTTTTGGGGGTTGACACTTCTACACTGTATTAGAAAAGGAATTGCTGATTGATTGGCAAGTGGACTCCAATTGGTGGAGGTGTGTCCTTGAAGAATGCACCAGTAAAATGGTTGACTGACAGTTAACTGCCAAGATTTATTTAAAGTTAAACCAGGTGCGGAGGGAACTGATTGCATCAGAGGAGCAGCGTCCGACAGCTCCATCCCACATCCCTGATGGGGTGGTGTTCTTTGTTTCCCAACCCACATCCAGTCCTTCTGATCATTATATTTGCTTAAAACCACAGTTACCAAAATCAGCCTCAGCAACATCTTTCTCATCTCTCCATGCTCAGTCTGTTTGATATCTCCGAGTGCACGGTGCTGATGAACTGTTCTCTCTCTCTATCTCTCTCTCTCTCTCTCTCTCTGTCTGTATATCTCTCTCTCTCTCTCTCTCTCTCTCTCTCTCTCTCTCTCTCTCTCTCTCTCTTTCTCTCTTTCTCTCTCTTTCTCTCTTTTTCCCCCCCCCCTCTCTCTCTCTCTCCTCCCCCCCCCCCCCCCCCCCTCTCTCCCTCTCATTTTTAAAGTCATTTGGGTGAGAGATCACTGGAGCTTTTGAACGGTTGGAAAGTTGGATCATTTCACCAGTCAGCCCATGTGTCAGCGTGAGAGTATTTTCTTTGAAAAAAAATATAATGTTTACCTAGTAAATGGGGCAGTCGCCATCTGTCTTGGAGTCAGTTAGCTCAGTTGGCTGGTTCACCATGTGCAGTGATGTCAGCGGCCCAGGTATAATCCCTACATTCGCTGAAGGACCCATCTTCACAGCCTCACACCGTCGCCCAGCTCGTCTTGACTCAGGAGAAAAGCAAATTACTGCAGATGCTGGAATCTCAAACATAAAGAGAAAATGCTGGAAAATCTCAGCAGGTCTGACAGCATCCGTAAGGAGAGAAAAGAGCTGATGGTTCGAGACAAAGGGTCAGTTAGACTCGAAACGTCAGCTCTTTTCTCTCCTTACGGATGCTGTCAGACCTGCTGAGATTTTCCAGCATTTTCTCTCTTGACTCGGGATAAACTCAACACCAGTCCATCTACCTCTGACAAAGCAGCTCATGGTCCTCTGAGACTATAACAGCTTTCACCTGAGAGTCATCCAGCACAGAAACAGACCCTTCAGGCCAACCAGTCTGTGCAGAACATAAACCTAAACTAGACTAGTCCCACCTGCCTGCTCCTGGCCCATATCCCTCCAAACACTTTCAATTCGTGTAGTTATCCAAACATCTTTTAAATGTTGTAATCATATCCACGTCCACCACTTCCGCAGGAAGTTCACTCCACAAACGAACCACCCTCTGGGTAAATGTGTCCCCTACTCATGAAATTCTCCATCTTAGGGAAAAGGCAACTGCCCTTAATTGTATCTGTACCCTTCATTATTTTATAAACTTCCATCAGGCCACCTCAACCTTCTACGCTCCAGTGAAAACGTTCCAGCCCATCCAGCCTTTCTTTCTAACTCAAACCTTTCATACCCAGCAGCATCCTGGTAAATCTAGTCTGAACCCTCTCCAGCTTGATGCTCTCCTTCCTATAACAGGGCAACCAGAACTGGACACAGTACTCCTGAAGAGACCCCACCAATGTCCCTGTACAACCTCAACAAACATCCCAACTCTTACACTCAAGGACTGAGCAGTGAAAACAAGGGTGCCAAGTGCCTTTTTAACAGCCCTGTCTAAACGTGATGCAAACTTTAAAGCCTTATGTACCTGCACCGCAAGGTCCCTCTAGTCTACAACGCTACCCAAGGCCCTACCATTAACAGTGCTCCGAGGTTAGCACTGCTGCCTCATAGCACCAGGGTCCCAAGTTCGATTCTACCCTCAGGCGACTGTGTGGAGTTTGCACATTCTCCCCGTGTCTGCGTGGGTTTCCTCCGGGTGCTCCGGTTTCTTCCCACAGTCCAAAAGATGTGCAGGTCAGGGTGGATTGGGCAATTTCCGACCGTCATAGTGTTCAGGGATGGGTGGGTTAGCCATGGGAAATATAGGGGTAGGGGGATGGATCTGCTTGGGATGCTGTTCGGTTAGATTAGATTAGATTACTTACAGTGTGAAAACAGGCCCTTCGGCCCAACAAGTCCACACCGACCCACCGAAGCGCAACCCACCCATACCCCTACATTTACCCCTTATCTCCCTACATTTACCCCTTATCTAACACTACGGGCAATTTAGCATGGCCAATTCACCTGACCTGCGCATCTTTGGAATGTGGGAGGAAACTGGAGCACCCGGAGGAAACACATGCAGACACGGGGAGAACGTGCAAACTCCACACAGTCAGTCGCCTGAGGCGGGAACCCATTTTGGTGTGGGGCCAAATGGCCTGTTTCCACCCTGTTGGGATTCTAGGATTAATTGTATAACCCCTACTCTTGTTGTGCCAAAATGCAATACCTCCGTATTTATCCAGATTGAGCTCCATTTGCCATTTTAGTTCATTGTTTGAGTAATGTGTGACATGAAACACTAGGTCTGGTGCCTCGAAACACTTTGCAGTTGGCCAGGTTGATATTTTTTCAAAGTTTACATTGTAGAGTCAGGATTTTCTTACGGTTAACATGCAGTTGGCAGTTAGCGTTCATTTCTAAAGGGCTAGAATACAAGAGCAGGGGTGTGCTGCTCTGGTCAAGACCGCATTTGGAATATTGTGAGCAGTTTTGACTCCTGTATCAAAGGAAGAATGTGCTGGACCTACGGGGATCCAGAAATGGGTTTACAAAAAATATCTGGGGGATGAAGGGTTCCTCACATGAGGAATGATCAAGGATTCTGGCTCTGAACTCTGAGTTTAGAAGGATGTGAGGGGGGGGGGCAGGGGGTGATCTTGCAGAATACAGAGACCTGGATAGAGTGGACATTGAGAAGATGTTTCCGTGGATAGAAGAGACTAGGACCTGAGGGCACAGGATCCTGTTTCTGGAATGTTTGAGGAGCGCTGGTTATGGAGGTGGGTGGATAAAAGTTTGTTGTACTTACAGTTTTTGATGTTTGAGATGGAATTGAAGTCCTGTTTGTTGAGAGTATGAATTCTCCTGAGGATGTAGTAGACTCCGGGTGAAGGGCCAACCCTATAGGACTGAGGGGAGGAGGGACTTCTTTAGCCAGTGGGTGGGGAATCTGTGAAACCCCTTGTGCAGGTCAAGTCATGGAGTGTTTTAAGGACAGAGATTATTGATTAGTAAAGGAGAAGGCAGGAGAATGGGATTGAGAAATGGACCAGCCATGATTGAATGACTGAGCAGACTTGATGGGCCAAATGGCCTCATTCTGCTCCTATATCTTGTGGTCTAAGGTCAAAGTACAGCTGTCGCTTTGTACACAGCAGGATCCCAGAAACAACTGGATTGCCTAATTCTGAATAACGCACTGAATTTGTTGCATCCATTCAAGAGGGCACACGGTGCCTTGCTTTAATCTTTCATGTGAAACGCTGGATCACCTGACAGAGCAGCGCTCCCCCGGGAGCTGTCATTGGACATAGTTACATCAGAGATTGATACGTTTATAGGTACCATCATAATTCAGGAACAGGGGGAAGTGGATTTGTGGCAGAAGATCAGCAGTGAACTTATTGAACAGCACAACAGACGTAAAGGGGCCAAATGGCCGCCACTGGTTCCCATTCCAGGATGTTTGTGGTGCTGTAAATTTTTTTTTTAAACTAAAGAGCGAAAAATCTGCAAGCCAAATGAACACAGGACAGTGTTGGAAATCCTGTGCAGGTCAGGAAAACCTTCTTTCAAACTAGTTGTGAGACGTTAAGATTTTAGCAATGACATTGACCCGAGTATTGCTGAGGAAGGCGACGTGCTGTGGGAGTTTTTAAATCTCTCACCCACCAGCACAGACACTGGAATGCCAAACGTCTGAGTGCAGCAGTTGATATATTTTTTTTCTTTTTCTTTTTTCTTCTTTTTTTTCTTTTTTTTTCAAAAGGCCAGGAGGGAATTCTATTTTTTTTTCTTTTTTTAAATTTTTTTTTAACCCTCACACTACGGCCTAACTGCAGTAATGCTTATTTTTCCCCAGCACCCATGGTGTGTGTGTGCAGTTGTGAGACGCGGTGAGAGACACAAAGTGCACAAATGCAGCAGTTTATACAGTGTCCGAGGAAGGTGCTGATTCGTTGCCGTTGCCACCCCCACCCCCACCCCCACCCCCACCCCTACCCCCACCCCCACCCCCACCCCCACCACCACCCCCACCCCTTTTGTTAATTCATAAAGGGATGCAGAGGCTGAATATTAGATTAGATTAGATTACTTACAGTGTGGAAACAGGCCCTTCGGCCCAACAAGTCCACTCCTACCCGCCGAAGCGCAACCCACCCATACCCCTACATTTACCCCTTACCTAACACTACAGGCAATTTAGCATGGCCAATTCACCTGACCCGCACATCTTTGGAGTGTGGGAGGAAACTGGAGCACCCGGAGGAAACCCACGCAGACACGGGGAGAACGTGCAAACTCCACACAGTCAGTCGCCTGAGGCGGGAATTGAACCCAGGTCTCTGGTGCTGTGAGACAGCAGTGCTAAACACTGTGCCACCGTGCTGCCCATGATCCCTTTCTCACTACAGAGTAAGAATCTGCAGCTCCTGGCCAGCGCAACTAAGTGTGGCGAGAGTCCTTCTAATCATATTTAAGTTTTGTAATTCCTGGCATGTTTTGTATTGTTCAGTAAGTGCTGTCCTGTCATAATTCATTACCACTTTTTTACATTCCTTTTGTGTGAGCTGCCTGACCTGCTGAAGGTGCCCAGTATTTAATGGATGAAGATTGCAAATTTCACCCCCCCCCCCCCCCAAAACTTCCGCGTTGTGGTTTAACCCAGAGCCCCTTCTCCTGAACAACTGCAGAAACCATCCAATTTGCTGCAGACCCGCTGGAAGTGTGGGAGGTGCCCCTTGGCAGGCAGAACAGGAAGCCCTGATACCCAGTGCAGATGGTGGGGGTACTGCAGTTTGAACAGTGCCCAAAGGATGGAAACTGGGGTGAAATCAACTCCAGGTAGGAAGCTCAGGCTTGCACACGGATGTTTCGAGACACACGCCACTAATGTTTCACAAAAGCTCACTGCTGGAGAGTGAGATCTTTTCATTCCATTATTGGCAGGAACATGAGGAAACTTGCCAACACTTAAGTACTCACTTAAAGTGCTTCTGTCAGTAAAGATCCACCTGCACAGAATTAGGCTTTTAAGCCACTTTGGGACATGAAGGGCTTGACGTCATGTGTCTGCAGCTCCTGGTTGAGTCAGTAGCTGGAAATCCAAGCAACTGGTATCCACAACTGGACTCCCGCTCCATCGGAAATCTCCACTTGTGGGTGGTCAAGGAAAACTGCCAAGGCTGTCATCATTGGTGGTCCAGCTGCAGTGTCTGAGCTACAGACGTGTTTGAGGAAGGGCTAACAGGGTGGGCACTGCAATACAAAACGATCTGGGCTAACTCTCCTTTGGATTCGAGGAAAGTTCAGAAGCAATTTGATCGCAATTTTGAAAATTCAGAGGGTTTGCATACAGAAAGTAGAAACATTTTCACCAGCAGGAGGGTCAGAGTCAAAGAGGGTTTGCAGAAAGAGACATTTCAGTCCATCGTTGTCTGCTAGCCATTCAGCTTTTCTTATTCACAAGATGAAAGCTTCTCTGGCTAGGCCCAGCATTTATTGTCCCATTCCTAATTTTTCAAAGTTTGTGCGAAGATTTGTAGCTCGGGTGCTTGTTGTAGTGGTTCTGTTCGCCGAGCTGGAAGTTTTTGTTGCAAACGTTGCAAACTATAAATGCCAGAAGAAACATCAAAGAAGCGCTTCGCAGGAGGCTCCACAGCACTGATGATGTCTCCTAGCCAGGGGACGAAACGTTTGCAACAAAAACTTCCAGCTCGGCGAACAGAACCACTACAACCATTCCTAATTACCCAGAGGGCAGAATAAGAGTCAACCCTATTGCTGTGGGTCTGGAGTCAGATGTAGGCCAGACCAGGTAAGGATAGCAGTTTCCTTCCCTCAAGGACATTAGTGTAATGGATGGGGTTTTCTGACAGGTGACAATGGAATCATCGTCATCGTTAGATGCTTAAGTCCAGATTATTAAAATTGGGAATTAGTTCAAGTTCTGCCGTAACAGGTTTTGAACCCAAGTCTCTGGATTAATAGTCTAATGATAAGACCACTAGGCCATTGTCTCCCTCTGTCGATCAATTCAAATCCCATTTTCCAACACTTGACCTGCAGCCTTGGATGCTAGTGTGTTTCAAGTGCTCATTGAAAGAGTTTTAATGATTCCTGTCTCTACCACCTTTTTAGATTAGATTAGACTTACAGTGTGGAAACAGGCCCTTCGGCCCAACAAGTCCACACCGACCTGCCACCCACACCCCTACATTTACCCCTTACCTAACACTATGGGCAATTTAGCATGGCCAATTCACCTGACCCGCACATCTTTGGACTGTGGAAGGAAACCGGAGCACCCGGAGGAAACCCACGCAGACATGGGGAGAACGTGCAAACTCTACACAGTCAGTCGCCTGAGTCGGGATCTGAACCCAGGTCTCGGGCGCTGTGAGGCAGCAGTGCTAACCACTGTGCCACCGTGTCGCTTAGGTAGCGAATTTCAGATATCCCCTAATTCCTGCTCCTTAAAACTGTGCCCCATGGTTACTGACCCCTCTCCAATAAGAGGGAGGGTTAATCCCTATCAACACTCCTCATAACTTTGCACGTCTCAGTCAGGTTCCGTATCTACTCTACAGAATACCATCCCAGCCTCTTTAGTATCTCTTCATTGTTGGGTCACTCCAGTCCATCAGGAACCAGAGGGCAGAGTTTTGTGGAAGTCGTTGACAGGACCAGGACATGTTACCCACTGCTCATTGACCTTGAACTGTGTGTCTTATTAGGGCCATTAAGGGTCAACCACATTGCTATGCCTCTGGAATCAGAGGTGGACCAGACCAGGTAAGGACTGCAGATCTCCTTCCCCTAAAGTACATTCAGGGCGTTTGGAGAAAGGAAGTGAGAACATTTTTACACACGTTGTGAGTTATCTGGAAAACTGCCTGATGCCAGTCAAAGCAAATTCAACAGTAATTTTGGGAAGTTGTGGACAAAACTCCGAAATGGAAACCATTGTTGGAGAGCAGAGACCACGCTGGAGAGTGTGACTTTCAGCTCCTGTGCACCCTCTCTGCGTTTTACCGACTACGGGTGCAAGTTCTCATCAAGCATCCCAATATCTTTACAGGAGTCTTATCAGATGTAATTTAACACTGAACCAATAAGGGATAGTAGGGACTGGTGGCCAAATGTCCTAGAATCATCCAGCACAGAAACAGTCCCTTCAGTTCAACCAGTCTGGGACCAACCAAACTCCCAAACTAAACTAGTCCCACCTGCCTGCCCTTAGTCCAAACATTTCTTATACATCTACTTATCCAAATGCTTGTTAAATGTAACTGTACCTGCATCCAACACTTCCTCTGGAAGTTCATTCCATACATCAACCAATCTCTTTAGAAAAAATTGCCCCCATGTCTTTTTAAAAATCTTTCTCCTCACGGAAACCATTCACCTTATAAACCCGAGAGATTGCGATTTTGCAGTCACCCGTTACGCATTGCTCCTCGTCCTCTCGACCTCTCTAAGGTCACCTCTCAAAAATCCTACACTCCAGCGAAACAGGTCCCAACCTCTCCTTATAACTCAAACCCTTCGTTCCCAGCGGCATCCTAGTAAGTTTCTTCTGAAACCTCTCCCGCTTAATAACATCCTTCCTATAACAGGGTGACCAGAACTGGACACAGTATTCCAGAAGATGGGAAAGGAGGAGAGAGAGGGAGAGAGTTTGAGGGAGAAGGTTTCAGAGCAACCAAAGGCACAACCAGCAATGGAGGAGAAAACAACATCGAAACTGCGTAGAGACCAGAATTCGATGAATGTCAAGTTCATGGAGGATTGTAAGCCTGGCAGTGGTTACAGCAATTGGGAGGCTTTGAAGGGATTTCAATATGAGGGTGTGAATTTTCTACATTTGAGATGGAACAGGAGACATTGAATGTTTGTGAACACAGGGTTGACCAGGCTAGTAGCAATGTGTAATGAGTGGCTGCAACATCGTAATCTCTCGGGTTTTGCAGGGGCTGAGGTGGGAGAGATGAAGTGCAGTGCGAGTGCGTTTGGAGACGCAGGAATCCTAGGTCTGAAGCAGTCTGACTGTTTTGATTATCAGGGTCATTTGTTTCTGGGTTCAGTGTAAGCAAACCTATTTGAACCTGTTTTAAAATTTAACTTGACATCTGCACGCTCTGTTGGCATCACCTCATCTGATGCGGTTCCCAACTTGCCATCATTTCCATATGTTGTCGTGTGCCCCATGTTAATGAGATAAATTAGTCAATTGAGTGGCTCAGGGTTCGAGTCAAGTGCTGCTCACTTGCGCAGAGATCTGTCAAATCAACACTGGCTCCTTATTCCTGTGTTTGTCGCCTTACACAGATGATGTATCTTCTGGATTTAAAGAGCGCTGCATTTCATGTCTTCTGATAAGTCATCCTGCGTCCAGAGGGGCTGCTTAAGAATAGGCTAGTCCACTCTCCATCTGACTTGGAAATATATCGCAGTTCCTGTGTTCAAAATCCTGTAAGTCCGTCCCAAACACCACGCTGACAACGTTCCCCACATACTGCAGCAGCTGAAGAAGGCAGCTCACCAGCATCCTCCTGGTCAGTAACATCTGTGAACAAACAAAATACATGTTCAGGACATTTCAGGTGTTCTTTTGTCCTGCTTGTACTTTGCAGTTTCCTCCCCAGGGTTAAGATTCCACAAGGGTTTGGAGCGTGGACATCACTCCGAGAGGCACAGCAATGAATGATCCTGTTCTGATCTTGGCAATGATGGCTGGGGTCCACACAGGGAGGTGGGTGGGGGGGACATCACTCTAAAACGAGATGTGAGGGTGGTGTCAGGAGGCATTTCCTCAGACAAAGGGAAAGCTCAAAAAAGACTTCTTGGCCTGGTGGGGGTAGGTTCAATCAAAAGGGGAGGTGGCAGAAGTTTGAGTCAAATTCAACAGCATTTGAGTATGCTGATGTAGTTTTGTCACCTACAGTAGAACTTAGAACATTCCAGCGCAGTACAAGCCCTTTGGCCCTCAATGTTGCACCAACTTGTGGAACCAATCTGAAGCCCATCTAACCTCCACTATTCCATTATTTTTTTTAGATTAGATTACTTACAGTGTGAAAACAGGCCCTTCGGCCCAACAAGTCCACACCGACCCGCCGAAGCACAACCCACCCATACTCCTACATTTACCCCTTACCTAATGCTACAGGCAATTTATCATGGCCAATTCACCTGACCTGCACATCTTTGGACTGTGGGAGGAAACCAGAGCACCCGGAGGAAACCCATGTGCCACTGTGCCGCCCACATTATCATCCATACGTTTATCCAATGACCATTTACATACCCTTAAAGTTAGCAAGTCTACTATTGTTGCAGGCAGGCCACTCCACACTTACTACTCTTTGAGTAAAGAACCTACCTCTGACACCTGTCCTATATCTATCATCCCTCAGTTTAAAGCTACTAAAGTTCCCCTCATGCTAGCCATCACCATCCAAAGAAAAAGGATCTCATTGTCCACCCTATCCGATTGGCTGATCATCTTGTATGTCTCGCTTAAATCACATCTTAACCTTCTGGGGTGGCATGGTGGCTCAGTGGTTAGCACTGCTGCCTCACAGCGCCAGGGACCCAGGTTCAATTCCAGCCTCAGGTGACTGTGTGGAGTTTGGACGTTCTCCCTGTGTCTGCGTGGGTTCCCTTCAGGTGCTCTGGTTTCCTCCCACAGTTCAAAGATGCGCAGGTTAGGGTGAATTGGCCATGCTAAATTGCCCCATGGTGTTCAGGGATGTACAGGCTACGTGAGTCAACCATGCAGGGCGACAGGGTTAGGGTGGGTCTGGGTGGGATGCTACCAAGAGGGTCTGAGTGGACTAGATGGGCGGAATGGCATGCTCCTACACCATAGTGATTCTGTGATGTGAGGCTGGAGTCACATGTAGATCAGACAGGTAAGGAGAGCAAATTTCCTCCCTGAAAGGACATCAGAAAACTTGATGGGGTTTTACAATAATTGCACAGCCATTATTATTGAGGCTAGACTTCAATTTCAGATTGATTAATTATCACTGTAAAAGAGTGATAGAAGGTTCCTGAAGAAGGGCTTATGCCCGAAACGTCGAATCTCCTGTTCCTTGGATGCTACCTGACCTGCTGCGCTTTTCCAGCAACACATTTTCAGCGCTAATTATCACTGTACATGAATTCAACTTGGAGTTTTGCGTACAGTTCTGGTTGCTGCATTATAGAAAGAATGTGGAAGCATTGGAAAAGGTGCGGAGGAGATTTACTGGATGTTGCCTGGTATGGAGGGAAGATCTTATGAGGAAAGGCTGAGGGAGTTGAGGCTGTTTTTGTTAGAAAGAAGAAGATTAGAATGATTAGATTAGATTCGATTCCCTTTCGGACCAACAAGTCCACACCGACCCTCCAGAGAGTAACCCACCCAGACCCATTTCCCTCTGATGAATGCACCTAACACTATGGGCAATTTCCCATGGCCAATCCACCCTAACCTGCACATCTTTGGACTGTGGGAGGAAACCGGAGCACCCGGAGGAAACCCACACAGACACAGGGAGAATGTGCAAACTCCACACAGTCACCCGAGGCCGGAATCGAACCCAGGTCCCTGGTGCTGTGAGGCAGCAGTGCTAACCACTGAGCCACTGTACCGCCCTCGAACCCCATTGACGTGGTTGACTCTTAACTGCCCTCTGAAATAACTGATAAAGCCACTCAATTAGGCAATTGGGAATGAATAACATTCCCACATTCTGTAAAAAAAAAGAGGGAAATATAACTAGAAAGTGGGATTGGGCTGGATGATTTTTCATGCATCATGGACAGGATGGGCCAAATGGCCTCATATGCTGCAAGTTAGTCCTGAACTCCAAAGTGCATCTATTTGCAATTCTCCCGTTTTTTTTTCCGTCCTCTAGTTGTACTGTTGGCTCTTATGCGTCAGTGCTGCAGCACCAGACAAAAGAGAGATCTATGTCTCGTTCAGAATTAATGGCTGTGTGTTGGCCTGCCAAGTTTGAAGGGTTTGTTTGTGTTCTCTTTCTCTAGATTGACGCGAGGGATATGTTACTGGAGGGCTGCTTTAATGAGAAAGGGAGAGCTGGAATTCACTACAAAACAGGCATTTTTTCAGTCAAGTCCTGAGAGGCTAATTTAGACATTTAATCTCCAGCCTTCATTATCCTTACAAACCTTGCCTCTGGTGGCACTCTCCCAACCTGCACTCAATCACTTGGAGGTCTGTGTAGCATCAACTTCATCATAAAGTGTTGGTTCAGTTGCTTTTTGAAGGGCGGGCTAGATTGTTAAATAATCACAGCTCCCTGGGTCAAGTACATCAGCCACACAAGCTGGATTTAAGTGCTGGCATTGCCTGGGGATGATAGATGTGAAGGGCTTCAACTTGGCATTCGGTTCTAGGCTGCGTTGGACCGTGGGTCTGAGTGGGTCACTGGGCCACGCTGAAGGGTCACGCGCCCTGTTTGAAAAATGCTCAGAAGTGTCACCGGACCTGAAACATGAGCTCTGAATTCTCTTCACAAAGTGAAGAAGGACTAGACGTCACTTGATAGAGGTGTACAAGGTAGATAGATAGAGTAGATAGCCAGAGACTTTTACCCAGGAAATAGCTATCACAAGGGGGCATAACTTTAAGGTGAATGGAGGAAAGTGTAGGGGGAGATGTCAGGGGTAGGTTCTTTACACAGAGAGTGTAAATGGATTGGCCATGCTAAATCAGGGGTCCGCTGTGAGAAATGTGGGATGGGGGTGTGCCTGTGTGAGATGCAGCTCAAAAGAGCCCTTGTTAGATCACACTTAATGTTCAGTTCTGTTCGCCTCATTATTGGGAAGATGTGGAAGCTTTAGAGAGGGTGCAGAGGAGATTTATCAGGATACTGCCTGGACTGGAGGGCATGTCTTATGAAGAAGGGTTGAGGGATCTAGGGCTTTTCTCATTGGAGCGAAGAAGGATGAGATCTGACTTGATAGAGGTGTACAAGATGATGAGAGGCATAGATAGAGTGGATAGCCAGAGACTTTTTCCAGGGCAGAAATGTCTATCATGAGGGGGTACAATTTTAATGTGATTGGAGGAAGGTTTCGGGGAGATGTCAGAGGTAGGTTCTTTACACAGAGTGTGGTGGGTGTGTGGAATGCACTGCCGGTGGGGGGAGTAGAGTCAGAGACATTAGGGACATTTAAGCGACTCTTGGATAGGCATATAGAGTCATAGAGATGTAAGCATGGAAACAGAACCTGTCCATGCCGACCAGATATCCCAACCCAATCTAGTCCCACCTGCCAGCACCTGGCCCATATCCCTCCAAACCCTTCCTATTCATATATCCATCCAAATGCCTCTTAAATGTTGCAATTATAATAAAGAGTATAATGTAGGGTATGTAGTTTAGTCTGATCTTAGAGTAGGATAAAAGGCCAGCACAACATCGAAGACCGAAAGGCCTGTACCGTGCTGTACTATTCTATGTTCTAGATGCTGCCAGACCTGCAGAGCTTTTCCAGTAACTTATGTTTTTTGTTTCCATTGGACTATAACCTGGCATCGTGTTACTTCTGCCTTGATAATTAGGGTCATAGAGATGTACAGCATGGAAACAGACCCTTCGGTCCAACCCATCCATGCCAACCAGATATCCCAACCCAATCTAGTCCCACTTGCCAGCACACTGCCCATATCCCTCCAAACCCTTCCTATTCATATACCCATCCAAATGCCTCTTAAATGTTGCAATTGTACCAGCCTCCACCATATCCTCTGGCAGCTCATTCCATACACGTACCACCCTCTGCATGAAAAAGTTGCCCCTTTTATACATTTCCCCTCTCACCTTAAACCTATGCCCTCTAGTTCTGGACTCCCTGACCCCAGGGAAAAGACATGTCTGTTTATTCTATCCATGGCCCTCAATTTTGCAAACCTCTATAAGGTCACCCTTCAGCCTCCGACGTTCCAGGGAAAACAGCTCCAGCCTGTTCAGCCTCTCCCTACAGCTCACATCTTCCAACCCTGGCAACATCCTTGTAAATCTTTTCTGATACCTTTCAAGTTTCACATCTTTCCAATAGGAAGGAGACCAGAATTGCACGCAATATTCCAACAGTGGCCTAACCAATGTCGTGTACAGCCGCAACATGACCTTCCAACTCCTGTAGGAGAAAGTGAGGACTGCAGATGCTGGAGACCAGAGTTGGAAAATGTGGTGCTGGAAAAACACAGCAGGCCAGGCAGCATCCAAGGAGCAGGAGAATCGACGTTCCAGGCATAAGCCCTTCTTTAGGAATGAGGCTGGTGTGCCAAATGGGTTGAGATAAAAGGTAGAGGGGAGGGAATTTGGGGGAGGGGCACTGGGAATACAATAGGTGGAAGGAGGTGAGGGTGATAGGCCGGAGAGGGGGTGGGTGTTGGTCATGGGGGCAGAGTTGGTCGTGGGGGGCGGAGATCGACATGGGAGTGGCCTTGAGCAGGTGAGTGACATCACTGGGGACTGAAGTTGCTGCGGCGACGGCAGCTCCGGGGGCTGAAGTGGCGCGCCGGGCAGAAACAGCGCTGGTCCCGGTGGCCGTGGATCCCGCGGCAGCTGCGTATCTGTCGGCGATGGTCTTCCAGGCGATCGTGGAGGTGGTTGTCTGGGCGGCGATCGCGGAGGCTGCATGGTTGGTGGTGGCTGCAGCGGCTGCATGGGCAATGGCGCCCGAGTGGTTCCGGAGGTCGCGATAAAGTTCAGGAACGGTCGAGGAATCCGGTGTGTGGGGGTGAGTACATGAAAGTTTTTTGTACTTACTCCCAACTCCTGTAATCAATACTCTGACCAATAAAGGAAAGCATACCAAATGCCTTCTTCACTATCCTATCTATCTGCGACTCCACTTTCAAGGAGTTATGAACCTGCACTCCAAGGTCTCTTTGTTCAGCAACACTCTCTAGGACCTTACCATTAAGTGTATAAGTCCTGCTAAGATTTGCTTTCCCAAAATGCAGCACCTCGCATTTATCTGAATTAAACTCCATCAGCTACGTCTCAGCCCATTGGCCCATCTGGTCCAGATCCTGTTGTAATCTGAGGTAACTCTCTTTGCTGTCCACTACACCTCCAATTTTGGTGTCATCTGCAAACTTACTCACTGTTCCTCTCACATCCAAATCATTTATGTAAATGACAAAAAGTAGAGAGCCCAGCACCGATCCTTGTGGCACTCCACTAGTCACAGGCCTCCAGTCTGAAAAACAACCCTCCACCACCACCCTCTGTCTTCTACCTATGAGCCAGTTCTGTATCCAAATGGCAAGTTCTCCCTGTATTCCATGAGATCTAGCCTTGCTAATCAGTCTCCCATGGGGAATCTTGTCGAACGCCTTACTGAAGTCCATATAGCTCACATCTACTGCTCTGTCCTCATCAATCTTCTTTGTTACTTCTTCAAAAAACTCAATCAAGTTTGTGAGACATGATTTCACACGCACAAAACCATGTTGACTATCCCTAATCAGTCCTTGCCTTTCCAAATACATGTACATCCTGTCCCTCAGGATTCCCTCCAACAACTTGCCCAACACCGAGGTCAGGCTCATTGGTCTATAGTTCCCTGGCTTGTCTTTACCGCCCTTCTTAAACACTGGCACCACGTTTGCCAACTTCCAGTCTTCCGGCACCTCACCTGTGACTATCGATGATACAAATATCTCAGCAAGAGGCCCAGCAATCACTTCTCTAGCTTCCCACAGAGTTCTCGGGTACACCTGATCAGGTCCTGGGGATTTATCCACCTTTAATCGTTTTCATGACATCCAGCACTTCCTCCTCTGTAATCTGGGCATTTTGCAAGATGTCACCATCTATTTCCCTACAGTCTTTATCTTCCACATCCTTTTCCACAGTAAATACTGATGCAAAATATTCATTATCTCCCCCATTTTCTGAGACTCCATACGAAGGCTGCCTTGCTGATCTTTGAGGGGCCCTATTCTCTCCCTAGTTACCCTTTTGTCCTTAATATATATTTGTAAAAACCCTTTGGATTCTCCTTAATTCTATTTGCCAAAGCTATCTCATGTCTCCTTTTTGCCCTTCTGATTTCCCTCTTAAGTTTACTCCTACTTCCTTTATATTCTTCTAAGGATTCACTCGATCTATCCTGTCTATACCTGACATATGCTTCCTTCTTTTTCTTAACTAAACTCTCAATTTCTTTAGTCATCCAGCATTCTCTAAACCTACCAGCCTTCCCTTTCACCCTGACAGGATATACTTTCTCTGGATTCTTGTTATCTCATTACCCAGACACTGCTCTCTACAAGGGGGCTGCAAGTAGAGATAATGGTTTCGAAAGGAAACCAGATCGGCATTTGATCAAAGTAAGCTGAACTGCATTGAATTAGTTTTATTGTCCTGTGTACTCAGCATGAGTACAGCGTAGAGTTTACAGGTTGCCATTTTTGCAGCATCATCTTCTCGGTACGAAGGTATAGATTCTCGAGGGCAAATTCTGAGGGAAAAAGCATTAGAAATATAATGAAATTAAAAGTTCAGTATTATGGAAATTCAAAATCATTGGAATAAATTAAAATAATAAAGAGATAAAAACATTTATAATAACAGTCCACAATAATATAATAAAGGGAAAAAAAGATTTTTGTTTTAAAAGATTTTAAGAGAAAAGTCCACTTAGTTCATTTCACGGCTCGGGGGTCAAGGACCTGTCCCCCTCCCCACTCGATCCTAATCCTCTCCTCACAGCTGGAATCCCGGGCCGGATTCTCCAAACTACCGGAATCCCGGGCTGGATTCTCCACACTGCTGGAATCCCAGCCGGATTCTCCTCACGGCTGGAATCGTGGGCAGGATTCTCCACACGGCAGGAATCCCGGGCCGGATTCTCCACAGGGCAGGAATCCCGGGCAGGATTCTCCACAGGGCAGAAATCCCGGCAGGATTCTCCACACGGCTGGAATCCCGGGCAGGATTCTCCTCATGGCTGGAATCCCAGGCCGGATTCTCCACACGGCAGGAATCCCGGGCCGGATTCTCCACACGGCTGGAATCCCAGGCTGGATTCTCCACACGGCTGGAATCACGGGCAGGAGTTTCCTCACGGCTGGAATCCCAGGCCGGATTCTCTACACGGCTGGAATCCCAGGCCGGATTCTCCACATGCTGGAATCCCAGGCCGGATTCTGCTCACGGCTGGAATCCCAGGTCGGTTTCTCCACACGGCTGGAATCCCGGGCAGGATTCTCCTCATGGCTGGAATCCCGGGCTGGATTCTCCACACGGCTGGAATCACGGGCAGGAGTTTCCGCACGGCTGGAATCCCAGGCCGGATTCTCCTCACGGCTGGAATCACGGGCAGGAGTTTCCTCACGGCTGGAATCCCAGGCCGGATTCTCTACACGGCTGGAATCCCGGGCCGGATTCTCTACACGGCTGGAATCCCAGGCCGGATTCTCCTCACGGCTGGAATCCCAGGCCGGATTCTCCACACGGCTGGAATCCCGGGCAGGATTCTCCATACGGCTGGAATCCCAGGTCGGATTCTCCACATGGCTAGAATCCCGGGCAGGATTCTCCACACGGCTGGAATCCTGGGCAGGAGTCTCCACACGGCAAGAATCCCGGGCAGGATTTTCCACATGGCTGGAATTCCGGGCAGGATTCTCCACACGGCTGGCATCGTGGGTAGTCTGTGCCGACTGAATAGCCTTTTTAAATTTTTTTTTCTTTTCTTTCTTTTTAGCAGTGCCTTTTTTTTTCCTCTTTGAAGGCCTTTTTATTTTTATTTTTTTTTAAACGAGTGCATAACTCTATTTGTATTCCATCACCAGGAAGAAAGGAAACATCAGGGTGGTTAGTGACAAGCAGTGCCCTTCACATCAAAGGGCAACGCTGCTTGACACTGCTCTTTTCATTTTTTTCTTTTTCTTTTTTCTAATTTAACCCCCACACTACCACCTAACTGCGGTAGTGCTTATTTTTTTCCCAGCACCCATGGTGTGTGTGTGCAGGTGTGAGACACAGTGAGAGACACAAGGTCTACGAATCTTTATTCAATTTCCACCACCAGGAAGATTAGGAAACACCCGAGTGGCCAGTAACAAGCAGTGCCCTTCACATCAAAGGGTAATGCTGTGTGATCAAACAGTGAAGGGGAGGGCAGGGGCTAAATCAAAATAGAGTTGGAGGGGGAAATGATGCACTCCACTCCCTGCGGCGCCCATCTCTCCCTGAACAACTCCAGGGTGTTGGTGGACACCGCATGCTCCTTCTCCAAGGACACCCAGGCCCTAACGTAACCGCGGAAGAGGGGCAGGCAGTCGGCCCTAACGACCCCCTCCACGGCCCGCTGCCTGGACCTGTTTATGGCCAGTTTGGCCAGGCCCAGGAGCAGACCCACGAGGAGGTCTTCAGACCTGCCCTCCCTCCTCCGCACCGGGTGCCCGAAGATCAGGAGCGTGGGACTGAAGTGCAACCAAAAGCAGAGGAGAAGGTTTTTGAGAAAATCAAAGAGGGAGTGCAAACGCCCACACCCAATATACACATGGTCCACGGACTCCACAGCGCCACAGAACAAGCAGTTGGGCTGGGAGTCCGTGAACCACCGCAATCTGCGGTTGCAAGGGACTGCTGCATGCAGCACCCGCCACCCCAGATCCCCAAGAGAAAGGGGGAGGACTCCTGCATAGAGGGCCCTCCACTGGGGATCCCCACCACCCGGTGGCAAATGGGCACGCCAGGGCGTGTCCGGGCGGTGGATGAGGGAGAAGAGGTGGACGGTGTGCAGCAGCAGTCGATACAGGGCACGCCTTTTAACGTCCTTGAAAGGGACAAAATTAAAATTCCGGAGGCAGCTCAGGTTGTGGGGCACAGGCTCCCGCGGGAAGTACGGGACTTTGGGGCCAATGTGAAATTCCGTCCGGGCAGGGGTGAGCGCGGACGGGATCCCACCGCACACCTGAGTGTCCTCCAACTGGTGCACTACGTCGGGTCCGAGCACCGCCATTTTAAGGCGTCGGATGGCGATGGCCATGTACCGGACGTCTACCGCTGCCCTGCTCGCTATGTCTTGGGGCAACGTCCAGCCCAGGCCCCCGGCACGTCCCCGACCCTGGTCACCCTCGCCGCCACGGCCCTCCCCTCCGACAGCCACTCGAACCCGCGAGCACGGAGGTGCGGATTCCTGAGCAACGGCTCCCTGACAACAGCCGCTACTCCTGCCGGAGGGTAGGCACGACGCGATTCGACCATGTTCCAGACAGTGATCAGGTCCTGGTAAAAGACAGGCAGCACCTTGAGGGCGACCTCCAAACCGTCACGGTCGACGAACAGGAGCCGCGTGTCGTAGTTGAGGTTACGCACCTGGCGGAAAAAATACATCACCAGGGCACACCACCTACGAGGAGGCTCGACGTAAAGGTATCGCTGCAAGGTCTGAAGGCCGCGACCTGGGTGCGGACGCACACCAGCGACTGACCGCCCTCCTCAATAGGGAGACTCAGAACCTGCACAGCGACCCAGTGCATCTTTTTGTCCCAGAAGAAGTCAACCAACGTTCTCTGGATGTCAACGACAAAGCCAGGAGGAGGGACCAAAGTGACCAGCCGGTACCACAGCATGGCGGCCACCAGCTGGTTTATGACCAGCACTCGGCTCCTGTAAGATAGCACTCGGAGCAGTCCTGTCCAGCGGCCTAGGCGAGCCGAGACTTTGGCCTCCAGCTCCTGCCAGTTGGCCGGCCAGGATTCCTCGGTCGGGCTGAGGTAGACCCCCAGGTAGAGGAGATGGGTGGTACTCCAGCTGAACCCCCGAAACTCCTCCGGCAGGGAGTCCACCCGCCACGGACCCACCAGTAGCCCGGAACATTCGGCCCAGTTGATCCTGGTGGAAGACGCTGCCGAGTACACGGCCTGGCACTCGCGCATCCTCCCCAGGTCAGCCGGGTCAGTGAAAGTGAGGAGCACATCGTCTGCATAGGCCGAGAGGACCACCCCCGCGCCCACGCCGCGCAGAACCAGCCCCCACAACCTCCTCCGCAAGAGGCGCAGGAAAGGCTCCACGCACAGGGAATACAGCTGGCCGGACAGGGGGCAGCCTTGACGCACTCCTCTCCCGAAGCGAAGGGGCGCCGTCAGGGACCCGTTAACTTTAACCACTCTGCGGCGGCGTACAAAAGTCGGATCCGGGCGACGAACTGCGTCCCGAACCCGAACGCCCGCAGAGTCCCGAGCAGGTACTCGTGATCGACCCTGTCGAATGCCTTCTCCTGATCCAGAGACAGGAAGGCGCTCGGCTGACCAGCCCGTCGACAGAAATGGATCAGGTCCCGGACCAGATGGACGTTGTCTTGTATCCTCCGGCCCGGGACCGTGTAGGACTGGTCCGGGTGAATCATGTGGGCCAGCACGGAAGCCAGGCGAGAAGACAACACCCTGGCGACGATTTTGTAGTCCGTGCTGAAGAGGGAGACCGGACGCCAGTTCTTCAAAGAACGAAGGTCCCCCTTCTTTGGCAGCAGGACGATGACCACCCTGCACCAAGAAAGGGGCAGCTCTCCGGCATTTAGACACTCCCCCAGGACCTGTGCGTAGTCGCTCCCCAGGACGTCCCAGAACGCCCTGAAGAACTCCACAGTCAGCCCGTCCAGCCCCAGGGATTTACCCCTCGAGAGCCGGTCGAGGGCGCCGGTCAGCTACTCTAAGGTGACGGGAGCGTCGAGCCTTCCGGCGTCCTCCGGGCTGAGCTGCGGCAGGTCCTCCCACAGAACTCTGAGCATCCTCGCTGGACGGATCCGGAGAGAACAGGGCCGTGTAATAGGATCGGACGTGGGCCCTGATACCCTCCAGATCCGAGACGAGGGACCCGTCGTCGGCCAGCAGCACAAGGAGCTGCTGACGGGTGCCACGCCTTTTTTCCAGCGAGTAGAAGAAGGGGGAGCCGCGGTCCAGGTCCTGGAGGAGCTGGAGCCGCGACCTCACGTACGCGCCCCGAGCCCCGACGAGCTGCAGGTCCCGGAGCGCGGCCTTCTTCTCTTCGTATGCCCCGCGCAGGGCCGGGTCTGCGTCGGGCTGACCGAGGCGTGACTCCAGGTCGAGCATTTCCCTCTCCAACTCCCCGATCCTGGATTTCCGCCTCTTTGTCGACCCCCCCGCATACTCCTGACAGAAGACGCGGACGTGAGCCTTGCCCACGTCCCACCATAGCCTCAGGGAGGGGAAACTTCCCCGCTTCCTTCTCCAGCCGGCCCAGAAACGACGAAATGAGTCCCGGAACCGCTCGTCCTCCAGCAGCAGGTTGTTAAAGTGCCAGTACGCGGAGCCCAACCTGGCGCCGAACGGAAGGAGTTCCGCCCACACCAGGTGATGGTCCGTGCACGACACCTGCCACGTGGAGGCCTTCGGAAAACAGGAGGCGTACGCCCGCGAAACGTACAGGCGGTCGATTCTGGACGCTCCGACCCCAGGCCTCACGAAGGTGAAGGCGATGGAGTCAGGATGGAGATTCCGCCAGACGTCCACCAGGTCGAAGGACTTGACCAAGTCCCCCAACCTCCTCCCTGATGCCGAACTCGTGCGGGCACCGCCGTGGTCCCTGTCCTCGAGGACGCAGTTAAAATCTCCCCCGAGGACGACGCACTGGTTCTCGTCGATGGAAGCGAGATGAACGGACACTTTTTCCAAGAAGCTCGCTTGCCTCAGCCCGGCCAGGGGAGCGTAGACGTTCACCAAGTGAAGCACCGCACCCCCCAGCCGAACCGTCAGGTGAAGCAAACGGCCTGGCACTGGCTCCCTGACCCCCAAGATCTCTGGGGCCAACAGGATAGCCACCCCGCCAGATCTGCGGGTGAGGTGACTCATGTAGACCCCCCCCTTGCCACTCCAGGAGCCAGGTGGCTTCGTCTCCCGGGGTAGTGTGGGTTTCTTGCAGGAAGCACACTGCATACCTCCCGTCCCGAAGGACCGAGAGGGTCTGGAATCTGCGCTGTGACTCCCTGCTGCCGTTGATGCTGAGGCTGGCTATAGTTGTCTCCATGTCAGAAGCATAGTGCAACCACCACCAGTAAACAGTTAACAAAAACTATGTACATTTTTACTGGGAGGACGAGAGAGGGGCACAGAAGTCCCTCGCCCTCACCAGGAGTGCTCCCAGGAAGTTCCTGACTCGCTTTCGCTCATTGACGTCAAGCCCGGGCACCTGGCGCGCAGCGTGGGCTGACCAGTAGACTCTTTCAAAGGAGCTCCAGCGGTCGAGCGCCAGTTGGGCTCTATCCCGGCGACTCCGAGTTTCCTCGACAAATTCCCGGAGTTCCTCGAGGGGGAGATCGGTGGGGGGCACCTGGGACTCGAAAATGTCACTGGAGACGGACTCCGCGTCGTCCCCGATATCCGCCACCGATCCAGAACCCTCCTCCGGGAGGTCACCCTCAGTCACCGACCCCTCCCCCACCGAGGGGATGGGGGCTGGTCCGGCACCACCAACTGGCCTCAAACCTCCAGTGACCCCACCCCCAGGGTCACTGGCGGTACCTTCCTCGGCGCACCCCTTCCCGGAACGCCCCGAGTTCGGGTCGCCGGGCGGCAGAGGCTCGGGGTCCCGCTCCTCTCCCGACACCGGGACGCCCGGCTCCTCGGGGAAAAGGTCCTCCCCCAGGGCCAAGGCCCCCGGAAAAACAGTCTGGGAGGGAGGAGCGAGGATAACACCTTCCTCCCCTCCACCGCTCGACGACCCAGCAGTGAATAAAGGGGGGTCGTCTGCACCATGGCCCGTGCTGTTATTAAAATCCTCCCCAGGGGCTGGAGGAGTTATGGCGGTGGAAGGCCCGGCTGTCACCCCTGGGGGTTTGGGCAGGTCGGGCCATGGTGCAGGACAGTGGGGAGACACCATCGGCTCATCCCCTGGAGAGGGGGTGGCTGGGTGGGGTAGGGCTTGGGCTCCGGGGGAGGGGTTGAAGCCCCAGGGGTTTCTGTAACGGGGTGGGCCTGGGGTCAGTGGGGCCAGGATCAGGTACGGGTTTGGGGGGTCAGGGTTCCCGTGCCAGGGCGGTGCTGGCACGGCCACAGGGGCATTGTCGTGCCGGGGCGGGGCGGGTAGTGGGCTACGTGGAGGGGAAGGGGAAGGGGATGAGGATAGGGTGGTCTCCCCGTGGGCGGGCTTGACGCATTGCGTCTTCCTGGGCACCTTCTGTCCGGTTGGACGCTCACCCCCCTCCCTGCCAGAGGCAGAGGCATTGGGAGCAAATAAACACCTGGCGTTGGAAGGAGTATACGTGACGGAGGGCGGGGTCCTTAAGACCGAGCAGGAGCGGTTGGACACCTGACCGGATCTCCCCCAAGGTGTTGAGGTGGGGAAGAAGGAGCTCACTGGCAATGAAGGGCGGGACGTTGGAGATCACAACCCTCTGGGCCGTGACCTCCAAAGGGTCGATGGGCAAATGGTCCCGCCCACAGTGAGCCCCCTCTCCACGGCCAGGTGGACCGCCTGCTCGGTCTTAAGAAAGAATACGGCCTTCCCGTTCATGCGGGCCGCAGCGACGATGGCCAGTGGGCCGACCACACCAGCCATGGCCTTACTGTAGGCCTCAATGGTCATGTTGGGATGGGGATAGGCCTTTACCCCCAGGCGTTTAGTCAGGTGCCTGAAGGGGGATGCAGTTGCGGCCGGGGTTGGGACAGCCGAGCCTAAGGCAGCGGCTACCCCGGCGTAGGTCCGGCTGGGCCCTGCGACCTTCGGGCTCGCCATACTCTGCTGCTGGAGGTGGGCCTTTGGCTGTAGTAGTGGCGGAAGTCCTGGGGTTGTGCCCAAGGCCAGTCACCCGAGGAGAGTCCCAGGCAGCGACGGTGGAAACCGGCCTCAGGCAACAGCAGAGGCAGAGGCAGGCTTCAGGCGAGTCCCAGGTAGGCCCTTGGTCACCACTAGGGGCAGGCCTGTTGGGGAGGGTCCCCAAGGCAAGTCCCAGGCAGCCCCAAAACTGAGTCCCGGGCAGCAGCGGTGGAGGTGGGCCGCAGGTCGCAGCAGTTGTGGAGGTTGTGGGAAGGGGCCTCAGGCGAGTCCCAGGCAGCGGTGGTGGAGGCAGGCCTCAGGCGACAGCAGCAGATGAGGTAGGCCTCTGGCGAGTCCCAGGCAGGCCCTCAGTTGGGGAGGGAGTCCCAGGCAAGTCCCAGGCAGCGGTGGTGGAGGCAGGCCTCTGGCAAGTCCCAGGCTGGCCCTTGGTCCCAGCAGTGGAGGCAGACCTGTTGGGGAGGGACTCCCAGGCAGCGGCGGTGGAGGTAGGCCTCAGGTTGCACCAGCGGAGGAGGTTGTGGGAAGGGGCCTCAGGCGAGTCCCAGGCAGCGCTGGTGGAGGCAGGCCTTGGGGTCCCAGGGACCAGCAGTGGGAGTGGGCCCAAGGCCAGCTGCAACACTGACTTGACCTGGGCAAGGCCCAGGCTGCAGCTCCAAAACTAGGCCCGGGACTCCAAGCTCTCACCTCCTCCTCCTTCTTCTGTTTTTCTCTCTCTCTCTCTCTCACACACACACGCACACGGCTGTCAAGAGTCAGCCCCATTGCTGTGGGTCTGGAGTCACGTGTAGGCCAGACCAGATAAGGATGGTAGATTCCTTCCCTAAAGGAGATCAGTGAACCAGATGGGCTTTTTCCAACAATCGACAATTGTCATTAGACTCTTCATTCCAGATACTTTATTGAATTCGAAAAGAAGTGGGCCATTCGACCCTTCAACGCTGCTTCACCATCCAATGGCTGATCATCCAACTCAGTCCCCTGTTCCTGCTTTCTCCCAATACACTTTGATCGCTTTAGCCCTAAGTACTATATCTAACTGCTTCTTGAAAACATTTAAATACTTTGGGCACAACTGCTCTCTGTGACAGAGAATTCCCCACCCAGGTTCTGGACTCCCTGGTCATTGGGAACATCGTTCCTGCTTTACCCTGTCTCGTCCTGTAAGATTTTTATAGGTTTCTTTGAGATCCCCCACTCTGATTTATTTAAACTCTAGCGGATATACTTCTAACTGGATCCAGCCTGTCTCCTGACTGTGCCAGGAATCAGTCTGCTCATGCTTCGATCTAAAACGTGTTTGAGTAATCAGCAGGTGTGCTCACACCTGAGGGATAAACATCCGTGTGTGCAGGCAGACGTCAGGTACCAAACAGATTGGACTCAACTGTGATGCCACTGTAGTCAACCAGCCTACGGTCATTCAGAATTGAGGCTCGCGTCTGGATTGTGGGGCCCTGCCTGTGAACCAGAGGGTGACTCTCCCTCACCCCCCCGGGGGGAGAAACACGCCCCAAGTACAAACCTGCATTGATGTGCTCCTTAAAGACATCCTAAATCTCTGGGTATTTCATGAGTATCTACAGGCTACTCTCTCACACACACAGACACACACAGACACACAGGCTGTGCGCCCAGGTCTCTCCTCTGATCATGTCCAGTTCTGGTCACCCTGTTATAGGAGGGACATTATTAATCTGGAGAGGGCTCAGAAGAGACTTATCAGAATGGTGCTGGGATTGGAGGATTTGAGCTACCTAGGGAGAGGCCGAATAGGCGGGGACTTGTTTCACTGGAGGGTGGGAGGTTGAGATGCCCCTTTATTAGATTAGATTACTTACAGTGTGGAGCAAGTCCCAAACAAGTCCACACTGACCCGCCTAAGCGCAACCCACCCATGCCCCTATATTTACCCCTTACCTCACACTACGGGCAATTTAGCATGGCCAATTCACCTGACCCGCACATCTTTGGACTGTGGGAGGAAACCGGAGCACCCGGAGGAAACCCACGCAGACACGGGGAGAATGTGCAAACTCCACACAGTCACCTGAGTCAGGAATTGAACCCGGGTCTCAGGCACCGTGAGGCAGCGGTGCTGACCACTGTGCCACCCACTACCTTAGAGGTTTGTAATATCAGGAGGGGCACAGATAGGGTTAATGGAAGGTGTCTTTTCCCGAGGATGAGAGATTTCAAGACGAGGGATACATTTTTAAGGTGGGAGGAGAGAGATTTAAAGACACGAGGAGCAATATTTTTCACAGAGGGTAGTTCATGTGAGGAAGTGATGGATGCAGATACAAGAATGCTTAAAAGACATTTGGATAAGTGCAGGAATAGGGAAAGGTTTGGAGGGATGTGGGCCAGGAGCAGGCAGGTGGGACTAGTTTAGTTTGGGGATTATTGTCAGCATGGACTGGTTGGGCCGAAGGGTCTGTTTCCATGCTGTATGACTCTGACTCTACAAGATACTGATGAGGTTTGGAACATGTTTGATTCCCCCAAACCATCCCTCAAACCACACATAGCCTGGCCTCCTAACTATCTCTCTTTTGAATAGAAGTTAATTCTCCTTATGATGTCCAGATCCCCTACCTCACTGTCTCTCTCACCACTGCCAGCCCTTTAACCCTCTGTGCATTTGGAATTCTGATCTCCTGAACACCTCCCTCCTCTCCAACTTCCATCAATCGGAAAGGTGTTGTGAAACTTGAAAGGGTTCAGAAAAGATTAACAAGAAAGTTGCCAGGGTTGGAGGATCTGAGCTACAGGGAGGGGCTGAACAGGCTGGGGCTGTTTTCCCTGGAGCGTCGGAGGCTGAGGGGTGACCTTATAGAGGTTTACAAAATCATGAGGGGCATGGATAGGGTAAATAGACAAAGTCTTTTCCCTGGGGTGGGGGAGTCTAGAAATAGACGGCATAGGTTTAGGGTGAGAAGGGAAAGATATAAAAGAGACCTAAGGGGCAACTTTTTCACGCAGAGGGTGGTACAGGTATGGAATGAGCCTACAGAGGAAGTGGTGGAGGTTGGTACAATTGCAACATTTAAGAGGCATTTGGATGGGTATATGAACAGGAAGGGTTTGGAGGAATATGGGCCAGGTGGTGCAGGTGGGACTAGATTAGGTTGGGATATGTGGTCGGCATAGATTAGTTGGACCGAAGGGTCTGTTTCCGTGCTGTACGTCTCTGACTCTATGTCCCCATTGGCAGCCGTGCTTTGAGCTGCTTAGAACCTGCGTTTCCAGTAATGATGGCATTGCTGCTGAAAGAGTAATGCAGAGGCCCAGCCTAATACAGTTGGCTGTGTGGGTTCAAATCAGCTGCTGTTGGAGCTTTACTCAATGGGAGCTGTCAGTAATGATGAGCATGAAAGTGTTGTTATAAAAACCCACTTGGATCAGTCGTGCTCTTTAGGGAAAAAAAACCGTTCTGGTTCCTTCTGACCCCTGACCCACAGCAAGGTCGCTGACTCTGAACCATCATCAGTAGCAATTTAGGATGAGTGACCTGGTCCAGAAAGTGACACCCATTGCCCCTGCCAACATATAAAAGTCCTCTCTGTTTTCCCACCTCACAGCAACCAGATGTTGCCCAGATCTACTCCCCCGAAGTGTCTATGTCCTTTTTACTCAGTTAATGAAGACTCAGCAGTGGGAGGTATGAGCAGGTTGCTTCCCGTCGTGGGAGAGAGTCGAGGACCAGAGGGGCATCATCTTCATGAACAGGGGTTGCCCATTTAAGACAGAGCTGAGGAGGAATTTCTTCTCTGAGTGGGGTGAAGCTGTGGGATTCGCTACCACAGACACGATTGAGGCTGGGCCATTCAGTATGCTCAAGGCTGAGATTTTGAGTCATAAAGGAATCAAAGGTAGTAGAAGAAAAGGCAGGAAAGATGAATTGAGAATTATCAGATCGGTTGCAACCTCATTGAATGGTAGAGTAGACGTGATGGGCTGAATGGCCTTCCTCTACCCCTGTGCCATATGGTCTTTTATAAGTATGTAGGACTTAGTACACTTGCCTTGTCAATGTTGGGAGGTCATGTTGCGACCGTACAGAACATTGGTTAGGCCACTTTTGGAATACTGTGTGCAAGATGTTGTTAAACTTGAAGTTAAAAATCTCACAACACCAGGTTATAGTCCAACTGTTGGACTATAACCTGGTGTTGTGTGATTTTTAACTTTGTCCACCCCAGTCCAACACCTCCAAATCGTTAAACTTGACAGGGTTCAGAAAAGATTTACAAAGACGCAGCCAGGGTTGAAGGGTTTGAGCTACAGGGCGAGGTTGAGTAGGCTGGAATTGTTTTCCCCGGAGTGTCGGAGGCTGAGGGGTGACCTTATGGAGATTTATAAAATCATGAGGGGCATGGATAGGGTAAATAGGCAAAGTCTATTGGGGGTGGCACGGTGGCTCGTGGTTAGCACTGCTGTCTCACAGCACTAGGGACCCAGGTTCGATTCCAGCCTCGGGTGATTGTCTGTATGGAGTTTATACTTTCTCCCCGTGTCTACGTGGGTTTCTTCCCACAGTCCTAAGATGTGCAGGTTAGGGTGGATTTGGCCATGCTAAATTGCCCATAGTGTTGAGGGATGTGTAGGTTAGGTGTATTAATTTGGGGTAAATGTAGGGGAATGGGTTTGGGTGGGATACTCTTTGGAGAGTTGGTGTGGATTGTTGGGATTCACACTGTAGGGGTTCTATGAAAGTCTTTTCCCCAGGATAGGGGAGTCCAAAATCAGAGGGTATAGGTTTAGTGTGAGAGGGAAAGATTTAATAAAGGACCTAAAGGGCAACGTTTCCACTTAGAGGGTGGTACGTGTATGGAATGAGTTGCCAGAGGAAGTGGTGGAGGCTGGTACAATTACAAAGATGTATAAGTCTTCTGGATGGGTACATGAATAGGAAGAGTTTAAAGGGAGATGGGCCTAAATGCTGGCAAATGAAACTGGATTAATTCAGGATATAGAGTCATAGAGATGTACAGCACAGAAACAGACCCTTCGGTCCAACCCGTCCATGCTGACCAGATATCCCAACCCAATCTAGTCCCACCTGCCAGCACCCGGCCCATATCCCTTCAAACCCTTCCTATTCATATACCCATCCAGATGCTTTTTAAACGTTGTAATTGTACCAGCCTCCACCAGTTCCTCTGGCAGCTCATTCCACACACGGACCACCCTCTGTGTGAAAAGGTTGCCCCTTAGGGCTCCTTTATATCTTTCCCTTTCACCCTAAACCAATGCCTCTAGTTCTGGACTCCCCCAACCCAGGGAAAAGACTTTGTCTGTTTATGCTATCCATGCCCCTCATGATTTTATAAACCTCTATAAGGTCACCCCTCAGCCTCCCACGCTCCAGGGGAAACAGCCCCAGGATCAGGGACCAAAGTTGGACCAAAGGATCTGTTTCCATGCTGTACAACTCTATATCCTGAATTAATCCAGTGTTTGCTAATCACTTTTGTTCCTTGTAGGAATAAGACACCATATCCAGGGGAACAATGTATTTGAGAGAGAAATGTAAATGTGAGAGCCCATTTCATGTTAACAAGACCTTGCAGTGTCTAATAATTAATATCACGCTGTGACACCATGTTCAGAGTAAATAGGAAGCTCTCTGTGAAGACCCCTGTGATTTATGTTTTTGCCAATTGTTACAGATGTCACAGATCCATTTACTCTCTGTCTCCCAAAAGAGTTAGAGCCTCCAAACTGTGGGAACTAATGGAAAGCAGGTAAATTAGGTACACCATTCCAGTAAATCAGACAGCAAACATCATCCACAAGCTCAGAATCGTCCCTGCTATTTGGTGACAGGGGACAGTGCAGCCTCAGCTTCCCACCCCAGCACCCACGCCCCTCCACAGATATTTTTTACTTGCCTCTGATACTCTTCACAGGTGTCCTCTCACAGTATGCATTTTGTTTTATTTATTCGGATGATGTGGGCATTGCTGGCTAGGCCAGGATCTAGTACCCATAAGAGTCAACCACATTGCGGTGGGTCAGCAGCCACATATGGGCCAGACTAGGTAAGGATGGTAGTTTGCTCCCCTAAAGGACTTTAGTGAACACATTGGGTTTTTTCGACAATTGGTTCATGGTCATCATTAGACTCTTAATTCCAGACTTTTTAATCGGTTCATATTCCACAATCTGCCGTGGTGGGATTCGAACCCAGGCCCCTAGAACATTACCTGGGTCAACAACCTAGCAACCATATGACTAGGCCATCGCCTCCCTTTGCTGTAACAACTGAAAAGGCACCTTTAACCCTCATGCATGGTCGTGCTTACAAACAATTTGCAGCAACCGAACTGCATACAGCAAGATCCCAAACACAGCAGTGCGTTAAGGACCACTTGAGGGCACTAACTCTTCAAGACAGAAGGGAACGAGGTTCCCCTAATCACAGGGATCAAGGGGCTGAATGGCCTCCTTGCCTAAGAAATAGGAGCAGGATTAAATCCTTGAGCCTGCTCCACCATTCAAAATAGTAACAGCTGATTAGATTAGATTGGATTAGATTAGATCAGGTGAATTGGCCATGCTAAATTGCCCGTAGTTTTAGGTAAGGGGTATATGTAGGGGTATGGCTGGGTTGCGCTTCAGCGGGTCGGTGTGAACTTGTTGGGCCGAAGGGCCTGTTTCCACACTGTAAGTAATCTAATCTAATCTAATTACTTACAGTGTTGGAACAGGCCCTTCAGCCCAACAAGTCCAAACCGACCCGCCGAAGCACAACCCATCCATACCCCTACATTTACCCCTTACCTAACACTACGGGCAATTCACCTGACCCGCACATCTTTGGACTGTGGGAGGAAACCGGAGCACCCGGAGGAAACCCACGCAGACACGGGGAGAACGTGCAAACTCCACACAGTCAGTTGCCTGAGGCGGGAATTGAACCCGGGTCTCTGGGGCTGTGAGACACTGATCTTCTGTCCTAAGTCTGCTTTCCCATCCATTCCCCCAATGGGAGGGTCCCTTAAATGCTGGAGCCTCCACAGCATCTGGCATGGAGATTTCCAAAATTCCATAAACCTCAGTCAACAAATTTCTCCTTATCTCAGTTTTACACAATCATCCCTTTGTCCTGAGATTGGGCCCCTGGGTTTTAAATTAACCAGCAAACAGAATCAAGCTTTCAGCTTCTATTCTTGTCACGTTCCTTCAGAATCTTTGTTTCAATCAGGTCACCTCTCACCCTTCTACACTCTGGGGAATGCAGATCCAAGTTCCCCAAACTCTCATCCCAGACTCCCAATCAAACACGTACTGCCTCCAAGATGACTCTAGGTCAAAATCCCACAGAGTATTCCAGGCAGGAAACCCTACACAATACTTTTAGAGTCGTAGAGCTGTACATCATGGAAACAGACCCTTCAGTCCAACTCGTCCATGCCGACCAGATATCCTAAATTAATCTCGCGCCAATTTCCAGCATCTGGCCCATATCCCTCTAAATCCTTCCTTTTCATATACCCATCAGTTGTCTTTTAAATGTGGAGTTTGCACATTCTTCTCGTGTCTGCGTGGGTTCCCTCCGGGAGCTCCGGTTCCCTCCCACAATCCAAAGGTGTGTAGGTTAGGGTGGTAAATTACCCATAGTGTTAGCTGCGTTAGTCAGGGGGAAATATAGGGTGGGGGAATGGGTCTGGGTGGGTTACTCTTCGGAGGGTCGGTGTGGATTTGTTGGGCCGAAGGGCCTGTTTCCATGCTGTGGTGAATCTAATCTGATCTAAATGCTCTCATTGCACCAGCTTCCACCACTTCCTCTGGCAGCTCATTCCACACACGTGTCACCCTCTTGCGTGAAAAAGTTGCCCCTTAGGTCCCTTTTAAATCTTTCCCCTTTTGGACCGAAGGGTCTGTTTCCGTGCTGCACATGTACCCATCAGATTATTTCTGTATTTATGGAGAAGTCAATGGTGGTATTAACACTGAGCTATTAATCCAGAAACACAGCTACTGTCCTGGGTACAAGTCCTGCCTGGGTGGAGTTGGAATTAGAGGCTCACAATACCCATGAAACCATTGTCAATTGTTGGAAAAACCTATCTGGTTTCCAATGCCCTAGAGGAAGGAAATCTGCAGTCCTTGGCTGGTCTGGCCTATATGTGACTCCAGACCCACAGCAATGGGGTCGACTCTTAACTGCCCCCCTGGGTAACAAATGCTGGGACTAGCCAGAGACTGAATTTTTAAAGAAGCTGCAATCTCCTTCGCAATAAAGTCCAATCTTCTTGCCAGCTTTTTACAACAAAGGCACAACACTGAGGATGCCGGGAATCCAAAATTAGAGCACAACAATAAGGTGACAAAGCTCAGCAGGTCAGATAACATCTGTGGGGAGAGAATTTGTTTCCATCACAAGAACAGAAAATGGATAATAAAATCTGTTCCCGCTCGTGAAAGGATCGAGAAGGAGAAGGCTTGAAATTAATTGGCAAGAGGCAGACAGCGAAATGTAAAATAGCGTGATCAAGCTGCATATTGTTCGGAATGCACCACCTCAGAGTTTGATGAAGGATGGTATCAGTTGAAACATTGAAAAGACTTTAATCTGAGAAGGACGAAGGCGCGGGGTTACGAGGAGAAAGCAGGGGAGTGACACTCCCCCGGAGAGCTCAGACAGACACGATGGGCTGAATATGACCATAAGGTGTGGGAGTAGCAGTAGGTCACTCGGCCCATTGATGCTGCCTCGATGGGCAATAATGGTTGTTGGATAATCCTCAACTCCACTTTCTTACCTTGCCCCAGAATTTAATTGCTTACTGATTGCAAATCTGTTCATCTCAACTTCAAATATGACCAGCCTCGATGGTCCCCTGCAGTAAAGAATTCCACAGATTCACTACCATCTGCATTGTCACCATTCTGGGCTGGTTCTTGAATAAAACATGCACTTTCTCTCTCTCTCTGTCTCTCTCTCTCTCTGTCTCTGTCTGTCTTTCACTCTCTCTGTCTGTCTGTGTCTCTCTCTCTCTGTTTGTCTGTCTATCTCTCTCCCCCGCCCCCCCCTCTCCCCCGCCCCTCCCTCCCCCTCTCTCCCTGTCTCTCTCTCCCTGTCTCTCTCTCCCTGTCTCTCTCTCCCCCGCGCCCCTCTCTCCCCCGCGCCCCTCTCCCTCTCTCTCTCCCTGCCTCTCTCTCTCTCTCTCCCTGCCTCTCTCTCTCTCTCCCTGCCTCTCTCTCTCTCTCCCTGCCTCTCTCTCTCTCTCCCTGCCTCTCTCCCTCTGCCTCTCCCTCTGCCTCTCCCTCTGCCTCTCCCTCTGCCTCTCCCTCTCTCCCTGTCTCTCTCTCTCTCCCTCTCTCTCTCTCCCTCTCTCCCTCTCCCTCTCTCCCTGCCTCTCACTCCCCGCCTCTCTCTCTCCCCCGCGCCCCTCTCTCCCCCGCGCCCCTCTCTCCCCCGCGCCTCTCTCTCTGACTCTGTCTCCCTGTCTCTCTCTGCCTCTCACTCTCTCTGTCTTTCTCTCTCTCTCTCTCTCCCTCTCTCTGACTCTCCATGTCTCTCTCTCTCCCTCTCTCTGACTCTCTCCCTGTCTCTCTCTGCGTCTTACTCTCTCTGTCTTTCTCACTCTCTCTGTCTTTCTCTCTCTCTGCCTCACTCTCTGTCTTTCTGTCTCTCTCTCTGACTCTCTCTCCCTATCTCACTTTCTCTGCCCCTCTCTCTCTGTTGCGCTCTCTCTCTTTCTGTGTTGCGCTCTCTCTCTCTCTGTCTCTGTCTCTCTCTCTCTGTGTTGCTCTCTCTCTGTGTTGCTCTCTCTCTGTGTTGCTCTCTCTCTCTCTGTGTTGCTCTCTCTCTGTGTTGCTCTCTCTCTCTCTGTGTTGCTCTCTCTCTCTCTGTGTTGCTCTCTCTCTGTGTTGCGCGCTCTCTGTCTGTCTGTCTCGCTCTCTCTGTCTGTCTGTCTCTCTCTGTTTCTCTCCCCCCCCCACCCCCCCCCCCCCCCAAGCTACTAGCTGAGTCCTGAGTGTTTCTTTTCTGTCCTTTGCACACACCCAAGATCTCACAAATTAACACGTTCAAGATTCACAGGCCTTAAAAAAAACACTTTTTGTTCTGTTCTTAATAACAGCATCGCTGTAAGATTCTGTAATCATCTGAGCATCCATCTTACAGCCTGGATCACAGTCAGCAAAGTCTCTGAAAGGCCAAACACCCAGAAAATCAGCTCATCCTCCCTCCCCATGTCCCCTAGATCCCATTAAAAAACACACTCACTATCTGTGACAATGGTGGTATTTCATGGCTGTGTTGTTTGAGGTGAAGGGCAGCGGTTCTGGGAAATGAGAGTTCTCTCTCTCTCTCTCTCTCTCTCTCTCCCTCCTCTCGGTTACCAGGGTTACTGCTCTGCCCCTGTCTGCTGGTAATTTAGGAGCGACCTGGAAAGTGTGAAGTTTGCGGGGTTGACCGAGGGAGCCTGCACTCCTGCAGAGGCACCTTCACATCCCCTCAAACGCCCTGATGCCGTGTCGTTAAATCAAGGCCTACTTCCTCGGGCAGATGGAAAAGATCCCACAGAACCAAGAGGAAACGTTACAGCCCAGAACTAGGCCATTCAGCCCCTTCTGGCTGTGCCAGTAAGACTAGACCATAGGACGTAGGAGCAGAAACAGCCCATTGAGAGTGTACATGGATGATCTGGTCATTCTCAGCATCGCTGTGCGGCTGAAGTCATGGGTAGGCCCAAACCGGGTGAAGGTGACAGATTTGTCTCCCTAAAGGGTATTAGTGAATCAGATGGGTTTTTGTGACAATCGGCAGAGATGTAGGTACAGTCACAACATTTGGAAAGGTACATGAACAGGAAGGGTTTAGAGGGACAAATGGATATAGTTTCATTTTGGAAACCTCAGCAGAATGGACAAGTTGAACCAAAGGGTCTGTTTCTGTGCTGTATGACTCAACAAGTCGATTTTCCATTAGCCCCATAGCCCTGATTCAGAATTGGTTTGACTCCCTACAGTGTGGAACCAGGCCCTTCGGCCCAACACGTCCACACTGACCCTCCAAAGAGTAACCCACCCAGACTCATTCCCCTACCTGATACTTACTAATGCACCTAACTCTATGGGCTATTTAGCATGACCAATCCACCCTGACTTGCACATCTTTGGACTGTGGGAGGAAACCGGAGCACCTGAAGGAAACTCATATAGACACACAGACAGTCCCCCCCCCCGAGGCTGGAACCAAACCTAGGACCCTGGTGCTGTGAGGCAGCAGTGCTAATCACTGAGCCACCATACCTTGTGTGAGGTACTTCATCAAATACCTTTTGGAAGTCCAAACCCAACTCATCCCCTGGTTCCCCCTGAAGTCACGTGGAGGCCAGGTCACTGAAGGACGGCAGGTTACCTTCCCTGAAGGATATTAGTAAACCCGATGGGTTTTTATGACAATGGTCACCATTGTTCCTTTTCGTTCCAAAATGTTATTTTCAAGTTTCACAGCCTGTTGGGATTTGAACCCCTGACCTGAGAGTATGACTCTGAGGTTTTGGATTGACAATCTGATGACAGTATTATTACATCACCATGTCGCAACCTAAGCACAGAAGCCAATAATTCTCATCACGTTTCCCCTGTTCACTGTTCACTGTCCCCTTCCAGACTCTTCTGCCCCATTGACCAGTTGACAGCACTTTCCAAACCCGCGACCTTTACCCTCAAGAGGGACAAAAGCAATGTTGCATACGCTGGACTGTCACTTTAAGAGTCTAGTTTAGATTACTTACAGTGTGGAAACAGGCCCTTCGGCCCAACAAGTCCACACCGACCCGCCGAAGCGCAACCCACCCATACCCCTACATTTACCCCTTACCTAACACTATGGGCAATTCAGTCAGTCGCCTGAGGCGGGAATTGAACCCAGGTCTCTGGTGCTGTGAGGCATCAGTGCTAACCACTGTGCCACCCAAATGTCATTGTCTGTTTTGGAGGGAAACGGCTCAGTCTGACTTGTTGCCCTAGAGCCTGAATGTCTCTTCGCTGTTCCTTTTTTTACTCACTCATGGGATGAGGGTGTTGCTGGCTAGTAACAGTATTGTGGGTCCCTGGCTAGTACAGGCATGATGGGTTGGATGGCCTCCTTCAGTACTATAAATTTCTATGATTTTACGTGTATTCATGAATTAGGGTTGAGAGTGTGGTGCTGGAAAAGCACAGCCGGTCAGGCAGCATCCGAGGAGCAGAAGAATCGATGTTTTGGGCATAAGCCCTTCATCCAGAAGTGATGCCTGACCTGCTGCGCTTTTCCAGCATCACACTCTGAACTCTGACCTCCAGCATCTGCAGTCCTCACTTTCTCCATACTGATGATTTAGATAAGGGAACTAAACGTAATATCTCCCAAGTTTGCAGATGCTGGAAAGTTGGTTGGGAGGGTGAGCTGTGAGATACAGAGATGATTCAGTGTGATTTAGACCAGTTGAGAGAGGGAGCAGATGCAGTATAATTTACATAAATGGGATGTTATTTACTTGGGGAGCAAAAACAGGAAGGCAGATTATTATCGGAATAGTAATAGATTGAGAAAGGGGGAAGATCAGCAAGACCTGGGAGTCCCTAAAAGCACGGTGTAGAACTTAAAATGGAACATCCTAGTGAGAGGGTTGGAGTACAGGAGCTGGGATGTCTTACTGTAATTATACAGGGTCTGGGTGAGGCCACCTCGGAGTACTGTGTGCCGTTGTGTTCCCCTTACCTGAGGGAGGATGTTCTGGTGATGGAGGGAGTGCAGTGAGGGGTTACCAGACTGATCCCTGGGATGGCAGCACTGAGGAATGAGGAGAGACTGGATCGGTCAGGACTGTATTCAACGCAGGTTAGAGAGATGAGGAGAGGCAAACAAGGGGAGGATATTCTCTCAGACTAGAGGGTTACAGTCTAAGGACAGAGGGTGGTGGTGGAGGGTTGTTTTTCAGACTGGAGGCCTGTGACCAGGGGAGTGCCACAAGGATCGGTGCTGGGCCCTCTACTTTTTGTCATTTATATAAATGATTTGGATGTGAGCATAAGAGGTACAGTTAGTAGGTTAGCAGATGACACCAAAATTGGAGGTGTAGTGGACAGCGAAGAGGGTTACCTCAGATTACAACAAGATCTTGACCAGATGGGCCTATGGGCTGAGAAGTGGCAGATGGAGTTTAGTGCAGATAAATGCGAGGTGCTGCATTGTGGGAAAGCAAATCTTAGCAGGACTTATACCCTTAATGTTAAGGTCCTAGGGAGTGTTGCTGAACAAAGAGACCTTGGAGTGCAGGTTCATAGCTCCTTGAAAGTGGAGACCCAGGTGGATAGGATAGTGAAGAAGGCGTTTGGTATGCTTTCCTTTATTGGTCAGAGTATTGAGTACAGGAGGTGGGAGGTCATGTTGCGGCTGTACAGGAAATTGGTTAGGCCGCTGTTGGAATATTGCGTGCAATTCTGGTCTCCTTCCTATCGCAAAGATGTTGTGAAACTTGAAAGGGTTCAGAAAAAATTTACAAGGATGTTGCCAGGTTTGGAGGGTTTGAGCTACAGGGAGAGGCTGAACAGGCTGGGGCTGTTTTCCCTGGAGCGTCGGAGGCTGAGGGGTGACCTTATAGAGGTTTATAAAATTATGAGGGGCATGGATAGGGTCAATAGGCAAAGTCTGTTCCCTGGGGTCGGGGAGTCCAGAACTAGAGGGCATAGGTTTAGAGTGAGAGGGGAAAGATGTAAAAGAGACCTAAGGGGCAACTTTTTCACACAGAGGGTGGTACGTGTATGGAATGAGCTGCCAGAGGAAGTAGGTGGAGGCTGGTACAATTGCAACATTTAAGAGGCATTTGGATGGGTATATGAATAGGAAGGGTTTGGAGGGATATGGGCCGGGTGCTGGCAGGTGGGACTAGATTGGGTTGGGATATCTGGTCGGCATGGACAGGTTGGACCAAAGGGTCTGTTTCCGTGCTGGACATCTCTATGATTCTATGGACTGAGATGGGGAGAAATGCCTTCGCCCAGAGACTGGGGGAGTCACTGGAATTCTCTGTCACAGAAAGCAGTTGAGAGTGAAACGTTGAATATTTTCAAGAAGTTAGATATAATTTTTAGGGCTAAAGGGATCAAAGGGTATGGGGGAGAAAGTGGGAACACGGGGCTGAGTTGGATGATCAGCTGTGCTCATATTGAATGATAGAGCAGGCTCGTGGGGCTGAACGGCCTCCTCCTGCTTCTCTTCTCTTTGTTTCTAAAACTGCTAGAGAAACTCAGCAGGTCTGGCAGTACCAGTGGAGAGAGAAACAGAGTTAATGTCTCGAGTCTGATATGAATCTTGTTCAGGACTGTGTTGTCAGTGTTCTGGAGAAGACCAACATTCACTCTGTTTCTGATGCGGCCGGACCTGCTGAGTTTCTCCAGCATTCTTCAAAGGTGAGTTGAATTAAGATACAGGTCAGCCCATGGTCTCGTTGACAGGCGGTACAGACCTGATGGGCACAGAGTGAAGCTGACTTGGGGGTGGGGTTGGGGGTGAGGATCACGCCACGAGCACTAAGGGTCCAGATCAGCTCCAGCCCCAGGGAACTCAGAGTCTGGGTGGCTCGCTGGAGCACATCCCTCCCTCCCTTACGCTCCCTCTCTCTCTCCATCCTTTCCTTCTCCTTCTCCCCCTCCCTCCCTACTCCTCCCCGCCCCCTCTCTTCCTCACTCCTTCTCCATTTCCCTCCCTTTCCCCCTCCCTCTCTTCCCCCTCCCTCTCTTCCCCCTCCCTCCACTCTCTCTTCCTCCCACTCCCCCTCTCCCTCCCTCCCTCTCTCTCCCCTTCCATCCCTCCCCGCTACCTTGTCCCTTCCTCCCACTCACCCCTCCCTCCCCCCTCTCTCTCTGTCTCTTCCCCCCTTCCCTCCCTCCCTCCCCTCTCCCTCTTCTTGCCTCTCTCCCCTCCCCTCTTCCCACTCCCCCCTCTCTCTCCCCTCCCCTCCCTTCCTCCCACTCACCCCTCTCCTTCTTTCCCCTCCCCTCCCTCTCCCTCACCTTCCCTCCCTCACTCCCTCCCTCCCTTGCCCCCTCCCTCTACCCCTCCCTCCACTCTCGCGTTTCTCCCTCTCCCTTCGTCTCTCTCCCCCACTCGGTCTCCCTCCCTTCCTCCTCCCTCCACCTGTCTCCCTTCCTCCGTTTCCCTTCCCCCCCCACCCCCTCCCCAAGCTGTGAGCTGTTTCTGAGGGGCACTGACACACCCCCCAGCCGGGTCTATCCCTGACCTGCCTCTGTTACCAGCAAATCCCCATGAGTTTCACCACCTCCCGATCAGGAACAATGTCCCTCCCAGAAACTGGGTCACCTTTGGGAGCGGAGGGGGAGGTGTGTGGTCAGGGGGCAGATTCCGGGGGAAGGCAGGAGGAGATGGGAAGAAGGGGCAGGGAGAGAGGAGCAGGGGACAAGTAGAAATATTATGTGAGAGAAATGAGATTTGCATTAAAAGTGTGTGTGTGAGGGTGGGGAGGGGTGTGTGTGTGTGTGAGGGTGGGGAGGTGTGTGTGTGTGAGAGGGTGGGGGTGTGTGTGTGAGGGGGGGAGGTGTGTGCGTGAGGGTGTGAGGGTGGGGAGGTGTGTGTGAGGGTGGGGGTGTGAGGGTGGGGAGGTGTGTGTGCGTGAGGGTGTGTGTGTGGGTGGGGAGGTGTGTGTGAGAGGGTGGGGGGGTGTGTGTGTGAGGGTGGGGAGGGGTGTGTGTGTGAGGGTGGGGAGGGGTGTGTGTGTGAGGGTGGGGGGGGTGTGTGTGTGAGGGTGGGGGTGTGTGTGTGTGTGAGGGTGGGGAGGTGTGTGTGTGTGAGAGGGTGGGGGTGTGTGTGTGAGGGGGGGAGGTGTGTGTGCGTGAGGGTGTGAGGGTGGGGAGGTGTGTGTGAGGGTGGGGGTGTGAGGGTGGGGAGGTGTGTGTGCGTGAGGGTGTGTGTGTGGGTGGGGAGGTGTGTGTGTGAGAGAGGGTGGGGGTGTGTGTGTGAGGGTGGGGGTGTGCGTGAGGGTGTGAGGGTGGGGAGGTGTGTGTGAGGGTGGGGAGGTGAGGGTGGGGAGGTGTGTGTGCATGAGGGTGTGCGTGAGGGTGGGGAGGTGTGTATGCGTGAGGGTGTGCGTGAGGGTGGGGAGGTGTGTGTGCGTGAGGGTGGGGAGGTGTGTGTGCGTGAGGGTGGGGAGGTGAGTGTGTATGAGAGGGTGGGGGTGTGTGTGTGAGGGTGGGACGGTGAGTGTATGTGAGGGTGGGGAGGTGTGTGTGTGGGTGGGGAGATGTGTGTGGGGAGTTGAGCATGTGTGTGAGCGTGGGGAGGTGTGAGCGTGGGGAGGTGTGAGCGTGGGGAGGTGTGAGCGTGGGGAGGTGTGTATGTGAGGGTGGGGATGTGTGTGAGAGCGTGGGGAGGTGCATGTGTGTGAGTGGTGTAGGTGAGTTGGGGAGGTGTGTGGTAGGGTGAGGAGGTGTGTGTATGTGTGTGGGTGGGGAGGGGTGTGGATAAGGGTGGGGAACTGTGTATGTGAGGGTGGGGAGATGTGTGTGTGGGTGGATGGGGAGAAGTGTGTGTGAGAAGGTGAGGTGGTGTGTTGGGGGGGTTTGTGAAAGGGTGAGGGTGTGTGTGTGTGTGTGGGGGGGGGGGGTGTTGTGGGGTGGGGGTGAACTAGATTTTCTGAACACCTTTGCACCAGGCAGGCTGTACTGAGCTAGCCAGAGGCTCCTGGTCATTTAACCTGGTCCTGTTAAATTGTAAATCGTTTGAATGAAAAAATAAGTTTATTCACAATTTTTAAAACGAATATTATTCCATTCCTGTTGACGAATTGAATTTGATCTTTATTTAGTTTCTAACCCAATATGTTTTGACTGAGGGAAAGGGTGACTTTGGAACTGATTCCTTCAGTTCCATCATTTCTGGGGCTTCATCAATAATTCCTGGGTTTTTTTGGGGGAGGGTTTGAAATAAATTGAAAATGACCTCCCTCTCCTCTGGGCTGCCTGTTTACAATACACTGTGAAGTTCAGAAGCAGTGGGGGGTCTGAATGATGGTGTGTGTGTGTGAGAGAGAGAAAATCAGGGCAGAATCATGTGTCTCAAATCCTCCTGCAATGCCCAGAATAACATTGAAAGACAGAGACAGAGAGAGAGAGAGACCGTTTAAAGCAAGCTGAAGCAGGAAGTCTCCCCTGAATGAGATGCTGAGACAAGAGAGTAATATTGCTTTAATAGGAGAGAGCGAGCGAGAGAGAGAGAGAGAGAGAGGATTTAAATTAGGATTGAGTTTCCTCGGACCGAGACTGAACAGACTACAATGTCTCTCTCCTGCAAAATAAGCTGCTAAAACTGGAGATTTCAACACGGAGAATTTTTTTTGAGGTAAGATTATTAAAGGTTACAGAATGAAGGCTGAATTTAATCGCAAGTCAGTTGTGATCCCAATGAATGGTAGAATTGAGCTAAGGGGCGGAGTGGCCTCCCTCTGTTCCCAGGGGCAGACCTACACTAAACTAAAGCATCCGTACTTCAGTGCATTACAGATCTGCCCCACTTAGCAGTGCCTTCAAGCCACTAAAGATTTTAGTCTGGGGTAGGAGGTAGAGGGAAGGCAAGGTGTGAGAGGGGAGGGAAGGCAATGGCCTAGTGCTATTATCTCCAGGCTGGTGTTAATCCAGGGTGAAAATGAGGACTGCAGATGCTGGAGATCAGAGTCTAAATTAGAGTGGTGCTAGAAAAGCCACAGCGCCCCAGGAGCAGGAGAATCGATGTTTTGGGCAAAAGCCCTTCATCAGGAATTAATTCGCCTGCTATTAATCCAGGTCATGTTGCCGGGGAGAAAATCCGAAATAACTGTGGCTGGAGGAAATCAGAAACTTCGTGAATGGACTCAGGTGGACCTACGAGTTTGGGGCTGTTAACCTGAGTCAAATCAGGAAAGCCCCAGCTGACCAATATAACCAGGAGGTGGCATTGGGCCGTGGAGGGGTTGTCCCTCTTCCGCGGTTCCGTTAGAGCCCGGGTGTCCTTGGAGAAGGAGCACATTGTGTCCACCAACACCCTGGAGTTGCTCAGGGAGAGGTGGGCGCCGCAGGGAGTAGAGTGCATCATTTCCCCCTCCAACTCTATTTTGATTTAACCCCTGCCCTCCCCTTCACTGTTTGATCACACAGCATTGCCCTTTGATGTGAAGGGCACTGCTTGCCACTGGCCACTCGGGTGTTTCCTTTCTTCCTGGTGGTGGAAACTGAATAAAGATTGGTGCACTTTGTATCTCTCACTGTGTCTCACACCTGCACACACACACCATGGGTGCTGGGGAAAAGATGAGCACTACCGCAGTCAGGCAGTAGTGTGGGGGTTTTAAAAAAAAAGGAAAAATATATATAACCAGGAGGTACACTGACTGAGATCAGTTTGAAAGTCAATATCAAGCTTTCTGATCATGGAGCTCCCAGTGAGTTCTGAGAATAGAAATGTTGCACTAGGATCTTAAAGTCTTTTTCCAGAAAACTGGTAGATTGTGTATTTGTATTAGGTTCAGTATATCCAGGCAAAAGCATAAGGACACGCTACTGCTTGTCAGAGGCTGATTGTGGAAGGAAGCGTTTGTTTTGTATAAAAACGATCCTATTCTTCGCAAAATTACCATATAATTTCTTGAAAGCATCAGTGTTAAAGCTGCAATGTAATTATTTATGGATCCTTTTTAAAGGTGGTGACTGGTTAGTGTTTAAAAAAAATAGAATCAGGAGGATTCGAACGTCCTCAGTTCAGGAGACTGACTCCGAGCTGGTGATGAGCAAATAAAAGAGTGACTGGGTGATGGGATGCTGGCCTCTATTTCACAAATAAAACCAGGCCTCCTGCCTCAGGCGACTGACTGTGTGGAGTTTGCACATTCTCCCCGTGTCTGTGTGGGTTTCCTCCCACAGTCCAAAGATGTGCAGGTTAGGTGAATTGGCCATGCTAAATTGCCCGTAGTGTTAGGGGCAGGGATAAATGTACGGGAATGGGTCTGGGTGGGTTGCGCTTCGGCGGGTCGGTGTGGACTTGTTGGGCCAAAGGGCCTGTTTCCACACTGTAAGTAATCTAATCTAAAGAAGTAGCTCAGCGGCTCTGACAGCATGTGTGCAGAGAGAAATCAGAGTTAACATTTCAAGTTCAAGTGACCCTTCTTCAGATCACTTGTCTTTCTCCACAAATACTGCCAGAGCTGCTGAGTTTTTCTAGCCTGTTCTGTTTCTGGGATCTGGCCTCAAACCGCACGTGCGCTGGAATTTCAATTGGATCTATTTACCTGGAATTAAGAATCTAATGATCCCTATCAACCGCCCAATGTCAACACTTGGGTCACGAATGCCATTAAGGCAGGGAAATCTGCCACCCTTACCTGGACTGGCCTACACGTGACTCCAGACCCACAGCAATGTGGTTGACTCTTAACTGCCCTCCGGGACCAACCCCCTGAATGAAACGCTTAAAAAAAAAGTCCTCCTCGCCGTCGTACCCCTGGGTTGGGTGGGGTGTTGGGACGTGGTGACGTGCGCTGACCCTCGGCCCTGCTCTTTCAGGTGACGCCTGTGGAAGGAAGCACACTCTATCGACCGACATGTCCAGAGAGCGGGAGACGAGATCCAGTGGATCCTCCAGGGTGACCTGTAAGTTCTTTGGCGAGATTCGAAGAGGGAGGAAGTTAAGGACACCCCACTTGTAGCTAAATCAAACTGGGAACGTTGCCATGGATACTAGGACGCCCCCTCAGATATAGATCTACAGATTGTAGGACATTCCAATTGGTTGTTACATTTCCCTGTGTTAAAACAGGGCCTCCACAAACAATAAGCTGAGTGATCCATCAAACTTATTTGAGTGATGTGTGTTGAATTCGAGGTTCACAGGGAGAAGACAGTACGCCCCTGCTCTTGTCTGAAGTCCCGCGCATTTTACTAAACATTCACCTGAACTGGGACTTCAGGTCCAGGTCTCAAAGAAGAAACAGACCTCTTGATAGTGTGGCACACCCTCAGTGCTGACCCTCTGACAGTGCGGCACTACCTCAGCACTGACCCTCCTACTGTGCAGCACTCCCTCAGTGCTGGCCCTCTGACAATGCAACACTCCGTCAGCACTGACCCTCCGACAGTGCAGCACTCTCTCAGCACTGACCCTCTGACAGTGCAGCACTCCCTCAGCACTGACCCTCTGACAGTATAGCACTCCCTCAGCACTGACCCACCAACAGTGCGGCACACCATCAGCACTGACTCTGTGACAGTGCGGAACCCCCTCAGCATTGAACCTCTAACAGTACGGCACTCCCTCAGCACTGACCTTCCGACAGCACGGCACTCTATCAGCACTGACTCTCCAACAGTGTGGCGCTCCCTCAGCACTGACCCTCTGACAGTGCGGTGCTCCCTTGATGCTGACCTTCCGACAGTGCGGTGCTCCCTCAGTGCTGACCCCTCTGACAGTGCATCACTCCCTCAGCACTGACCCTCCAACAGTGCAGTGCTCCCTCAGCGCTGACCCTCCGACAGTACGGCACTCCCTCAGCACTGACCCAGTGACAATGCAGCACTCCCTCAGCATTGACCCTCCGACAGTGCTGTGCTCCCTTGGCGCTGACTTTCTGACAGTGCGGCTCTCCCTCAGCATTAACCCTCTGACAGTGCTGTGCTCCCTTGGCGCTGACCTTCTGACAGTGCGGCACCCCCTCAGCACTGACCCCCTCAGCACTGACCCTCCGACAGTGCGGCGCTCCCTCGACGCTGACCCTCCGACAGTGCAGCGCTCCCTCGACGCTGACCCTCCGACAGTGCGGTGCTCCCTCGATGCTGACCCTCCGACAGTGCGGTGCTCCATCAGCGCTGACTCTCCGACAGTGCAGCATTCCCTCAGCACTGACCCTCCGACAGTGCAGGATTCCCTCAGCGCTGACAGTGCAGCGCTCCCTCAGCGCTGACCCTCCGGCAGTGCAGCACTCCCTCTGCACTGACCCTCCAACGTTACGGCACTCCCACAGCATTGACCCTCCGACAGTGCAGCAACTCCTCAGCACTAACCCTCTGACAGTGTGGCACTCCATCAGCACTGACCCTCCTACTGTGCAGCACTCCCTCAGTGCTGGCCCTCCGACAATGCAACACTCCGTCAGCACTGACCCTCCGACAGTGCAGCACTCCCTCAGCATTGACCCTCTGACAGTGCAGCACTCCCTCAGCACTGACCCTCAGACAGTATGGCCCTTCCTCACCACTGACCCTCCGACAATACGGTACTCCCTCAGCACTGACCATCCGACAGTGCGGCACTCTATCAGCACTGACCCTCCAATATTGTGGCGCTCCCTCAGCACTGACCCTCCAATATTGTGGCACTCCCTCAGCACTGACCCTCCGACAGTGCGGTGCTCCCTCGACACTGACCCTCCGATAGTGCCCACTCCCTCAGCACTGATCCTTCGACAGTGCGGTGCTCCCTCGACGCTGACCTTCCGATAGTGCAGTGCTCCCTCAGCACTGACCCGCTGACAGTGTGGCACTGACCCTCTGACAGTGCAGCACTCCCTCAGCACTGACCCTCTGACTGTGCGGCACTCCCTCAGTGCTGGCCCTCCGACAATGCAGCACTCCCTCAGCACTGACCCTCTGACAGTGCGGTGCTCCCTTGACGCTGACGTTCCGACAGTGCGGTGTTCCCTCGGTGCTGACGCTCTGACAGTGCGGTGGTCCCTCGGCGCTGACCCTCCAACAGTGCAGCACTCCCTCAGCGCCGACTCTCCGACAGTGCAGCACTCCCTCAACACTGATCCTCCGACAGTGCAGCACTCCCTCAGCGCTGACCTTCCGACAGTACAGCACTCCCACAGCACTGACCCTCCGACATTGCGGCATTCTCTCAGCACTGACCCTCCGACAATGCAGCAACCCCTCAGCACTGACCCTCTGGCAGTGTGGCACTCCCTCAGCACTGACCCTCCCTCAATGCGGCACTCCCTCAGCACTAACCCTCCGACAGTGCTGAACTCCATCAGCACTGACTCTCCGACAGTGCTGCACTCCCTCAGCACTGACCCTCCAACAGTGCAGGACTCCCTCAGCGCTGACAGTGCAGCACTCCCTCAGCGCTGACCCTCCGACAGTGCAGCACTCCCTCTGCACTGGCCCTCCAACGTTGCGGCACTCCCACAGCATTGACCCTCCGACAGTGCAGCAACAACTCAGCACTAACCCTCTGACAGTGTGGCACTTCATCAGCACTGACCCTCCTACTGTGCAGCACTCCCTCAGTGCTGGCCCTCCGACAATGCAGCACTCCCTCAGCACTGACCCACCAACAGTGCGGCACACCATCAGCACTGACCCTCCAACAGTGCGGAACTACCTCAGCACTGACCCTCCAACAGTGCGGAACTACCTCAGCACTGACCCTCCAATATTGTGGCACTCCCTCAGCACTGACCCTCCGACAGTGCGGTGCTTCCTCGATGCTGACCCTCTGACAGTGCGGCACTCCCTCAGCACTGACCCACTGACAATGCAGCACTCCCTCAGCATTGACCCTCTGACAGTGCTGCACTCCCTTGGCGCTGACCTTCTGACAGTGCGGCACCCCCTCAGCACTGACCCCCTCAGCACTGACCCTCCGACAGTGCGGCGCTCCCTCGACGCTGACCCTCCGACAGTGCGGTGCTCCCTCGACGCTGACTCTCCGACAGTGCGGCACTCCCTCAGCACTGACCCACTGACAATGCAGCACTCCCTCAGCATTGACCCTCTGACAGTGCTGCGCTCCCTTGGCGCTGACCTTCTGACAGTGCGGCACCCCCTCAGCAGTGACCCCCTCAGCACTGACCCTCCGACAGTGCGGTGCTCCATCAGCGCTGACTCTCCGACAGTGCAGGACTCCCTCAGCGCTGACAGTGCAGCACTCCCTCAGCACTGACCCTCCGACAGTGCAGCACTCCCTCAGCGCTGACCCTCCGACAGTGCAGCACTCCCTCTGCACTGACCCTCCAACGTTGCGGCACTCCCACAGCATTGACCCTCCGACAGTGCAGCAACTCCTCAGCACTAACCCTCTGACAGTGTGGCACTCCATCAGCACTGACCCTCCTACTGTGCAGCACTCCCTCAGTGCTGACCCTCCGACAATGCAACACTCCGTCAGCACTGACCCTCCGACAGTGCAGCACTTCCTCAGCATTGACCCTCTGACAGTGCAGCACTCCCTCAGCACTGACCCTCAGACAGTATGGCCCTTCCTCACCACTGACCCTCCGACAATACGGCACTCCCTCAGCACTGACCCTCCGACAGTGCGGAACTACCTCAGCACTGACCCTCCGACAATACGGCACTCCCTCAGCACTGACCCTCCGACAGTGCGGCACTCTATCAGCACTGACCCTCAATATTGTGGCTCTCCCTCAGCACTGTCCCGCCAATATTGTGGCGCTCCATCAGCACTGACCCTCCGACAGTGCGGTGCTCCCTCGACACTGACCCTCCGATAGTGCAGTGCTCCCTCAGCACTGACCCTTCGACAGTGCGGTGCTCCCTTGACGCTGACCTTCCGATAGTGCAGTGCTCCCTCAGCACTGACCCGCTGACAGTGTGGCACTGACCCTCTGACAGTGCAGCACTCCCTCAGCACTGAACCTCCGACAGTGCGGCACTCCCTCAGTGCTGGCCCTCCGACAATGCAGCACTCCCTCAGCACTGACCCTCTGACAGTGCGGTGCTCCCTTGACGCTGACGTTCCGACAGTGCGGTGTTCCCTCAGTGCTGACCCTCCAACAGTCCAGCACTCCCTCAGCGCCGACTCTCCGACAGTGCAGCACTCCCTCAACACTGATCCTCCGACAGTGCAGCACTCCCACAGCACTGACCCTCCCTCAATGCAGCACTCCCTCAGCGCCGACCCTCCGACATTGCGACACTCCCTCAGCACTAACCCTCCAACAGTGCTGAACTCCATCAGCACTGACTCTCCGACAGTGCTGCACTCCCTCAGCACTGACCCTTCAACAGTGCAGGACTCCCTCAGCGCTGACAGTGCAGCACTCCCTCAGCGCTGACCCTCCAACGTTGCGGCACTCCCACAGCATTGACCCTCCGACAGTGCAGCAACAACTCAGCACTAACCCTCTGACAGTGTGGCACTCCATCAGCACTGACCCTCCTACTGTGCAGCACTCCCTCAGTGCTGGCCCTCCGACAATGCAACACTCCGTCAGCACTGACCCTCCGACAGTGCAGCACTCCCTCAGCACTGACCCACCAACTGTGCGGCACACCATCAGCACTGACTCTGTGACAGTGCGGAACCCCCTCAGCATTGAACCTCTGACAGTACGGCACTCCCTCAGCACTGACCTTCCGACAGCACGGCACTCTATCAGCACTGACTCTCCAACAGTGTGGCGCTCCCTCAGCACTGACCCTCTGACAGTGCGGTGCTCCCTCGATGCTGACCCTCCGACAGTGCCCACTCCATCAGCACTGACCCTCCGACAGTGCGGTGCTACCTTGATGCTGACGCTCCGACAGTGCGGTGCTCCCTAGGCGCTGACCCTCCAACAGTCCAGCACTCCCTCAGCGCCGACTCTCCGACAGTACAGCACTCCCTCAACACTGATCCTCCGACAGTGCAGCACTCCCTCAGCGCTGACCTTCCGCCAGTGCAGCACTCCCTCAGCACTGACCCTCCAACAATGCAGCATTCCCTCAGCCCTGACCCTCCCTCAATGCAGCACTCCCTCAGCGCTGACCCTCCGACATTGCGGCACTCCCTCAGCACTAACCCTCCGACAGTGCTGAACTCCCTCAGCACTGACCCTCCAACAGCGCGGAACTCCATCAGCACTGACCCTCTGACAGTGCAGTGCACCTTCAGCACTGAACCTCTGACAGTACGGCACTTCCTCAGCACTGAACCTCCGACGGTACGGCACTTCCTCAGCACTAACCCTCTGACAGTGCGGTGCTCCCTCAGCACTGACCCTCCGACAGTGCCCACTCCCTCAGCACTGACCCTCTGACAGTGCAGCACTCCCTCAACTTTGACCCTCTGACAGTGCAGCACTCCTTCAGCACTGACCCTTCAACAGTACGGCACTTCCTCAGCACTGACCCTCCGACAGTGCGGCACTCCCTCAGCACTGACCCTCCGACAGTGCGGCACTCCCTCAGCACTGACCCTCCGACAGTGCGGCACTCCATCAGCACTGACACTCCGACAGTGCGGTACTCCATCAGCACTGACCCTCCGACAGTGCGGCACTCCCTCAGCACTGACTCTCTGACAGTGCGGCACTCCGTCAGCACTGACCCTCCGACAGCTCGCTCAGGACTGACCTTCTGACAGTACGGTTCCCCACTCAGCGCTGACCCTCCGACAGTGCGGTGCTCCCTCAACGCTGACCTTCCAACAGTGCGGCAATCCCTCAGCACTGATCCTCTGACAGTGCGGCACTCCCTCAGCACTGACTATCCAATAGTGCGGCACTCCCTCAGCACTGACCTTCTGACAGGGCGGTGCTCCCTCGACGCTGACCCTCCAATATTGTGGTGCTCCCTCAGCACTAACCCTCCGACAGTGCGGTGCTCCCTCGACACTTACCCTCCGATAGTGCAGTGCTCTCTCGACGCTGACGCTCCGACAGTGCGGCACTCCCTCAGCACTGACCCTCTGATAGTGCAGTGCTCCCTCGACGCTGACCCTCCCACAGTGCAGCACTCCCTCAGCGCTGACCATCCAACATTGCGGTGCTCCCTCGACGCTGACCCTCCGACAGTGCGGCACTACCTCAGCACTGACCCTCCCACAGTGTGGCATTCCCTCAGCACTGACCCTCCAACAGTGCGGCGCTCCCTCAGTGCTGACCCTCCGAAAGTGTGGTGCCCCCTCGGCGCTGATGCTCTAACAGTCCTGTGTACAGGACAGACAGACGTTTTAAAAATTTGTTCATGAGATATGGGTATCACCAGCTGGTGAAGCATCTGTTGCCCATCCCTCACCGTCCCTTGAGAAGGTGGTGGTGAGTTGTCTCTTTGAAACACTGCAGCCCATGTGTTGTAGGACGGCCTCCACGCCAGCTATGACTCACACCAGCAGAGACTTTGATCCCTGATTCCCATTGACTTTAGTTTTTCCAGGGCTTGTCGAATGAATGTATGGGGCTGTCTCTGTCATACAACGTCAAACGAGCTTTCCAACCTTTTTATTCTTCATTCTTTCATACAATATTACCAAAATTTCATTTGTGGTCCATCCATAATTGCCCCTTGGAGCCATTTCAGAGGGGCAGTTAGGAGTGAAATTCCTTGGTGTAGGAGTCAGATGTAGGCCAGACCAGGTAAGGGTGGCAGATTTCCTTCCTTTAGGACATCCGTGAATCAAATGGGTTTTTGTCGCAATATATACCACTGAAAGCAACTGGAGTCAGTCGGAATCAGGTCAAGCTCCCTGCTGGGTAGAGTCATACCAATGTATTGTGGAGTCTGCCAGAGGATGGTTGTGGATGTTGGAGGTCAGTCATCCCAGCTCCAGGACCTCTCTGCAGGGGTTCCTCAGGGTAGTGTCCTAGGCCCGACCACCTTCAACTGCTCCATCAACGACCTTCCCTCTATCACAAGGTCAGAAGTGGAGATGTGTGCACAGTGTTCATCACCTTTCGCAACTCCTCAGATACCGAAGCAGTCCGTGTTCAAATGCAGTAAGAGCTGGGTAATTGTTTATTGTTGCCGTCGCTGAGACCAGCTAATCGTTACCAATTTAATTTTAATCGACTGATCTGATGGGATTTGAACCCCTGACCCTTCAGCCTTTCCATTACTAGCCCACTAACTGTCCCATTTCCCTAATTCCCATTTTCCTTATGTGTCTATTATTTAAAGCTGGGTAGCGTGGTACCCAATGCCTTGTATTTTCTTTCTCCCATCTCATTTGTCTTCATTTCTGCAGAAGCCACCTTATTTCTAAACCTCTTTCAAGGTCAGAACATCCAGCGGTTTATTCTGGCAGCTTTTCGTCAATCCTGGCCTCTTTTTGGTCGCTACTTAGGGGACGAACATAAGGCACAGAGCAGTTGGAGGGGTTCCCTCACACCTGCTCCATCATCTACCTCAATCTGACTAATCCACCTCCTCTCCATCTTCCTGCCCTGCCCCCATAGTTCCCCATTCTCTTTGAGCCCCTGGACTGTCTCACGCTCGATCTTGGTTGTCATGGAGTAATACAGCATGGAAACAGGCCCTTCGGCCCATACTGTCCTCAATGCTAGCACTTCTCTCTCTGCAGCTGAGAATTCTGAAAAAAACGTCTTCCTTTGAGTGAAGACATTTGTCTTCATTTCAGTCCAAACTTATCCTTAGACTGTATCACCCACTTGTGTAGGAACTACAGCCAAGGGGCTTAATAAGCTCTTAACATCCGTCAAGCCCTCTGCATGGAATATTCTGGAACTGGCTAAAGTAACTAGTCATAAATCAGGTAGGGAGTTCAGAAAGACGTCTTTACCCCGGCAGTGATGAAGAAGTAGAGCTCACTCCCATGCTGGCTGGTTATTGGAGTCCCTTTATGGCTGATGTGGAGGCCACTCAGTCCATTGAGCCAATGCCCGCACTCCCTGAATCAATCTGGTCACTCCCCTTGTCCGTCAAAGGCCAGACTGATTCCATCTGAATTTAGTCATTGTCTCCAACTCTGCTCTCCGCGTGGGCAGAAAGTTCTAGATCATTACGGTTCTTAAGTAAAAATAACACTCACGGGGAGGCTAGAGAAATTCCCGAGGGTGAACGCAAGACAGAGGTTCACTCGCAGCATCGATTAATTATTTTTTCCTCTATTTGTTCACGGGGCATGTCACTGGCTGTATCAACATTTATTGTCCGTCCCTAATTCCCCAGAGGGATTCACAGGATGTGGCTGGGCCCAGTATTTATTGCCCTGTCCCTAATTGCCCCTGGAGAAGGTGGGGGTGAGCTGTCTTCTTGACCCGCTGCAGTCCCTGTGCTGTGGGTGGACCCACAATGCCCTTAGGGAGGGAATTCCAGGATTTGGATCCAGCAAATATATATTTCCAAGTCAGGATGGTGAGTGGAGGTGAACTTGCAGGGGGTGGTGTTCCCATGTACCTGCTGCCCCTTGTCCTTCTAGATAGAAGTGGCCTTGGGTTTGGAAGGTGCTGCCTGAGGATCTTTGGCAAGTTGCTGCAGTGTATCTTGTAGATGGTACACACTGCTGTTACTGAGCGTCGGGGGGTGAGGGAGGGGGTGTTTGTGGATGTGGGGCCAATCAAGCGGGGGCTGCTTTATCCTGGATGGTGTCGAGCTTCTTGAGTGTTGTTGGAGCTGCCCCCATCCAGGAGCAAGTGGGGAGTATTCCAACACACTCCTGACTTGTGCCTTGTCGATGGTGGACAGACTTTGGGGAGTCAGAAAGTCATACAGATGTACAGCACGGAAACAGACCCTTCGGTCCAATTCATCCATGCTGACCAGATATCCTAAATTAACCGAGTCCTGTTTGCCAGCACTTGGCCCATACCCCTCCAAACCCTTCCTATTCATGTCCCCATCCAGATGCCTTTTAAATGTTGTAATTGTACCAGCCTCCACCACTTCCTCTGGCAGCTCATTCCATACACACACCACCCTCTGCGTGAAAAAGTTGCCCCTTAGGTCTCTTTTATATCTTTCCCTTCTCACCCTAAACCTATGCCCCTCTAGTTCTGGACTCCCCCGCTGAGGGAAAAGACTTCGTCTGTTTTCCCTATCCATGTCTCTCATAATTTTATAAACCTCGATAAGGTCACCCCTCAGCCTCCGACGCTCCAGGGAAAACAGCTCCAGCCTGTTCAACCTCTCCCTGTAGCTCAGTCCCTCCAACCCTGGCTACATCCTTGTAAATCTTTCCTGAGTGACTCGCTGCAGGATTCCCAGCCTCTGTCCTCCTTTTGTAACCACTGTCTTTGTGCGGCAGCTCTAGTTGAGCTTCTGGCCAATGGTTCCCCACCCAGGGTGGTGGTAATGGAGGATTCAGTGATGGGTTACACCATTGAATGTCAAGGGGGCAGTGGTTAGATTGTCTTGTACTGGTGATGGTCACAGCCTGGCGTAATCATTACTTTCCACGTGTCAACACAAGCCTGGATATTGTCCAGATCTTGTTGCATTTGAGCGTGGACTGCTTCAGTATCCGAGGAATCGCGAGTGGTGCTGAACAGTGTGTAATCATCGGTGAACATCCCCCTCTGCTGACTTTATGATGGAGGGAAGGTCATTGATGAAGCAGCTGAAGATGTTCGATCTGACAGGGTAAGGACAGCAGATTGACTTGACTAAAGGACATTAGTGAACCAGATAGATTTTAAAGACGGAAGATTTTAAAAACTGCAGGCAATCTGAATCAGAAATTCTGAAGAAGGGTCACTGGACTCGGAATGTTAACTCTGTTTTTCTCTCTCTCCACAGACCTGTTGAGTTTCTCCAGCAATTTCTGCTTTATGGGGTTCATTATAATAGGTTCACTTTGTCGCTAGAGATTTAATTCCATCGGTGTCTTGAACTCAAATTTCACCGTTTGCCGTGTCTCAGAACAAACAGAAATCCGAAAAAGAAACAGAAATTGCTGGAGAAACTCAGCAGGTCTGTCGGCAACTTTGGAGGGAGAAAGCAGAGTTAGTGTTTCGGGATCCAGTTCTGAAGGAAACATTAACTCTGCTTTCTCTCTCCAAAGTTGCTGCCAGACCTGCTGAGTTTCTCCAGCAATTTCTGTTTTTGCCTCTCTTGCCCACTAGACGGGGCATTACCCACTAGGCCAGTGCCCTCGTACCCCTGGGTTGGGTGGGGTGTTGGGACGTGGTGACGTGCGCTGACCCTCGGCCCTGCTCTTTCAGGTGATGTCCATGGAAGGAAGCACACTCTATCGACCGACATGTCCAGAGAGCAGCGGGAGGCGAGATCCAGTGGATCCTCCAGGGTGACCTGTAAGTTCTTTGGTGAGATTCGAAGAGGGAGGGAGTTGCAGGACACCCCAGTGAGCCCACTTGTAGCTAAACCAAACTAGGGAACGTTGCCATGGATACTGACAAACACTTAGAGTTATACAGCATGGAAACAGACCCTTTGGTCCAACTCGTCCATACCGACCAGACACCCTAAACTAATCTTGTCCCATTTTCCTGTGCTTGGCCCATATCCCTCTAAATCTTTCCTATCCATGTACCTGTCCAAATATGTTTTAAATGTAATTGTACCAGCCTTCACCACTTCCTCTGGCAGCTCATTCCATACACCTACCACCCTCTGTGTGAAAAACTTACCCCTTGTGGGCGGTACGGTGGCACAGTGGTTAGCACTGCTGTCTCACAGCGCCTGAGACCTGGGTTCAATTCCCACCTCAGGCGACTGACTGTGTGGAGTTTGCACATTCTCCCCGTGTCTGCGTGGGTTTCCTCCGGGTGCTCCGGTTTCCTCCCACAGTCACAAAGATGTGCGGGTCAGGTGAATTGGCCATGCTAAATTGCCCGTAGTCTTAGGTAAGGGGTAAATGTAGGGTATGGGTGGGTTGCGCTTCGGCGGGTCGGTGTGGGCTTGTTGGGCCGAAGGGCCTGTTTCCACACTGTAAGTAATCTACTCTAATCTAGATCCTTTTAAAATTTTTCCCCTCTCACCCTAAACCTATGCCCTCTAGTTCTGGACTCCCCACCCCAGGGAGAGTCTATTCACCCTATCCACGCCCCTCATGATTTTATAAACCTCTAAAAGGTCACCCCTCAGCCTCGCACATGCTCTTTGTGTACTTACATGGACTGGGTTGAGAGAAGGGTCTGTTTCCCACACTGCCTGACTCTCCGTGTAGCTCCCTGTGTAGCTGTCACCCTTCCGTGTGTTAAAACAGAGAGTAACAATAGTCTAAGTGATCGGTGACATGTATTTTAGCGATGTGTGTTGAAGTTTAAGATCACGGGGGAGAAAGTGCCTCCCCATGTTGTTGTTTGAAAACTGCACATCTGGGTAATTAGTCCGGTGGCATTACTCTCTGCCACCACTTCCTCCTGAGGATTCACACGATCTGATTCTGTGCAATGCAATTCTGTGTAATTCTATCTGACATCCTTTTCTGATGACGCACGGTTCACTGGAGACTGTTTTCAATCAACGTCTTGTCCACAGATTGACCTTTGATGGTCTTTGCCTATTTACTGTAATCAGTCTGAAGAATAGGGAGGGCATGCTCTCCTGAGGAACTCAGTGCATGGACTGTGGGAGATTCAGGAGGCTATAAGGCCTCCCTTCTTATCCCTGGTCTGTCTGCATTTAGGTCACCAGGAGGATAAGGGGGAAATTGGTAAAAGTTTCCCGAAATAATCCTTTGTGTCAGGAACGGGAAAGAAACAGCCGGGTAAAAACAATGACTGCAGATGCTGGAAACCAGATTCTGGATCAGTGTTGCTGGAAGAGCACAGCAGTTCAGATTAGATCACTTACAGTATGGAAACAGGCCCTTCGGCCCAACAAGTCCACACTGACCCGCCGAAGCACAACCCACCCATACCCCTACATTTATCCCTTACCTAACACTACGGGCAATTGAGCATGGCCAATTCACCTGACCCGCACATCTTTGTGACTGTGGGAGGAAACCGGAGCACCCGGAGGAAACCCACGCAGACTCGGGGAGAACGTGCAAACTCCACACAGTCAGTCGCCTGAGACGGGAATTGAACCCGGGTCTCTGGCGCTGTGAGGCAGCAGCAGATGAAGGGCTTTTGGCCGAAACGTCGATTTCGCTGCTCGTTGGGTGCTGCCTGAACTGCTGTGCTCTTCCAGCACCACTAATCCAGAAAGAAACAGCCGGGGTCACCTGAGATCCCAGTCACGTTCTCAGTGGGAGCCCCTGCTGCTGTGTGTGTGAGAGATTCCGAGAGGAGATGAGCCAAGACCGGCTGGGATTTCTGCTCCTGAGCACTGCCTCGGAACCCAAGCCTGTGACTTTCTTTGGAAAATTCATATCGGCGATAGGAGCCATCGAGAAGGAGATTTAAGGTCATTGACCAAATCCGAAAGGCTGACGTGGGGAGGAGTGTTTTTGATCAGTGAGTGGTGAGGATTCCAGAGTGTCCAACCCTAAAAGCACGGTGGCTCAATGGTTGGAGTCAAGGTTAGAGTGGTGCTGGAAAAGCACAGCAGGTCAGGCAGCATCCGAGGAGCAGGAGAATCAACGTTTCGGGCAAAAGCCATTCATCGGGAATTCCCGATGAAGGGCTTTTGCCCGAAACATCGATTCTCCTGCTCCTCAGATGCTGCCCGACCTGCTGTGCTTTTCCAGCACCACTCTAATCTTGACTCTAACCTGCAGCACCCACATCCATCTAGCTCGGTGGTTAGCACTGTTCCATAGTGCTGGGGACCTAGGTTTGATTCCACCCTCGGGTGACTGACTGTCTGTCTAGAGTTTGCGTGTTCTCTCCATGTCTGTGTGGGTTTCCTTCCAAAGATGTGAAGGTTAGGTGGGTTGGCTGTGCTAACTTTACCAGAGCGTGCAGGTTTGGGTGGGTTGGCTGTGCTGAATTTACCAGAGTGTGCAGGTTTGGGTGGGTTGGCTGTGCTGAATTTACCAGAGCGTGCAGGTTTGGGTGGGTTGGCTGTGCTGAATTTACCAGAGTGTGCAGGTTTGGGTGGGTTGGCTGTGCTGAATTTACCAGAGCGTGCAGGTTTGGGTGGGTTGGCTGTGCTGAATTTACCAGAGCGTGCAGGTTTGGGTGGGTTGGCTGTGCTAACTTTACCAGAGTGTGCAGGTTTGGGTGGGTTGGCTGTGCTGAATTTACCAGAGCGTGCAGGTTTGGGTGGGTTGGCTGTGCTGAATTTACCAGAGCGTGCAGGTTTGGGTGGGTTGGCTGTGCTGAATTTACCAGAGCGTGCAGGTTTGGGTGGGTTGGCTGTGCTGAATTTACCAGAGCGTGCAGGTTTGGGTGGGTTGGCTGTGCTAAATTTACCAGAGCGTGCAGGTTTGGGTGGGTTGGCTGTGCTGAATTTACCAGAGCGTGCAGGTTTGGGTGGGTTGGCTGTGCTAAATTTACCAGAGCGTGCAGGTTTGGGTGGGTTGGCTGTGCTGAATTTACCAGAGCGTGCAGGTTTGGGTGGGTTGGCTGTGCTGAATTTACCAGAGCGTGCAGGTTTGGGTGGGTTGGCTGTGCTGAATTTACCAGAGCGTGCAGGTTTGGGTGGGTTGGCTGTGCTGAATTTACCAGAGTGTGCAGGTTTGGGTGGGTTGGCTGTGAGCAATGCAGGGTGACAGTGTAGGAGTCCGAGTCTGGGTGGGATATTCTTTTGAGGTTCCGTTTGGACTGAATGGTCTGTTCCCACACTGTAAGGATTCGATGATTCTTTAAAAAGAAAGTGCAGGGAAAGCAAGTTCAAATGACCCTTCCAAGAGAGAGAGAATTGGATTGCGATCGGAAAAGGAACAGGATGCTACCACCTGGTAAATTGCTCATACTCGGAGTCAGCCCAGGCATAATGGGCTGAATGGCCTCCTGTGTGACAGCATTTCTGTGAATTGGGTTCAACTGTAGTGCCTTGCAGAGTTAAAAGCTGACACGATCAGGTTCATAAGGAAGAACAGTGGTTTGGATCAGAACATATTCAGTGCAATATTGTAACGAGGATGAACCTTTGGATAGGGTAAAGGCAGAGAAAAGTGACCATGAGAGTAACTCACAACACAGTCTACCTCCAGTCTCCAGCATGGCACTCTGTGTTTGTCAAATGCTTCCCATTATAATTGTTCCCTTTACAAATTCCCACCTATGTGTGTCTAATGAGGATTGCCAATCTAAACCTGTAATTACAACCTCTTAGCAAGAGGAGGCACTGTAACACCAGCTGGAAGAGGACCAGTTGTTTTTACATGAGTAATTTCCATTCCCAAATGTGGACAGAGGATTTTATTCATTTCAAAATGAGGATGAATTTTCAGAATGAGAATCAAGCCTGCTCATTGTTTGGGAGTTGGGGTTGGTTTCCTCATTCCCCCCACTACAGCTCTCTATTTCCACCTCAGTCAGACTTGACTCCCTGGGGGTAAAACAAGGCGACCTTGAGTCCAATTGCCGTTCCCCTTAAATCCGTGTAAGTGAGCTGAAAACACTGGGCACTACTGCCCCAGTTAAACTCCCCTGTCTCACTTCTGCAGCCTCCCCAAAGCAGCAACAGGTTTCAGCTATAGTTATCTGGCTTGGTCTAATTAGCCCCTCTCTTCCCTCCTCCCTAAACTACACACACACACTCTCACACACATACTCATAGACATACACACACTCACACACACACACTCACACGCACACACACACTCACACATATACTCACAGACATATACACACACACACATACTCATAGACATATACACACACACACACATACTCACAGACATTTCCACACGCACGTGCACACATATACTCATAGACATATACACACACAGACAGACACATACTCATAGACATATACACATGCACACACACACATGCACGCGCACACACACATACTCATAGACATATACACACACACATAGACACATACTCATAGACATACACACACAGACACATACTCATAGACATATACACTCACGCACACAGATACATACTCATTGACATATATACACACACAGACACACACACACAGGCACATACTCATAGACATACACACACACTCACACACAGACACATATTCATTGACATATACACAGACACATACTCAGACATATACACACACATACATACACACACACATATTCCTGAAGAAGGGCTTATGCCCGAAATGTCGAATCTCCTGCTCCTTGGAAGCTGCCTGACCTGCTGCGCATTTTCAGCTCTGATCTCCAGCATCTGCAGACCTCACTTTCTCCACACATACTCATAGACATATACACACACATACTCACACACACACATAACAGACACATAGACACATACTCATAGACATATATACACACACAGACACAATATACACACAGACACAGACACAAACGCATACACACAATCACACATACACACATACTGACAGACACACAAACATACAGACACAATATACACACACACACAGACATAATATACACACAGACACACACAGACATACACAGAGACACACATACGCATAGACACAAACATATATACACACACATACTCATAGACATATACACACACATACTCACACACACATAACAGACACATAGACACATACTCACAGACATATATACACACACACAAACACAATAGACATTCATAGACACACACACAAACACAATATACACACAGACAGATACAAACGCATACACACAACCACACATACACACATACTGATAGATACACAAACATACAGACACAATATACACACAGACACACAGACATAATATACACACAGACACACACATACACAGACATAATATACATACAGACACACACAGACATACACAGAGACACACATACGCATAGACACAAACATATATACACAGAGATAATACACGAACACACAGACACATACACACATACAGACACAATACACCAACACACAGACACACACATTCAGACATAATACACCAACACACAGACACACAAACACAGACACAGACACACACACACATTCAGACACAATACACCAAGACACAGACACACACACAGACACATACAGACACAATACACCAACACACAGACACACATACATACAGACACAATACACCAACACACAGACACACACACACAGACATAACACACAGACACACACACACAGACACAATGCACCAACACACAGACACACAGCGACACACATATGCATAGACACAAACACATACACACGCACAGACATAATACACCAACACACAGACACACACGCACACAGACAGACACAATACACCGACAGACAGACAGACACACACACACAGAGGCACACTGACGGACTCTCTCCCACAGACACAAAACCCCAATCTATTGGAAGGTGAGACTTGGAGCAATACTTTGCTGAGGTACAGACCTCTGTGGTACAGTGGAAATGTCCAGCCCCTGAGCCCGCAAGCCCCCCTGCTCCAGAGGTACACAAAAACAGTTGGTTAGAAAATGTGCCTAATAGCAATGTCCTCTGGTCAGCAATCTTGAACGTGCTCAGAGGTGGCAGTGTTGCCTCTCTCTCAGTCAGTTATAAAATGACAGATGACTGTGAGCGAGGTCACAGTAGATTTAATAGTTTTAATATTTTACTGTCTCGCCTGGATTTCTCGTTGTCGTTTATCCTGCCTCTAAACACTGATACACACGTACCTCCTGTCTCCGAATTCACTCCAAAGGTCCAATTCATTCAGCACTGCCAGACTCAGTTTGGGTCCCAGTCTGACAACACCTCCCTTGTAAAATCCTCACTCTTCACTTTCAAATCGTTCTGTGGCCTTGTCTCCCTCCCCACCTCGGCTCCCCGAGCCCTCCCCCCTCCCCCCCACCCCCGATTCTGGCCTTCGAAGCTTCCTCTGATTTTAATCACTGCACCATTACCTTCATCAGCCTAGGCTCCTAACTCTGGGATTCCCTCCCTAGGCCTTCCACCTTACAGACACTTTTCAAAGTCTCCTTCCGTGGCACACTGTCAAGTTTTCATAGAGTCATAGAGATGTACAGCACGGAAACAGACCCTTCAGTCCAACCCGTCCATGCCGACTAGATATCCTAACCCAATCTAATCCCATTTGCCAGCATTTGGCCCATATCCCTCCAAACCCTTCCTATTCATATACCCATCCAGATGCCTCTTAAATGCTGCAATTGTACCAGCCTCCACCACTTCCTCTGGCAGCTCATTCCATACACATACCACCCTCTGCAAGAAAAAGTTGCCCCTTAGGTCTCTTTAATATCTTTTCCGTCTCACCCTAAACCAGTGCTCTGTAGTTTTAGACTCTCCCCACTCTGGGGAAAAGACCTTGTCTGTTCACCCTATCCATTCCCCTCATGATTTTATAAACCTTTATAAGGTCTCCCCTCAGCCTCCAACACTCCAGGGAAAACAGCCCCAGTCTCTTCACACTCTCCCTCCAGCTCAAACCCTCCAGCCCGGCAACATCCTTGTAAATGTAATCTGTACCTTTTCACATTTAACATCCATCCTGTGGCAGGGAGCCCAGAACTGAATGCTGCAATGGCCCAACCAATGTCCAACACAGCCACAACATGATATCTCACTGACCAATAAAGGCAAGTATACCAAAGACACTCTTCACTATCCTGTCTACCTGCGACTCCACTTTCAAGGAACTATGAGCCTGAACTCTTAGTTTGGCAACACTCACCAGGACTTTACCATCATGTGCGTAGGTCCTGCCCTGATTTACCTTTTCAAAATGCAACACCTCACATCTATCTCCGTCTGCCACCCCTCAACCCATTGGCCCATCTGATGAACGTCCCCATTGTGCTCTGAGGTAATCTTCTTGGCTGTCCAGTACACCTTGAATGTTGGTATCATCAAAAATCTTACAAACCATACCTCCTGTGTGCACATCCGAATCATTGACAATTCAGCATTGCTCTGAAGTAGCTTGGGAGTGACTCAAAGGCACCATCCAAATGCACGTCACAGTCAATGTCCACAGCCCAGTAATCAGACTGCATCCCCCCCTCAGGGGTTTCGGATAAGCCTGCAGATAAACTACTACTTTCCCATTTGGGAAAGGGGGATACAAAAGGAGCTTATTCCAGGTTGGGGGTTTGCTGAATTCAGTGCATTAGAACCTCGATTATCCGAACGATTGATTATCCAAACGATCGATTATCTGAATGAAACAGTATTTTATTCAGATAATCGATCGTTTGGATAACCAGAGATAAGCGGTAATTTATGAGTGCCACTTCTTCGAACATTTCCTGGTTATCCAGCAATGCACACCATAATGCTGTTTACCCCATAACCAAATACTGAGTTGCCTAATGCCATTCTTACAGGACCTTGAGATCTTGTTCAGATAATCCAAAATTCGGATAATTGATGTTCCGATAATTGAGGTTCTACTGTGGATGTGGAGCTGGAAGAGCACAGCAGGTCTGACAGCATCCAAGGAGCAGGAATGTCGATGTTTCAGCTGGCAGTGTTGACCCTCCTGCCCCTCAGATGCTGTCTGACCTGTTGTATTCTTCCAGCTCCACATCTATTGACTCTCACTCCCGGCATCTGCAGCCCAGAAACCCCGGGATAGTTTCAGGACCTGCGGTGGGGTGATGGGAATCGGGGTGAGATCTCCATGGCTCCGGAGGTAGGGAGAGAGGGAGGTGAGGAGGCGTGGAGAGATTGGAAAGCAGAGGCTGAGAATGATGGGGGTGTCATTTGGAATGAGCGACAAATGATGGAAAGAGCTGCCAGAGGAAGTGGTGGAGGCATTTAAAAGGCATCTGGATGGGTATATGAATAGGAAGGGTTTGGAGAGATATGGTGGGACTAGATTGGGTGTTGGGATATCTAGTTGGCATGGACGGGTTGGACCGAAGGGTCTGTTTCTGTGCTGTGCATCTCTCAGACTCTATTTCGACTATTTGAGTGACCACATTTGCAAAATAAAAAGCGCTTAGCTGGCTGTGAGATGTTCTGAGATGCAGACAGGTGCAGTTTGTTTTTTGTATTTTTACAAACACTAACAGCTTCGATGACAAATACATCACCAAATGTTGGGACAGGTGGGCTATGGAGGGATAGAGCCTGTGTCATTGCTGTCATGGACATATCGACAGGACTCCTGCTCACTCCCCTGCTGTCTTTTGTTCTGCTTCAAGTACCCAACGCCAAGTGGCATCTGGAGAAGTAGGCACGTGGAATCACACAGAAACCCCTTGCAGTGCCACGGAGATTTGCAGTTTGCTGGAGACTGCATTTTTCAGCACCTGTTCTCTCTTTTTTTTTCTCTGTCCACAGATGATTTCGTGGAGACTTTTTAACAATTTGTATTTATTCATTCAAGGGATGGGTTTAGATTAAGAATCAACGTTGCTGTGGGTCTGGAGTTACATGTACGCCAGACCAGGTAAGGATGGCACCTTCCCCTGCCCCCCATTTATGATCCAGATGATTAGATTAGATTAGATTACAGTGTGGAAACAGGCCCTTCAGCCCAACAAGTCCACACCGCCCCGCCGAAGCGCAACCCACCCATACCCCTACATTTACCCCTTACCTAAAACTATGGGCAATTTAGCATGGCCAATTCACCTGACCCGCACATCTTTGGATTGTGGGAGGTAACCGGAGCACCCGGAGGAAACCCACGCAGGCACGGGGAGAATGTGCAAACTCCACACAGTCAGTCGCCTGAGACGGGAATTGAACCCGGGTCTCTGGCGCTGTGAGGCAGCAGCAGATGGTGACTTTCTTTTTCACAACTGACACACGGTTATCTCTTAATTCCAAATTGTTTTCTGTTTAAATCGATTTACCATCCACCCTGGTGGGATTTGAGCTCAGGTCCCCACAGCATTGCCTGGCTCTCTGGATTAATATTCCTGATGAAGGGCTTTTGCCCAAAGCATTGATTCTCCTGCTCCTCGGATGTTGCCTGACCTGCTGTGCTTTTCCAGCACCACACTCTCGACTCTCTGGATTAATAGTCTAGATTAGAGTGTTGCTGGAAAAGCAGGAAAGGCAGCATCCGAGGAGCAGGAGAATTGACGTTTCGGATCAGAGCCCTTCATCAGGAATGAGGCTGGGAGCCTCAGGATAAATGGGAGGGGGGTGGGGTTGGGGGGAAAGGTGGCTGAGAGTGCAATAGGTGGATGGAGGTGGGGGTGAAGGTGATAGGTCAGAGGAGAGTGGAGTGGATGGGTGGGAAGGAAGATTGACAAGTGGGACAGATCATGAGGACGGTGCTGAGCTGGAAGGTTGGAACTGGGGTGAGGTGGGGGGAGGGGAAATGAGGAAACTGGTGAATTCAGACCTGCTGAGTTTCTCCAGCATTCTCCAAATGTGAGTTGAATTAAGATACAGGTCAGCCCATGATCTTGTTGGCAGGCGGTACAGACCTGGTGAAGTCCACATTGATGCCCTGGGGTTGGAGGATCCCGAGGCAGAAGATGAGGCATTCTTCCTCCAGGCGCCAGGTGGTGAGGGAGTGGTGATGGAGGAGGCCCAGGACCTGCATGTCCTCGGCAGAGTGGGAGGGGGAGTTGAAATGTTCGACCACGGGGAGGTGGGGTTGATTGGTGCGGGTTACCACCATACCATCACCTCCACACCCCCCCCCCCAAGCCAGCATTTATTGTCAGCCACAATGCCGTGGGTCTGGAGTCACATATAGGCCAGGCCAGGTGCAGATTTCACTTCCTTACAATGACATTAGCAAATCAGTCAGGTTTTTAACACCATTGACAGTGATTCCAACAGCTCAGTCTTTTTTTAGATGCCAGATTTTCATTAAATTTCACCATTATGGGCTGTACAGTGACACAGTGGTTAGCACTGCTGCCTCACAGCGCCAGGGACCCGGGTTCGATTCCAGCCTCGGGTGACTGTCTGTGTGGAGTTTGCACATTCTTCCCGTGTCTGCGTGGGTTTCCTCTGGGTGCTCCTGTTCCTCCCACAGTCCAAAGATGTGCAGGTTAAGGTGGAATGGCCATGCTAAATCACCCCCTAGTGTCCAGGGATGTGCAGGCCAGGTGGGTTAGATTAGATTAGATTACTTACAGTGTGGAAACAGGCCCTTCGGCCCAACAAGTCCACACCGACCCGCCGAAGCGCAATCCACCCATACCCCTACATATACCCCTTACCTAACACTACGGGCAATTTAGCATGGCCAATTCACCTGACCCGCACATCTTTGGACTGTGGGAGGAAACCAGAGCACCCGGAGGAAACCCACGCAGACACGGGGAGAACGTGCAAACTCCACACAGTCAGTCGCCTGAGGCGGGAATTGAACCCAGGTCCCTGGCGCTGTGAGGCAGCAGTGCTAACCACTGTGCCACCGTGCCACCGTTAGCCATGGCAGATGCAGGGATAGGGTAGTGGGGTGCTCTTCGGTGGGTCGGTGTGGCCTTGATGGGCCGAATGGCCTGCTTCCACATTGCAGGGGTCCTATGATTTGCCGCAGTGGGATTCGAACTCACAACATTAAGCTGAGTTTCTGGGGCGCCTGCCCAGTGACGTTAGCAGTGCACCATCACCCCCCACATCACATTTACATCACTCAGAGAAGGTTTAACAGACAAATACCTGGACTGGATTGGATTGGGAAAGGTTAGACAGGCTGGGTTTATATCCACTGGAGTGTAGAAAAACACAGGAAAAGGTGACGTGTCAGATCCTGAGGGGAATTGACTGGGGGCAGGGGGTGGAGAGACTGTCTCCTCCTATGGGAGAATTTAGGAGTGACGAGGGTGCAGAGGGAGGTCACCATTTCAAAATTAGGCTTCGCCCATTTATCACAGAAGTATGAAAAGGATGGTGTGTCTTTAGAACTCACTTGTCTCAAGACGCAATAAAATCATAGAGTCATACAGCACGGAAACAGACCCTTCGGTCCAACTCGTCCATGCTGACCAGATATCCCAATCCAATCTAGTCCCACCTGCCAGCATCCGGCGCATATCCCTCCAAACCCTTCCTATTCATATATCCATCCAGATGCCTTTTAAATGTTGCAATTGTACCAGCCCCCACCACTTCCCCAGGCAGCTCATTCCATACACGTACCACTGTATGAAAATGTTTCCTCTTAGGTCCTTTTTAAATCTTTCCCTTCTCGCCCTAAACCTATGCCCCCCAGTTTCAGACTCCCCCTTTCCTGGGGAAAAGACCTTGTCTGCACACCCTATCCATTCCCCTCATGATTTTATAAACCTCTATAAGGTCATCCCTCAGCCTCCGAAACTCCAGGGAAAACAGCCCCAGTCTCCCTATAGCCCATACCCTCCAACCCTGGCAACATCCTTGTAAATCATTTCTGAATCCTTTCAAGTTTCACAACATCCTCCCTACAGCAGGGAGACCAGAATTGCACACAGTATTCCAAAAGTTCCCTAACCAATGTCCTGTACAACCGCAAGGTGACCTCCCAACTCCTGGACTCAATACTCTGACCGATAAAGGAAAGCATACCAAAAGCTGCCTTTCATTTTTTTTTAGCTCAGATCCTCTTGCAATGAAAGTGAACATACTTTCAGAATTGCTTGCTACATCTGCCTGTCTGCTTCCACTAACTGGTGCACACAAACATCCTAGATCCCATTGTACATCCACACTTCTAAATACATTACAGTTTAAATAATGCTCTTGCTGTCTGATTATCACTCCAACTGAAGAACGTCACATTTATTCGCAGTGTGCTGCATCTGCCATGTGTCTGCCCACTCACTCGACTTGAAGTCTTTTCACATCCCCTTCACACGTTTGCACAGCATTCTCTGCCATCAGCCAACTTGGGAAGCATTGCAGTTGGTTCCTTTAATCAGGTCATTTGTATATCCCATGGATAGCCAGTGCCCAAGCAGTTCGCCTCTGGAATCACAGAATCACTGCAGTGTAGAAGTGGGCCATTCGGCCCATTAAACATCCCATCCTCTTACCTTACTCCTGCAACTCCTGTGGCTAATCCATATAACCTACACATCCCTGGACAATTTCCCATGGCCAATCCACCCTCACCTGCACATCCGTGGACTGTGGGAGGAAACCCACACAGACGCAGGGAGAATGTGCAGACTCCACCCAGACAGTCACCCGAGGCTGGAATCGAACCCGGGTCCCTGGCGCTGTGAGGCAGCAGTGCTAACCGCTGAGCCACCATGCCGCCCCATGTCACAGCCTGCCATACAGAGGAAGACACATTTATTCTCATTCTATTTCCTGTCTGTCAACTGATTCTTAATCCATGCCAATACATACAAAGAACAATACAGCACAGGAACAGGCCCTTCGGCCCTCCGACCCTTCCATACTGCAACTGTCTTCACTTACAGGCGCCATATGCCTCTATTCCCTTCCTGTCCATGTATTTGTCTAGGTGCTTCTTGAATGCTGCTGTTATGTCTGCTTCCACCACTTCCAGGCACTCACCACCCTTTGTGTAAAACACTTAGCTCCTTGCACCTTAAACCTGTGTCCCCCTGATAATTGATCTCTCCACTCTGGGGGAGAAAAGCCTCATACTTTCCATTCTATCCATGTCATTCACAATCTTAGAAATGTCTAACGGGTCAACCCTCAGCCTCCTGCGTTCCAGTGAGAATAAACCCAGTCTATCCAACCTTTCCTCACAGCCAAAATCCCTCATACCAGGCAACGTCCCGGTAAACCTTTTCAGTACCCTCTCCAAAGCATCCACATCCTTCTGCTGGTGTGGTGACCAGAACTCTACACAATATTACCCACTAATCCTCACGTGCTTTAGTTTTGCCCATTGACTCTTATGAGGGATTTTATCAAAAGCTGCGTGAAGTTCCAAATACACTGGTTCTCCCTTGCAGTTGTCTTTTTTTTTTGTTGGAATAATGCCCATCTGGTTCACCAATGTGCTGTCAGGAAGGAAATTCCTTCTGACCTGTGTGTGACTCCAGACCCACAGCATTGTCGTCCCCTTGACGATGCCCACATCCCATGAAAGGTTGTAGAAACAGCCCAGTGAGCTGTCGTTTCCAACTGACCTTCTAGGATAGAGTAAAGAGCTTGCATTTATGTCATTGGCTGGGCCAACACTTATTGCCCCATCCCTAATTGCCCCTTGAGAAGGTGGGGGGGTGAGCTGCCTGCTTGATCCACTGCAGTCCGTGTGCTGTGGGTTGACCCACAATGCCCTGAGGGAGGCAATTCCAGGAATCTGACCCAGGGACACTGAATGAAAGCTGATATATTTCCAAGTTGGGATGGTGAGGGGAACTTGCAGGGGGTGGTGTTCCCACGTATCTGCTGCCCTTGTCCTTCTAGATGGAAGGGGTCATGGATTTGGAAGGTGCTGCCTGAGGGACCTCCTTATATTTTAGATGGGGAGTCCAGTTCAGTTTCTGGTCAATGGTAACTCCCAGCATGTTGAAAGTGGGGAACTCGATGATGCTAACACCATTGAATGTCAAGGGTGATGGTTGGATTATCTTTTGTCAGAGATGATCATAGCTCTGCATTCATGGGACTTAAATCTTACTGGAAACCTAATTTGGAAAGTGCAGTTTTTTGTGATTAGCTAATCTGTGGTTTTAGTGAGAAATATTGACCCCGCAGTGAACTCAACCACAGACAGTACAATCAAACTCTTCTGTCCAAACACAGGTCCTTAGTTTAAGATGTCTTGCAGACAGACAGCATTTCTGACTGTACAGCATTCCTGTAACTGTCGAGTCTGCAGTGGGGATTGAACCTAAAAACTGTGAAGGTCAGTGTACTCCCATTGAGCCATAGCCTGTTCATGTGGAGCGGTCAGGTCAGAGTTGATTACCATGCCAGCCCAGCCTGTGACAATCCCGACTGTGATTAAAAAGGTTGCACCTTCTCTTCCAGCTGCAGTTGCTGTACTGAAGACTAAGTGAGTTTTGAACCAGTCCCAAGTCCCATTAGAAATAATCTTTACTAATCCTTTTGGATTTATGACAGGAGTGAGCTCTATCAGGAATGCAGCGCATTAGTCTGGTAAACAGTGCTTTGAAATGGATGTGCATACTAACACTGGGACTGGCTCGTCCACACGCAGACTGCCAACGTTTTACAATCTGTCTCCAGAATTATTGCGTGGTTTACAAGGCTGTAAATGAAGGGCTTGCATTTATAGGTGTGCTGACAGCTGTCCCCCGTCAATTAAGTCATGTTGCAACGTAGAAAATGTGGCAGCCAATTTACACAGAGCTAGCTGTGACAAACAACGATATTGTATAAGGTCATGGCTGTGAAGGGGTTAATGTTCACGTGACAGACAGTGGAGACAGGGAGTCTTACTCTAACTTTCAGAGGGAACGGACGGATTTGTATCACCTCCATAAGGTCCCAGTCATGATGTCTCGCCAAATATAGTTTATTACTATCATGTAATAAACCTCTTGGTTACTGTAACTACCTACTACTCTATAGACACTCTATATTGATGGATCCTATAAGACCATAAGATACTGGAACAGAATTAGGCCATTCAGCCCATTGAGTCCGCCCCACCAATCAGTCTTGGCTGATAAGTTTCTCAACCCCAATCTCCTGCCTTCTCCCCATCAGCATTGATTCCTCTATTGATCAATAACTTAGCTATCTCCATTTTAAGTATACTGAATAACTTGGCCTCCAAAGTCATCTGCGAGAATGAATTCTACAGATTCCCCACCCTCTGGCTGAAGAGATTCCTCCTCATCTCTGTTCGAAAGGGTTGTCCCTTCACCCTGAGGCTATACCCTCGGGTCTGAGTGGTGGAAACATCTTCTCCATGTCCATTCCAACCCGGTCAATGGGATCTCACCCCATTCTCCTTCTAAACTCCAACAAGTAAAGACCCAGAGTCCTCAATCACAACAAGCCCTTCATCCCCGGGGTCATTCTTGTAAACCTCTTCTGGACCCTCTCCAACTCCAGCACATCCTTCCATAGGCACCGGGCCCAAGACTGCTCACAATATTCCAAGTGCGGTCTGACCAGAGCCTTAATACAGCCTCAGCACCTCATCCCTGCTCTTGTACTCCAGCCCTGACGAAGTGAAAGCTCACATTGCATTCGCCTTCCCAAATGCCAACGGAACCATGCATATTATCCTGAAGTGAATCCTGACGTACGACCCCCGAGTTCCTTTGAGTTTCGGTCTTCCTCAGTTACCAAATAGTCACCGCCTCCTACAAAGTGGACAACCTCGCCCTTTCCCACATTGTACTCCATCTGCCACTTCTTTGCCCACTCTCCCACCTGTCCAAGTCCTCCTGCAGCCTCGCCACTTCCTCAACACTACCTGTCCCTCCACCTATTCCTGTGTCACCTGCAAACCTAGTGACAATGCCCTCAGTTCCTCCGCCCAGATGGTAAATGGATAACGCGACAGTGGTGGTCCCAACGCTGATCCACTAGTCACCGGCTGCCATCTTGAAAGAGACCCCTTTATCCCCACACTCTGAGATTCAACTGTTGCCAGGCCCCATAGCTCAGCGGTTAGTGCACAGGTCTAGTAAACCAGAGGTCGTGTGTTCAAATCTCACTGGGGCTTCTTTGTATTTAGCCCTGTTGCCAGCCCCCACTTGGTGTCACCATTGGTCATTGTTGAGATTTGGGTGTGAGACTGAAGTGTACAATGTCCAAATCACCCAACACCATGTTATAGTCCAACCGGCTTATTATGATTAGAGCGTGATGCTAGTAACGCCAAGGTCACGGGTTCAAACCCCACACCGACCAAGTGTAGTGCTGGGGTGGGTAAGCCAGTGATGTTAGCAGTGCCGTGTCAGGGTTGTTGATTGCTTTTGGGCGGCACGGTGGCTCAGTGGTTAGCACTGCTGCCTCGCAGTGCCAGGGTCCCAGGTTCGATTCTCAGCATTGGGTGACTGACTGTGTGGAGTTTGCACATTCTCCCCATGTCTGCGTGGGTTTCCTCCGGGTGCTCCGGTTTCCTCCCACAGTCCAAAGATGTGCGGGTCAGGTGAATTGGCCATGCTAAATTGCTCATAGTGTGAGGTGCATTAGTCAGAGGGAAATGGGTCTGGATTGGTTACTCATCGGAGGGTCAGTGTGGACTTGATGGGCCGGGGGGCCTGTTTCCACACTGTAGGGAATCTAATCTGAAGAATTGACAACCTGGGCAGATGGGGAATGCCTTTCCCAGATGCTAGGTAGAATAAGAAGGTGCAACGCCCAGGTTTGGTTGCGATTGAGTTGACTGATTTCTGTGAGGACGTCACCGGGACACCAGCTGCATGTCACTCTGTCGGCAAAGTGAAAATTTCCAATCCTGACCCATGTTGTCATAGCGAAAGGCACCTTTCAGGTAGGGGGCATTGTGGTGTTGGCTTCCATAGTTGAATAGTAGGCTGCATCAGCACCCCCACCAGCCCAGCATGCTCTCACATTTAGAACATGGTTAAATCAGGGAGTTACAAACCAAACTGTCTTCATTCCTCGTGTAAGTAATTCATTAATATTCACCATTATTGTTATTAGTGGTAACCTCATGTAAGATGCTCTGGTGCTTCCGGGGGGGCGGGTGGGTGGGGGGGAAGGTTTTGGAGATCAATAAGAACATGGCTAGACCCTTCCCCTGCCCCTCTCTCTCTGTCACGAGCCCCATTAGAATGAGGCGAGAAGCTGAGTTGGTAAGGACGATGAGGGGGATGGGTGGGAGATGGAGAGACGGCAAACTGAAGGGGGGAGGGGGGAGTAGGGGTAAGATGGGAGAAGTGAGAGAGACAAGAAACAACCCAGCTTTTTCTTCTCAAATTTAGGCTCTGGTTTTACCGCTGCCGTCTCCAGCCAGGGGAACAGGGGGCACGGAAACCCAAACTCCAGGCAGTCGTCAGCAGTATCCCAATACGATCGGGCAAGAGGATGCAGCCATGCAGTCGGGTAAGATGGCACCACGGTAAGATGGCACTACAGTACATTGGCACTGCGGTACATTGACACCACGCTACAACAGCACTGTGGTAAGATGGCACTGTGGTCAATGGCACCATGGTACAATGGCACTGCAGTACAATGGCACTGGGGTACATTGGCAGTGTGGAATGATGACACTGCGGTACAATGGCACTGAGATATGCTGGCACTGCGGTAAGATGACACAGGGGTACATTGGCAATGTAGTATGATGACACTGCGGTACAATGCTACTGTGGCATGATGGCATTGCTGTACAATGGCACTGCGGTTCAATGGCACTGTGGTACATTGGCACTGTGAAAGATGGCATTGAGGTATGATAGCATTACGGTACAATGGCACTGTGGTATATTGGCACTGCGGTATGATGGCATTGCGATAAGATGGCATTGTGGTAAGATGCCATTGCAGTATGATGGCATCTGTGGTACAACGGCACTGCGGTATGATAGCACTGCAGTAAGGTGGCACTGCGATACATTGGCACTGGGGTACATTGGCACCGTGGTAGAATGGCACTGCAGTACGATGGCACTGTGTTATGATGGCATTGCGGTACAATGGCACTGGGGTACATTGGCAGCGTGGAATGAGGGCAGTGCGCTAAGATGGCACCGTAGTATGATGGCATTGTGGTATGGTGGCACTGCAGTAAAATGGCGTTGCGGTAAGATGCCATTGCGATAAGATGGCACTGTGGTAAGATGGCATTGCATATACACACATGCTCGGTATGGCCAGTCTCTTCACAAACACATGCACATCCTCGTGACCTCTGTCACCTCCTGAGACCGACACACCCCTGAAACCTCCCCCCCCCCACTCTCCCAGTCCGGCCTCTACACTGGATCCACAAAGAGCCTTCGGCAGCACCTTCCAAACCCACGACCACTTCCATCTAGAAGGTCAAGGGCAGCGGATACATGGGAACACCACCCTCTGCAAGACCCCCTCCCACTCCCACGCTGTCCTGACTTGGAAATATATCACCATTCTTTCAGTGTCACTGAGACCAACTCCTGGAGCTGTCCCTAGCAGCATCGTGGCTCTGCCTGTCACACACAGACTGCAGCAGTTCAAGAGGGCAGCCCAGACCCACCTTCTCCAGGGGCAGTTAGGGATGAGCAATAAATGCTGGTCCAGCCAGTGACACCCACCTCCCATGAGAGAATAACAGAAACCGCGGTCTGCCTTTGTCCTTCTGGATGGTGGGGGTAGTGGGTTGGAAAGGAGTCAGAAACCTGATACTGAGGTGCAGGTAGCAGGGGTTCAGAAATCCTGATGACCTGAGTTGCATTAGCTCTGGGTCTGCAGTTCCCTGTCTAAAGCCGGTCCAGTTATCGCCGGCAGATCAATGTATTCAGGAGGTCAAAGGGCTCGTTGAGGGAGTCACTCCAGGGATTTAGAGCATTTTCTTAGGCAGTCATTTTTGACCATGTGCAATTTATCCACAAGGTGGAGCTCTGTCACCTCAGGGGACCCCTTCGGCCCTGTCCAGTCCCACTGGAGGGTCAGCGCTGAGGGAATGCCGCACTGTCAGAGGGTCAGTGCTGAGGGAGTGCCGCACTGTCAGAGGGTCAGTGCTGAGGGAGTGCCGCACTGTCAGAGGGTCAGTGCTAAGGGAGCACCGCACTGTCAGAGGGTCAGTGCTGAGGGAGTGCCGCACTGTCGGAGGGTCAGTGCTGAGGGAGTGCCGCACTGTCAGAGGGTCAGTGCTGAGGGAATGCCACACTGTCAGAGGGTCAGTGCTGAGGGAATGCCGCACTGTCAGAGGGTCAGTGCTGAGGGAGTGCCGCACTGTCAGAGGGTCAGCGCTGAGGGAATGCCGCACTGTCAGAGGGTCAGTGCTGAGGGAGTGCCGCACTGTCGGAGGGTCAGTGCTGAGGGAGCGCCACACTGTCAGAGGGTCAGTGCTGAGGGAGTACCGCACAGTCAGAGGGTCAGTGCTGAGGGTGTGCCGCACTGTTTGGAGGGTCAGTGCTGAGGGAGTGCCGCACTGTTGGAGGGTCAGTGCTGAGGGCGTGCCGCACTGTCAGAGGGTCAATGCTGAGGGTGTGCCGCACTGTTTGGAGGGTCAGTGTTATAGAGTCATAGAGATGTACAGCATGGAAACAGACCCTTCCATCCAAACCGTCCATGCCGACCAGATATCCCAACCCAATCTAGTCCCACCTGCCAGCACCCGGCCCATATCTCTCCAACCCCTTCCTATTCATATACCCATCCAAATGCCTCTTAAATTTTGTAATTGTACCAGCCTCCACCACATCCTCTGGCAGCTCATTCCATACACGTACCACCCTCTGTGTGAAAAAGTTTCCTCTTAGCTCTCTTTTATATCTTTCCCCTCTCACCCTAAACCTATGCCGTCTAGTTCTGGACTCCCCGACCCCAGGGAAAAGACTTTGTCTATTTATCCTATCCATGCCCCTTATAATTTTGTAAACCTCTATAAGGTCACCCCTCAGCCTCCGACACTCCAGGGAAAACAGCCCCAGCCTGTTCAGCCTCTCCCTGTAGCTCAGATCCTCCAACCCTGGCAACATCCTTGTAAATCCTTTCTGAACCCTTTCAAATTTCACAACATCTTTCCAATAGGAAGGAGACCAGAATTGCATGCAATATTCCAACAGTGGCCTAACCAATGTCCTGTACAGCCGCAGCATGACCTCCCAACTCCTGTACTCAATACTCTCACCATAAAGGAAAGCATAATAAATGCCTTCTTCACTATCCTATCTACCTGTGACTCCACTTTCAACAAGCTGTGAACCTGCACTGCAAGGTCACTTTGTTCAGCAACACTCCCTAGGACCTTACCATTAAGTGTATAAGTCCTGCTAAGATTTGCTTTCCCAAAATGCAGCACCTCGCATTTCTCTGAATTAAACTCCATCTGCCACTTCTCAGCCCATTGGCCCATCTGGTCAAGATCCTGTTGTAATCTGTGGTAACCCTCTACGCTGTCTACTACACCTCCAATTTTTGGTGTCATCTGCAAACTTACTAACTCTACCTCTTATGCTCACTTCCAAATCATTTATGTAAATGACAAAAAGTAGAGAGCCCAGCACCGATCCTTGTGGCACTCCACTAGTCACAGGCCTCCAGTCTGAAAAACAACCTTCCACCACCACCCTCTGTCTTCTACCTTTGAGCCAATTCTGTATCCAAATGGTTAGTTCTCTCTGTATTCCATGAGATCTAACCTTGCTAATCAGTCTCCCATGAGGAACCTTGTCGAACGCCTTACTGAGGTCCATATAGATCACATCTACTGCTCTGCCCTCCTCAATCTTCTTTGTTACTTCTTCAAAAAACTCAATCAAGTTTGTGAGACATGATTTCACACGCACAAAGCCATGTTGACTAACCTGAATCAGTCCTTGCCTTTCCAAATACATGTGCATCCTGTCCCTCAGGATTCCCTCCAACAACTTGCCCACCACCGAGGTCAGGCTCACCGGTCTATAGTTCCCTGGCTTGTCCTTACCACCCTTCTTAAACAGTGGCACCACGTTTGCCAACCTCCAATCTTCCAGCACCTCACCTGTGACTATCGATGATGTAAATCTCTCAGCAAGAGGCCCAGCAATCACTTCTCTAGCTTCCCACAGAGTTCTCGGGTACACCTGATCAGGTCCTGGGGATTTATCCACTTTTAAACGTTTCAAGACATCCAGCACTTCCTCCTCTGTAATCTGGACATTTTGCAAGATGTCACCATCTATTTCCCAACAGTCTATATCCTCCATAATCTTTTCCACAGTAAATACTGATGCAAAATATTCATTTAGTATCTCCCCCATTTTCTGTGGCTCCACACAAAGGCCGCCTTGCTGATCTTTGAGGGGCCCTATTCTCTTCCTAGTTACCCTTTTGTCCTTAATATATTTGTAAAACCCCTTTGGTTTCTTTTTAATTCTATTTGCCAAAGCTATCTCATGTCCTCTTTTTGCCCTCCTGATTTCCCTCTTACGTATACTCCTACTGCCTTTATACTCTTCTAAGGATTCACTCGATCTATCCTGTCTATACCTGACATATGCTTCCTTCTTTTTCTTAACCAAACCCTCAATTTCTTTAGTCATCCAGCATTCCCTATACCTACCAGCCTTCCCTTTCACCCTGACAGGAATATACTTTCTCTGGATTCTTGTTATCTCATTTCTGAAGGCTTCCCATTTTCCAGCCGTCCCTTTACCTGCGAACATCTGCCTCCAATCAGCTTTCGAAAGTTCTTGCCTAATACCGTCAAAATTGGCCTTTCTCCAATTTAGAACTTCAACTTTTAGATCTGGTCTATCCTTTTCCATCACTATTTTAAAATGAATAGAATTATGGTCGCTGGCCCCAAAGTGCTTCCCCACTGACACCTCAGTCACCTGCCCTGCCTTATTTCCCAAGAGTAGGTTAAGTTTTGCACCTTCTCTAGTAGGTACATCCACATACTGAATCAGAAAATTGTCTTGTACACACTTAAGAAATTCCTCTCCATCTAAACCCTTAACACTATGGCAGTCCCAGTCGATGATTGGAAAGTTAAAATCCCGTCCATAACTACCCTATTATTCTTACAGATAGCTGAGATCTCCTTTCAAGTTTGTTTCGATGCTGAGGGAGTGCTGCACTGTCGGAGGGTCAGTGCTGAGGGAGTGCCGCACTGTTGGAGGGTCGGCGCTGAGGGAGTGCTGCACTGTCGGACGGTCAGTGCTGAGGGAGTGCTGCACTGTCAGAGGGTCAGTGCTGAGGAAGTGCTACACTGTTGGAGGGTCGGCGCTGAGGTAGTGCTGCACTGTCAGAGGGTCAGTGCTGAGGGAGTGCTGCACTGTCGGAGGGTCAGCGCTGAGGGAGTGCTGCACTGTCGGAGAGTCAGCGCTGAGGGAGTGCTGCACTGTCGGAGGTCAGTGCTGAGGGAGTGCTGCACTGTTGGAAGGTCGGCGCTGAGGGAGTGCTGCACTGTCGGAGTGTCGGCGCTGAGGGAGTGCTGCACTGTCGGAGGGTCAGTGCTGAGGGAGTGCTGCACTGTCGGAGGGTCGGCGCTGAGGGAGTGCTGCACTGTCAGAGGGTCGGCGCTGAGGGAGTGCTGCACTGTCAGAGGGTCGGCGCTGAGGGAGTGCTGCACTGTCAGAGGGTCGGCGCTGAGGGAGTGCTGCACTGTCAGAGGGTCGGTGCTGAGGGAATGCCGCACTGTCAGAGGGTCAGTGCTGAGGGAGTGCCGCACTGTCAGAGGGTCAGTGCTGAGGGAATGCCGCACTGTCAGAGGGTCAGTGCTGAGGGAGTGCCGCACTGTCAGAGGGTCAGTGCTGAGGGAATGCCGCACTGTCAGAGGGTCAGTGCTGAGGGAGTGCCGCACTATCGGACAGTCAGTGTCAGTGCTGAGGGAGTGCTACACTGTTGGAGGGTCGGCGCTGAGGGAGTGCTGCACTGTCGGAGGTCAGTGCTGAGGGAGTGTAGGTACAGAATGACACTGAAGGAGCGGCGATGTACATCCAAGTCAGGATGGTGAGTGGAGGGGAGCCTGCAGGAGGTGGTGTTCCCGTGTATCTGCTGCCCTGTCGCTGTAGGTAGTGGGGGTAGTGGGTTGGAAAGCTGCCAGAAACCTGATGCTGAGGTGCTGGTAGCAGGGTTTCAGAAATCCTCATGACCTCCGTTTTGAGTAAAACTGCAGAGGAACTCTCCCTGGTGCCCAGGGACGGGACAATATGGACCGATAGCGAGGTGACCCCTCCAACATTGCATGGTTACTTGTGGAAGTTTCCTGTGTGTAGAATGGTTGCCATGTTTCGAACACGGCAGGAGGGACCGAGCACCTGAGGAAGTGCCGCATGAGCAGTGACAGAATCCTGAGGAATTCTATCAACCCTGCCTGAGCTCTGACGTCCCGTGAGACTCCTGTATCTCCAGCAGCATCATGGGAAATGGTGTCAAGACAAGTGGGAGGTGGGGTGGTCCTGGATTAGGAAAACTGTGCAGGACACTGACAAATAGAAACCTATATCCTTTCACGGAAGCCCACGGGAAAGGGAGGTTGTCGTGGAACTCAATATACTACGATTACAGAACAAATGCATTCTCCATCTGCTGGCCGAAACGATTGATTTTGCTGCCTGTTATAAAGAGGACTGCGATCCTGGGAAATGAGCTGACTCATGGTCCTACTCCCAGCCTCAACCCCCTTCAGAAGCTGATCTCCGTTGACCCTGAAATAACCCTGATGTTGTTCCTCCCCGTGCATGCCTGGCTGAGTGAAAGGGAATTCAGGTAGCTACCTAACGCAGGCTGAAAACACACATCCAGTTATTAAATCGGCCTCATTGGGAAATCTGTAGTTCATTGGCCACAGAAAGGTCTGGCTGAGGTATCTCGGGTTATGTGTAGAGCTGGAGGGATTATGTGTGGAGTGGTTGGAGTCCCCCCTTCCCTAAAGGGCATTGGATGGATTTTTTTGTGACAATCAACTTGAGCCCAGCTTTTATTCCAGATTTGTTTTTATGTGAATTCACGTCCCACGGCGGGATTCAAACACACACTCCCCAGAACGTAAACCTTGGGGGCATCTGCATTAAAGCCTGACATTTCAAGAAGGCAGCTCCCTACTGCCTCCCAGTGGACAGGTCGGCTTTTGGCCAGAACATTAGCTGGAATAACACTGCGCCATCTTAGATGCAGAGGTAGAAAGTGAGGTCTGCAGATGCTGGAGATCAGAGCTGAAAATGTGTTGCTGGAAAAGCGCAGCAGGTCAGGCAGCATCCAAGGAACAGGAGATTCGGCGTTTCGGGCATAAGCCTTTCTTCAGGAAGGGCTTAGATGCAGAGGTACCCAGGTACAACAACAACTTAGGTACAACGTTAGTAAGAGAAATGGGAGTTAAAAAGTTAAGCGTTACTTCATAGAATAGTAGAGAAATAAAGAAATAAAGTCAACATTAATATTAAAGTCTTTCAGAGTTAAAAGTAAGAGAATAAAGGATTAAGGGTTTACAAAATCATGAGGGGCATGGATAGGGTAAATAGGCAAAGTCTTTTCCTTAGGATGGGGAAGTCCAGAACTAGAGGGGATAGGTTTAGGGTGAGAGAGGAAAGATATAAAAGAGACCTAAAGGGCAACTTTTTCACACAGAGGGTGATGCGTGTATGGAATGAGCTGCCAGAGGAAGTGGTGGAGGCTGGTACAATTACAGCATTTAAAAGGTATCTGGATGGGTATATGAATAGGAAGGGTTTGGAGGGATATAGGCCGGGTGCTGGCAGGTGGGACTAGATTGGGTTGGGATACCTGGTTGGCATGGACTGGTTGGACCGAAGGGTCTGTTTCCATGCTGTACATCTCTATGACTCTATTAACAGGTCGGTTCATGTGAGACATTGGAAGATTAATTAAATGGAGAAATAGTGTAAAAGAGAATGGCACTAAGGCATGATGCTCATTCAGACAGTCAGTGCCAGTACAATAGGAAAGGTTAGAGTGGGGTGGAAAAGCACAGCAGGTCGGGCAGCATCCGGGGAGCAGGAAATTCAACCTTTCAGGCAAAAGCCCTTCATCAGGAATGAGGCAGGGAGCCTCTGGAGTGGAGAGATAAATGTCAGTACAGTGCTCTGAAATGGTCTCCTTGTGCAGCACCAACAATTCTGTGATTCCGGTTAGGATCGGGAACGTTCTGCCCTGACAGTGTGGTAGAGGCAGCTTCAATCCCAGAGGGAACCGCAGGTATTTACCAAGTCATCCAAACCAGACACACCGTCTGGGGCCGGCGCCACTCAAAGCGGGCCATTGCCCAGGTTAATACAAATTAATTTGGAAGCCATTCTTTCAGGACAGAGATGAGCAGCACTTTCACTCTGAGGGGTGCGTCTGACTTTAAAACTCTCTGTCTCCATACGTTGTGTGTGTGTGTGTGTGTGTGTGTGTGTGTGTGTGTGTGTGTGTGTGTGTGTGTGTGTGTGTGTGTAAGTGCTTCCTAACATCTCTCCTGAACCGCCAGACCCTAATTCTCAGACTCTGCCCCTAGTTCTGGAATCCCCAAACATTTATCTTCATCGACCCTGTCTCTTCCTGTTAATATCTTGACGATTTTGATCAGATCACCCCTTAACCTTCTGCATTCCAGAGAAAAACACACTCATTCTTTTGGCCGAACTGGTCCTCACCCTTAACAATTTCTCCTTTGAATCCTCTCACTTTCTCCAGACCAAAGGGGTAGCCATGGGCACCCGTATGGGCCCCAGCTATGCCTGTCTCTTTGTTGGCTACGTAGAACAGTTGATCTTCCATAGTTATATCGGCATCACTCCCCACCTCTTCCTCCACTACATTGATGACTGCATTGGCGCCACCTCGTGCTCCCGCGAGGAGGTTGAGCAATTCATCAACTTCACCAACACATTCCACCCTGACCTTAAATTTACCTGGACCATCTCTGACACCTCCCTCCCCTTCCTGGACCTCTCCATCTCCATTAATGACGACCGACTTGACACTGATATTTTTTACAAACCCACCGACTCCCTCAGCTACCTGGATTACACCTCTTCCCACCCTACCTCTTGCAAAAATGCCATCCCGTATTCCCAATTCCTTCGTCTCCACCGTATCTGCTCCCAGGAGGACCAGTTCCACCACAGAACACACCAGATGGCCTCCTTCTTTAGAGACCGCACTTTCCCTTCCCACGTGGTTAAAGATGCTCTCCAATGCATCTCGTCCACATCCCGCACCTCTGCCCTCAGACCCCACCCCTCCAACCGTAACAAGGACAGAACGCCCCTGGTGCTCACCTTCCACCCTACAAACCTTCGCATAAACCAAATCATCCGCCGACATTTCCGCCACCTCCAAAAAGACCCCACCACCAGGAATATATTTACCTCCCCACCCCTTTCCGCCTTCCGCAAAGGCTGTTCCCTCCGTGACTACCTGGTCAGGTCCACGCCTCCCTACAACCCACCCTCCCATCCTGGCACTTTCCCCTGCCATCGCAGGAACTGTAAAACCTGCGCCCACACCTCCTCCCTCACCTCTATCCAAGGCCCTAAAGGAGCCTTCCACATCCATCAAAGTTTTACCTGCACGTCCACTAATATCATTTATTGTATCCGTTGATCTCGATGCGGTCTCCTCTACATTGGGGAGACTGGGCGCCTCCTAGCAGAGCGGTTTAGGGATCATCTCCGGGACACCCGCACCAATCAACCACACCTCCCCGTGGCCCAACATTTCAACTCCCCCTCCCACTCTGCCGAGGACATGGAGGTCCTGAGCCTCCTTCATCGCCGCTCCCTCACCACCAAACGCCTGTAGGAAGAACGCCTCATCTTCCGCCTCGGAACACTTCAACCCCAGGGCATCAATGTGGACTTCAACAGTTTCCTCATTTCCCCTTCCCCCACCTCACCCGAGTTCCAAACTTCCAGCTCAGCACTGTCCCCATGACTTGTCCGGACTTGTCCTACCTGCCTGTCTCCTTTTCCACTATCCACTCCACCCTCTCCTCCCTGACCTATCACCTTCATCCCCTCCCCCACTCACCCATTGTACTCTATGCTACTTTCTCCCCACCCCCACCCTCCTCTAGCTTATCTCTCCACGCTTCAGGCTCACTGCCTTTATTCCTGATGAAGGGCTTTTGCCCGAAACGTCGATTTCGCTGAACTGCTGTGCTCTTCCAGCACCACTGATCCAGAATCTGGTTTCCAGCATCTGCAGTCATTGTTTTTACCTCGCTTTTGTATAATGTCTCCTCATAACTTAACCCTGAAGTCCAGGTATCATTCTTGTAATGATGGTATTGAATGGGGCAGCAGATTCAAGGCTGAATGGCCTACTCCTACTTGTATTTCACATGTTCACAGTCAAAAAAAATCTTCCGGTCCTAATATGTCCTGACGCGGCTCCAAATCAAATTTGGTCTAATTTACATTTACGTGAAACATTTTACTGTATTGAAAGGTGCTATGTTAATGCAACTTCTTATTGTTGTAATCCCACGCTGGGGGGAGGAGGCAGAGGTGTATTTAGGTCTGATTTCCGCCCCATGAGAGATTTGAAATTGAGATTCTTATTGATGTCATGAGCATGTCAGTGAGCCATGAATAATTTAACGTGATGAGCAGTTGCAGTACACTCAGTGGCTGCAGTTTTCCAGGGAAGTCAACTTCCAAATCTTTCAGAACGAGAAGAATCCAGCCCCTCTCAGCTCTCACAACAAGGACCACAAACCAGCCCCCTCCTCCACCCCAAACAAAGCACCAAAGCTCAAATGTTCTTCTGAATTTAGTCACTTGTAAAAATGCACGTTCCATTTCACAGCATCACAGAGTGCCCACAGGAGACCCTTCCACCTGGTGTGTCCATCCTAGCTCTCAGACCGAGCGGTTCGCTCACTGCCTCTCCCCGTAATCCTGCAAACATTCCCTTTACAGGCAGAGGGAGCTCTTGGGGCAGTGTCCCTACCTCTGAGGCAGGAGGACCGGCTTTGAGTGGCGCCGGCTCCAGACGGTGTGTCTGGTTTGGGTGACTCGGTAAATAGCTGCGGTTCCCTCTGGGATTGAAGCTGCCTCTGCCACACTGTCAGGGCAGAACGTTCCCGATCCTAACCGGAATCACAGAATTGTTGGTGCCGCACAAGGAGACCATTTCAGAGCACTGTACTGACATTTATCTCTCCACCCCCGAGGCTCCCTGCCTCATTCCTGATGAAGGGCTTTTACCCGAAAGGTTGAATTTCCTGCTCCCCGGATGCTGCCCGACCTGCTGTGCTTTTCCAGCCCCACTCTAACCTTTCCTATTGTACTGGCACTGACTGTCTGAATGAGCATCATGCCTTAGCGCCATTCTCTTTTACACTATTTCTCCATTTAATTAATCTTCCAATGTCTCACATGAACCGACTTGTTAAACTTTTAACTTGTTCTTTCATTCTCTAAACTCTGAAAGAATTTAATATTGACAATTTCTTTACTTCTCTACTTTTCTATGAAGCAATGCTTAACTTTTTAACTCCTGTTTCTCTTACTAACTTTGTACCTTAGTTGGTTTTGTACCTGGGTATCTTTGACCCTAAGATGGTGCAGTTTTATCCCAGCTAATGTGCTGGGGACCCAGTTTGAATCCTACCATGACAGATGGTGGAATTTGAATTCAATGAAACAAAAATCTGGAATTAAAAGTCAAAATCCTTTCTGGTTTGGAGAGGCTGAACTGGCTGGAGCTGTTTTCCCTGGAGCGTCAGAGGCTCAGGCATGACCTTATAGAGGTTTATAAAATTATGAGGGGCATGGATAGGGTAACTAGACAAGGTCTTTACTCTGGGGTAGGGGAGTACAGAACTAGAGGGCATAGGTTTAGGGTGAGAGGGGAAAGATATAAAAGAGACCTAAGGGGCAACATTTTCACTCAGAGGGTGGTATGTGTGTGGAATGAGCTGCCAGAGGAAGTGGTGGAGGCTGGTATAATTGCAACATTTAAGAGGCATTTGGATGGGTATATGAATAGGAAGGGTTTGGAGGGATATGGGCCGGGTGCTGGCAGGTGGGACTAGATTGGGTTGGAATAGCTGGTCGGCATGGATGAGTTGGACCGAAGGGTCTGTTTCCGTGCTATACATCTCTATGGTTCACTAATGCCTTTAGGGAAGGAAACGGCCATCCTTACCCAGTCTGGCCTGACATGTGACTGCACGCCCACAGCGATGTGATTGGCTCTTAATTACCCTCTGGGCAATTAGGGATAGATAATAATTGCTGCCTGGCCAATGATGCCCTCATCCCATGAATGAATAAATAAAAAATGTATGGCACCATAAACACTTTCTCTGTACTCCTGTACTTAAGGACACATTACAACAGAACCAGCACCCTTCCAGAAAGAGCATTCCAGATCTGAAGCAGTCGCTTTCTCTCTAACCTCACATTTGTTTCTTTTGAAATCAATTCGAATCCACGTCCTCTTGATTTTTTTCGTGTGTGTTGGGGTTTGGGGGGGGGGAGGGTGCTCACTCCCTCTTTGCTATGTCCAGACTCCTCGTGATTCTGATCTTTCTCAGACTTCCTCTCAGCCTTGATTCCACCCTCGGGATGATTGTCTGCGTGGAGTTTGCACATTCTCCCCATGTCTGCGTGGGTCTCTTCTGAGTGCTGCAGTTTCCTCTTGCAGTCCAGAGATGTGCAGATCAGGGTGAATTGGCCATGGGAAATTGCCCATCGTGTCCAGGGATGTGTGGGTTAGGTGCATCGGTCAGAGGGGAAATATATGATAATAAGGTAGGGGAATGGGTCTGGGTGGGTTACTCTTCGGAGGGTTAGTGTGGACGTGTTGGGCCGAAGGGCCTGTTTCCACACTGTAGGGGTTCTATGACTTCTGTCAGGAAGCCAATCCAATCTCCTCCGGTCTGTTCACCGAAGTTCCTTGTCTATACAACCAGCGTCATGAATCTTTTCTGCTGTCATGCTTTCAAGTCCTTGCTAAATATCAGAAGTCTCACAACACCAGGTTACAATCCAACAGGTTTATGTAAAATCGCAACGCTCTGAAAGCTTGTGATTTTAAGTAAACCTGTTGGACTATAACCTGGTGTCGTGTGACTTCTCACCTTGTCTACCCCAGTCCAACATCGGCACGTCCACATCACTCCTAAAACGTGGTGCGCAGAACTGCACCCTAGTAACTCCAGCAGAGCTAAACCAGTCGCTTTCACAGGCTTAATGTCATTTCCCTGCTTTTACAATTCATAGAACATTGGTGGGCGGCACGGTGGCACAGTGGTTAGCACTACTACCTCACACCGCCGGAGATCCGGGTTCAATTCCCACCTCAGGCGACTCTCTGTGTGGAGTTTGCACGTTCTCCCCGTGTCTGCGTGGGTGTCCTCCGGGTGCTCCGGTTTCCTCCCACAGTCCAAAAATCACCAGATTAGGTGAATTGGCCGTGCTAAATTGTCTGTAGTGTTAGGTGAGGGGTAAATGTAGGATTATGGGTCTGGGGTGGTATGCGCTTCGGCGGGTCGGTGTGGACTTGTTGGGCCGAAGGGCCTGTTTCCACACTAAGTAATCTAATCTAGTAGAAAAGTACAACGCAGAACAGGCCCTTTGGCCCACAATGTTGTGCCGAGATTTAATCCTAATGTAAAATATCGTAACTTAACCTACGCACCCCTCAACTCACTGCTATCCATGTGCATGTCCAGCAGTCACTTAAATGTCCCTAATGACTCTGCTACCACTGGGAACGCATTCCATGCATTCACAACCCTGTTCCATGCCCTGATCACAGTGCTGTCTGTTTAATGGCTCACTCTGTTCACACCTCAGTGATTTAAGCACATATAGCCCAAGGTATGTCTGCTCCTGCACCCAGTTTACAGTCATGCACTTTAGTTTGTATCTTTGCTCTCTCTCCCACAATCAATCATTTCACTCTTCTCTGGATTAGAATCATCCAGCACAGAAACAGACCCTTCAGCCCAACCACTCCATGCCAACCGTAATCCCAAACTAAAGTAGTCCCACCTGCCTACTTCTAGCTCAGATCCCTCCAGACCTTTCCCTATTCATATCCTTGTCCAAATGTCTGTTAAACATTGCCACTGTACCCACTGCTTCCTCTGGAAGTACGTTCCACATGCCATCCCCTCTCCCTGTAAAAAAAAATTGCCCCTCAGGTCTTGTTTAAACCTTTCTCCTTAAAAATGTGCGTCCTGGTCTTGAAATCCCCCACCCTAGGGAAAAGACACCTGCCAAACACCTTATCTATACCCCTCATGATTTTATAAACCTCTATAAAGTCCCCCCTCAACCTCTTATACTCCAGTGTAAACAAATCCCAACCGATCCAACTTCTCCTTATAACTCCAACCCCTCGATTTCCAGCAACGTCCTGGTAATTAATTTTCTGAACCCCCTCCAGCTTAATAATCTCCTTCCCACAACTGGGTGACCAGAACTGGACACAGTACTCCAGACAAGGCCTCACCAATGTCCTGTACGACCCCCAGCGTCACATCCTAACTCCTTTACTTAAAAGATCTCAGCAATGAAGGTAAGCGTGCTAAACGCCTTCTTAACCACCCTGTGTTGCAACCTTCAAAGAACTGTGTACCTGAACCTCCCAGTCTCTCTGTTCTCCGACACCACCGACCTAAATGACATTTCACCTGCCACTGCCCATTCGTTCCATCAACCTGTCTCTGTCCATTCTTGATGAAGGGCTTTTGCCTGAAACGTCGATTTCGCTGCACTTTGGATGCTGCCTGAACTGCTGTGCTCTTCCAGCACCACTGATCCAGAATCTGTCCCTCTGTGGTTCCACCCCACCCTCCTCTCCATTCACAATGTCTCCAAGTTCTGCATCATCTGCAAGTTTTGACATTGTGCTCTTTTCCCCAAAGTCTAGATCATTTCTACGTTTTGAGCAGCGTAAAGGTTCTGATACCACATTCCCTTTCCCATTCCAAAAACATTTCCAGTCATTATGACCCTCTTTTTCTCTGTCACTCAGCTAACTTTGTGTCCAAGTTTGTAAACGTCCCTTTATTCCATTTTGCTGACAAGTCTGTTGTAGAGCGCTGTATCAAATGCCTTCTGGAAGTCCGTGCACACCACTTCAACGGTGTTACCCTCCTTGATCTCCCTGCTACCCCGACAAAGAAAACTTCAGCAAGATTCTTGACCTAGCTACCAGATACCATTGAAAACATGCATCACCGTTTGGTAAGGCAACAGTTCTGCCCAGGACTGCAGGAATCCACAGAGAGTCAGTCCAACATGGAAACCAGCCTCCGTTCCACTGACTCCGTCTGTACTTCCCACTGCCTCGGGAAAGTGACCTACATCATCAAAGAGACCCCTCCCGCCCCAGTTGTACTCTCTTCCACCCCCTTCCATTGGGCGTAAGTTATAAAAGTTTGTGTACATGTACAAACAGATTCAAGAACAGCTTCTTCCCTGTTGTTTTGAACCGACCTCTTTAATGTTAATTCTGATCTTTCTCTGCGCTTTCTCCGTGACTATAACACTGTATTCTTCACTGAAAACAACAAATGCTGGAGATCACAGCGAGTCAGGCAGCATCCATGGAGACAGAACAAGCTATTATCTCAAGCACTGTGTACTGCACTCTGTCCTTCTAGCCTGGTGCACTCTGTATGGGTCCATCTGTCTGTAAAAGCACACTAAACAACACTTTTCACTGTACCTTGGTACAAATGACAACAATAAATCGATCAGTTAAACACACCTTGTCCTTCACCAATCCATGTTGGCTTTCCTTAAATAACGAGGAGAAAGTGAGGTCTGCAGCTGCTGGAGATCAGAGCTGAAAATGTGTTGCTGGAAAAGCGCAGCAGGTCAGGCAGCATCCAAGAAACAGGAAATTCGACGTTTCGGGCATAAGCCCTTCATCAGGAATGAGGAAAGTGTGTCCAGCAGGCTAAGATAAAAGGTAGGGAGGAGGGACTTGGGGGAAGGGCGATGGAGATGTGATAGGTGGAAGGAGGTCAAGGTGAGGGTGATAGGCCGGAGTGGGGTGGGGGCGGAGAGGTCAGTAAGAAGATTGCAGGTTAGGAAGGCGGTGCTGAGTTCGAGGGATTTGAGACAAGGTGGGGGGAGGGGAAATGAGGAAACTGGAGAAATCTGAGTTCATCCCTTGTGGTTGGAGGGTTCCCAGGCGGAAGATGAGGCGCTCCTCCTCCAACCTTAAATAACCAAGATCTAGCAAAAATGATTCCCGTCCCAAATGATTGTTTCATCCAGCTTCCCAGTAGCTATAGTTGCTGGGTCAATCTTTGCGTGTCTTTTTGAACATTTGGAATTCTTCACTTTCTGGCACCATCCGATTCTAAAGAAAACTACAGGAGAATTGTGTCAAACATCCTCACACTGTCTTTCCACCCTTGTCATCCTTATCCAATCTGGTCCCAGTGCTTTATCAACTCTTAACTTTAGACAGTCCATCCAAAATCATTTCCTGATCAAATGTAAATCCTTCAAGCATCTGAAACACCACCACCCCCTCCCCCTGTTCCACCATGACCTACAGATAAAGACAGATGCAAAACATTCATTTACTACCCCAGCCAGGCTCCCCCACCCCCATGTTTAAATCCTGATATTAATTTCTAATTGGCCTGGCTACTCCTTCCACTATGTCCATTCCCTTTTATCTTAAATGCCAGCCCATTTTAATGCTGTCTTTGCTTTTTCTCTTGTTTGATTAGATTACTTACAGTGTGGAAACCCTTCAGCCCAATGAGCCCACACTGACCCTCCGAAGCGCAACCCACCCAGACCCATTCCCCTACATTTACCCCCTTCACCTAACATTACAGGCAATTTAGCACGGCCAATCCGCCCTAACCTGTACATCTTTGGATTGTGGGAGGAAACTGGTGCAAACTCCACACAGACAGTCAACCAAGGTTGGAATCGAACCAGGTCCCTGGTGCTGTGAGGCAGCAGTGCTAACCACTGAGCCACAGTGCTGCCGAGGCTGTTACTGAGACTGAAAGGTTTGCGGTTAAAAGGGAAGCCTGAACTCAGATTTCTCCAGTTTCCTCATTTCCCCTCCCCCCACCTTGTCTCAGTCGGTTCCCTCAACTCAGCACCGCCCTCCTAACCTGCAATCTTCTTCCTGACCTCTCCGCCCCCACCCCACTCCGGCCTATCACCCTCACCTTGACCTTCTTCCACCTATCACATCTCCATCACCCCTCCCCCAAGTCCCTCCTCCCTACCTTTTATCTTAGCCTGTCTGGCACCCTCTCCGCATTCCTGATGAAGGGCTTATGCCCGAAACGTCGAATTTCCTATTCCTTGGATGCTGCCTAACCTGCTGTGCTTTAACCAGCAACACATTTTCAGTTGAGGCTGAATAGGCACTGACTGAATAACCCAGCCTCAACCGCTCCCTGCAGTAAAGAATTCCACAGATTCACTCCCCTCAGATAAGAAATTCACCCTCATCTCTGTCTTAGATGGGCGACCTCATGTGTTGAGATTCTGTCCTCTGGTCCGCAGGGGAAAACAAGACCTCTCCATGTCTATCCTGTCAAGTTGCCTAAGAATCTGGTGCTCACCTTCCACCCTACCAACCTTCGCATAAACCAAATCATCCGCCGACATTTCCGCCACCTCCAAAAAGACCCCACCAGCAGAGATATATTTCCTTCCCCACCCCTTTCCGCCTTCCGCAAAGACCGTTCCCTCCGTGACTACCTGGTCAGGTCCACGCACCCCCCTACAACTCACCCTCCCATCCTGGCACCTTCCCCTGCCACCGCAGGAACTGCAAAACCTGAGCCCACACCTCCTCCCTCACCTCTATCCAAGGCCCTAAAGGAGCGTTCCACATCCATCAAAGTTTTACCTGCACATCCACTAATATCGTTTATTGAATCCGTTGCTCCCGATGCGGTCTCCTCTACATTGGAGAGACTGGGTGCCTCCTAGCAGAGCGCTTTAGGGATCATCTCCAGGACACCCGCACCAATCAACCACACCGCCCCGTGGGCCAACATTTCAACTCCCCCTCCCACTCTGCTGAGGACATGGAGGTCCTGGGCCTCCTTCACCGCCGCTCCCTCACCACCAGACGCCTGGAGGAAGAACGCCTCATCTTCCGCCTCGGAACACTTCAACCCCAGGGCATCAATGTGGACTTCAACAGCTTCCTCATTTCCCCTTCCCCCACCTCATCCTAGTTCCAAACTTCCAGCTCAGCACTGTCCCCATGACTTGTCCGGACTTGTCCTACCTGCCTAGCTCCTTTTCCACCTATCCACTCCACCCTCTCCTCCCTGACCTATCACCTTCATCCCCTCCCCCACTCACCCATTGTACTCTATGCTACTTTCTCCCCACCCCCACCCTCCTCTAGCTTATCTCTCCACGCTTCAGGCTCACTGCCTTTATTCCTGATGAAGGGCTTTTGTCCAAAACGTCGATTTCGCTGCTCGTTGGATGCTGCCTGACCTGCTGTGCTCTTCCAGCACCACTGATCCAGAATGTGGTTTCCAGCGTCTGCAGTCATTGTTGTTACCTAAGAATCTTATTTGTTTCCGTCAGATTACCTCTCAATCTTATATATTCCAGACCCAATTTGTTTAACCTTCTCCCGTTTCTCTCTGGGCTGTATCCCCAGCTATCATTTACTCCTTCTCCTCTCCCCCCACCCTATCTTCGGCACATAAGCTAACACTGTCCGAGCTACAAATTGCTGTTTTGAGTAAGGGTCACTGGACCCCAAATATTAACCCTCTCTTCATACATTCTGCTCTCCTTCCTATCGGAGGGATGTTGTAAACTTGAAAAGGGTTCAGAAAAGATTTACAAGGATGTTGCCAGGGTTGGAGGATCTGAGCTACAGGGAGGGGCTGAACAGGCTGGGGCTGTTTTCCCTGGAGCATCGGAGGCTGAGGGGTGACCTCATAGAGGTTTATAAAATCACGAGGGGCATGGATAGGGTGAATAGACAAAGTCCCTTCCCTGGGCTGGGGGAGTTGAGAGCTAGAGGGCATAGGTTTAGGGTGAGAGGGGAAAAAGTTAAAAGGGACCTGAGGGGCAATTTTTTCATGCAAAGGGTGCTACAGAGGATGTGGTGGGGGCTGGTACAATTGTAACATTTAAAAAGCATTTGGATGGGTATATGAACAGGAAGGGTTTGGAGGGATATGGGCCGGGTGCTGGCAGGTGGGATTAGATTAGGTTAGGATATCTGGTCGGCATGGATGAGTTGGGCCGAAGGGTCTGTTTCCGTGCTGTACACCTCTATGCGACGCTGCCAGACCTGCTGAGCTTTTTCCAGCCATTTCTGTTTCTATTTTTGATTTCGAGCATCCCCCTTTCTCTTCAGTTTCTCTTCTCAACCGACCCCCCCCACCGACATCAGGAAAGTAGATGGCGTGGTCATTGCCGCGTTGCTCTTTATGGGATCTTGCTGTGTACAAATCATCTCAGCGCCTCTCTACGGTGATTGTCCCTCCCTTTCCTTCCTTTTTGCTGACCCCAACCTGGGGTCACAAGGATATCGTTTCAATGTGCATTACATCCTCGAAACACGTACCTGACAAATGTCTGTGTGGCCTGAATCTATCGAGCATTGAGACTGGGAGCCTGTTCCAAACCCTTGAATTTCATCCCGGACAGATCAGCCTGTGTGAGATACAGGCGCAAATGGGGACCCTTGGCTCAGGACCACGTAGCAGATGGGTTGGAGCTAGGGGGCAGGATGTGACCACAGTCTGGTTCAGCTCAGCGGCACTGACAACTTGTTTTCCTTTTGTCTGCTTCACCCTGGAACAGTTTCAAAGGGAAGCAGGATTATTTCCAGCCCCAGCTGTCTAGAAAATCTTATCTGAGCCAAAAACGCAATCATTTCTGAGGTAGCTGATTGCACGTCCCCTTAAAACTGCCCCTAGTCAGGATGCAATTAAAAAAAAGCATCCCCAGTTTTTAATGGGAGCAGTTAGCAGCCACAACTTTACAAATTGAGGGAAGGTTACAGCAGTTGAATAGAGGGGACAGTCTGGGTATATCTGCCTGTTACACTCTCCAATATTACAGCAAAGGACATTACAGTACAGAACCAGACCCTTCGGCCCTCCAATCCTGTGCCAACATATTTTGCCCTTCCATCCTAAAACTGTCTTCACATACAGGATCCCTATCCACCCAATCCTTTCCTGTCCACGTATAGTCCAGGTGTTTCTTCAATGCTGCTATTGTGGCAGCTTCCACCATCTCCTCTGGCGGTGTGTTCCAAGTATTCACCATCCTTTGTGTGAAAAACCCTGCCTCACACATCTCCCCCCGCCCCATACCTTGAACCTGTGTCCCTGAGTAATTGACCCCTCCACCCTGGGGAGAAAGCCTCATGCTGTCCATGCCATTCACAATCTTATAACCTTCTGTCAGGTCGCACCCTGCTGAAACTCCAGTGAAAACAAACACAGTCTATCCAACCTTCCTTCTTAGCTATATTTATTAAGTAGCGTTTACAGCACAGGCCATTTGGCCCATCAGTTCTGTGCTGGTCTTCCTGCAGTACATGAGCCTTCTCTAACCCTTAGTGGGCGGCACGGCGGCACAGTGGTTAGCACTGCTGTCTCACAGCGTCTGAGACCCAGGTTCAATTCCCACCTCAGGCGACTGACTGTGTGGAGTTTGCACGTTCTCCCTGTGTCTGCGTGGGTTTCCTCCGGGTGCTCCAGTTTCCTCCCACAGTCCAAAGATGTGCGGGTCAGGTGAATTGGCCAGGATAAATTGCCCGTAGTGTTAGGTAAGGGGTAAATGTATGGGTGGGTTGCGCTTTGGTGGGTCAGTGTGGACTTGTTGGGCCGAAGGGCCTGTTTCCACACTGTAATCTAATCTAGTAATCTAACCAGCACTCCTCCTCCTCCCATTCTTCTATTCCTTCTCCCTCACGTTTATCCACTTTCCCACACCCCGCTCCCTTCAATATATTGACTCTATTCACCTCCGCCTCTCCCTATAGGCCTGACATTCCTACTTGCTGCCATAAGATGTTTTTCCTGAATTCCCAATAGGATTTGTTTAGTTTTGCTCTGCAGGAAGTATTGACCATTAACACCAAGGCTTGTTGCCGATGTACCTGTTGAACTGAACTCTGTACTGCTGCAGCCAAACTGATTGTCCTTGCTACTTACAATTCATTCTCGCTCGCTGAGTCAGCATTTATTGCCCTAATTACCCAGAAGGCTGTTAAATGTCAACCCCATTGCTGTGGGTCTGGAGTCACGTATAGACCAGGCCAGGTGACAGTGGCAATTTCCTTCCCTAAAAGACACCAGATGTGTGGGGTGGGTTTAAACTGATGTGGGTTTTGACAGAGCCGTGAGGCAGCAGTGCTAAATCTTCAAGGATCTTCCAACTCAGTGCAGCTTTAACCTTGACTTTGAGATCCTGAACACTTTAACCCTCAGTCGGTTGGTATTCTGCTTTCTAGGTTTCAGCAATCTCCCTGTCATTCTAGATGAATTTCTGGAGGATGTGGGGGATAGTGAGGAGCCATCTAGAGGACGGGCTATTTCAGATCTAGTATTATGCAATGAAAGAGGGTGAACCAGAAGCAATGCATTTAAAACGATCAGGCAAAGAGTTGAGGAGAAATGAGATTTTGAATTGAAAACAACAAACGCTGAAGGTCACAGTTTAGTCCTCGGAACATTAGCTTGCTCCCTCTCCACAGATGCTGCCTGACCTGCTGTGATCTCCAGCATTTGTTGTTTTCAGACTCTGGCATCTGCAATAATTTGCTCCAAAATTGTTAATCCACCCTCTTTCATTGCATAATACTAGATCTGAAATAGCCCGTCCTCTAGATGGCTCCTCACTATCCCCCACATCCTCCAGAAATTCATCTAGAATGACAGGGAGATTGCTCAAACCTAGAAAGCAGAATACCAACCGACTGAGGGTGAAAGTGTTCAGGATCTCAAAGTCAAGGTTAAAGCTGCACTGAGTTGGAAGATCCTTGAAAATTTGGACAACCTACAGTACCTCAGCGGTTAGCACCGCTGCCTCACAGCACCAGGGTCCCAGGTTCAATTCCACCTTCGGGTGACTGTCTGTGTGTGGAGTTTGCACATTCTCCCTGTGTCTGTGTGGGTTTCCTCCGGGTGCTCTGGTTTCCTCCCACAGTCCAAAGATGTACAGGTCAGGGTGGATTGGCCGTGCTAAATTGTCCTGTTGTGCCCAGGGGTGTGCAGATTAGTGTGGATTGGCTGTGCTAAATTGTCCTGTAGTGCCCAGGGGTGTGCAGGTTAGTGTGGATTGGCTGTGCTAAATTGTCCTGTAGTGCCCAGGGACGTGCAGGTTAGTGTGGATTGGCTGTGCTAAATACTCCATAGAGTCCAGGGACACGCAAGCTGTGTAGGGTTAGATAGGGTAAGGGGATGGGTCTGGGTGGGACGCTGTTGGGAGGGTTGTGGTGACTTGTTGGGCTGAGTGGCCTGTTTCCACACAGTGGGGATTCTGTTCTATAAACGCAGGAAAAGTTCCACCAGGAAAAGCCTCTGCAAGATAGTCCGAATGAAGTGGTTAGATAAGGTGCTGAGCAGATGTAGACTCACTAATTACACAGACCCAGCTCCAGCGGGTGGGATCTTTTGACCAGGTTCTGCTCCCCATCCCTCCCAGAATGATTACTCAATGCAGACTGGTGACAAGAGACTGCAGGGGGGGGGGAAGGGAGGGGGGGGGGCAGTGGGAATACTTTGGGTCTCTTGTCAAGGCATCACGTAGACTTGGACATTCCCGTCTCCTGAGTAACACGGAGCAGGTTGGTTCAGGAAGACAGCGGGGGACTCCGTTGGGAACCATGTCCGAGAGGAAGCGAGAGTTACCAACCTCCGAGCAGCCCGCCTACCCCAAGCCAGCAAGGGTGTCCCACCCTCCCACAGCATCCAGGCAGCCGTGTGTCAGAACCCATCGGAATATCACCCTCCATCCCGGGCCTAAGAGGAGGTCAGTGGCATCCAATTCCAACTTTGAGAAAGCAATCCGACAGAGTTTGTACGGGATTGGTTTGTGCAGGAGGCTGGGATAGAAAGCGGGGCAAAATTCCTCTCAAGAGCCAGGACAGATGTGATGGGCCGATTGGCTTCCAGGCAGCAGAATCGGGTCGTGAAGCATATCAGCCAAGAGCGAATGGTGGAACAGACTCAATGGGCCGAATGGCCTAATAATCATAGAGTCCCTACAGTGTGGAAGTAGGCCATTTGGCCCATTAAGTCCACGCCCATCCTGGAAAGAGTATCCCAACCCCCAGCCCATAACCCTGCATTTCCCACGGCTAGCCCAACTAACCTGCACATCCCTGGACAATTTCCCATGGCCAACCTGCCCTAACACACACATCCCTGGACACTATGGGTAATTTCCCATTGGCTAACCCACACATGCCTGGACACTATGGGACAATTTCTCATGGCCAACCCACATATTCCTGGACAATATGGATAATTTCCCATGGCTAATCCACCCTAACCCACACATCCCCGGACACTATGGGACAATTTCCCATGGCAAACCCACCCTAACTTGCACATCTCTGGACAATATGGATAATTTCCCATGGCCAATCCAACCTAACCCACACATCCCTGGACATTATGGGTAATTTCCCATGGCCAATCCATCCTAACCCACACATCCCTGGACATTATGGGTAATTTCCCATGGCCAATCCACCCTAACCCACACATCCCTGGACACTATGGATAATTTCCCATGGCCAATCCATCCTAACCCACACATCCCTGGACACTATGGATAATTTCCCATGGCCAATCCATCCTAACCCACACATCCCTGGACACTATGGATAATTTCCCATGGCTAATCCACCCTAACCCACACATCCCTGAACACTATGGATAATTTCCCATGGCCAATCCATCCTAACCCACACATTCCTGGACACTATGGATAATTTCCCATGGCCAATCCACCCTAACCCACACATCCTGGACACTATGAGTAATTTCCCATTAGCCAATCCACCCTAACCCACACATCCCTGGACAATATGGGTAATGTCCCATTGGCCAATCCACCCTAACTTGCACATCCCTGGACACTATGGATAATTTCCCATGGCCAATCCATCCTAACCCACACATCCCTGGACACTATGGATAATTTCCCATGGCCAATCCACCCTAACCACACATCCCTGGACACTATGGGTAATTTCCCATGGCCAATCCATACTAACCCACACATCCTGGACACTATGGGTAATTTCCCATTAGCCAACCCACCCTAACTTGCACATCCCTGGACACTATGGGTAATTTCCCATAGGGCCAATCCATCCAAACCTGCACATCTTCGGACTGTGGGAGGAAACAGGAGCACTCAGAGAAAACCCACACAGACGCAGGGAGAACGTGCAAACTCCACACAGACAGTCACCCGAGGGCGGAGTTGAACCTGGGTCGCTGGCGCTGTGAGGCAGCAGTGCCACCCTCTCGGGCACTGAAAGAAGGTTGATAACATGAATGAATGAGTTGGATTTGGAGATGTCGGGGTGCACAAAGTTTAAAAAAAATCACACAACACCAGGTTACATTCCAACAGGTTTAATTGGAAGCACTAGCTTTTGGACAACTACCTGATGAAGGAGCAGCGCTGTGAAAGCTAGTGCTTCCAATTAAACCTGTTGGACTATAACCTGGTGTTGTGTGATTTTTAACTTTAAGTGAATGAGAGTTGTGTTGGCAGGGTGGAGAGCAGCCAATTTGTTCTTGAATAGAGACAAAACATTACTGAAGGTACTGGAATTCAAAGTAGATTGGCAGGAGGCTGGGAGAATACAGCAAGCCAGGCAGTATCAGGAGGGAGAGGGACACAGCAAGGCAGGCAGTATCAGGAGGGAGAGGGACACAGCAAGGCAGGCAGCATCAGGAGGGAGAGGGACACAGCAAGGCAGGCAACATCAGGAGGGAGAGGGACACAGCAAGGCAGGCAGTATCAGGAGGTAGAGGACACAGCAAGGCAGGCAGCATCAGGAGGGAGAGGGACACAGCAAGGCAGGCAGCATCAGAAGGGAGAGGGACACAGCAAGGCAGGCAGCATCAGGAGGGAGAGGGACACAGCAAGGCAGGCAGTATCAGGAGGGAGAGGGACACAGCAAGGCAGGCAGCATCAGGAGGGAGAGGGACACAGCAAGGCAGGCAGTATCAGGAGGGAGAGGGAACAGAGCAAGGCAGGCAGTATCAGGAGGGAGAGGGAACAGAGCAAGGCAGGCAGTATCAGGAGGGAGAGGGACACAGCAAGGCAGGCAGTATCAGGAGGGAGAGGGAACAGAGCAAGGCAGGCAGTATCAGGAGGGAGAGGGACACAGCAAGGCAGGCAGTATCAGGAGGGAGAGGGACACAGCAAGGCAGGCAGCATCAGGAGGGAGAGGGACACAGCAAGGCAGGCAGTATCAGGAGGGAGAGGAACACAGCAAGGCAGGCAGCATCAGGAGGGAGAGGGAACAGAGCAAGGCAGGCAGTATCAGGAGGGAGAGGAACACAGCAAGGCAGGCAGTATCAGGAGGGAGGGGGAAACAGCAAGGCAGGCAGTGTCAGGAGGGGGAGGGACACAGCAAGGCAGGCAGTATCAGGAGGGGGAGGGACACAGCAAGGCAGGCAGCATCAGGAGGGAGAGGGACACAGCAAGGCAGGCAGTAGCAGGGGGGAGAGGGACACAGCAAGGCAGGCAGTATCAGGAGGGAGAGGGACACAGCAAGGCAGGCAGTAGCAGGGGGGAGAGGGAACACAGCAAGGCAGGCAGTATCAGGAGGGAGAGGGACACAGCAAGGCAGGCAGCATCAGGAGGGAGAGGGAACACAGCAAGGCAGGCAGCATCAGGAGGGAGAGGGACACAGCAAGGCAGGCAGTATCAGGGAGGTGCTTGAAGGCCTGGAGAAGGGTTGTACCTGAAACATCAACTTCCCCACCTCCTGATGTGTCCTCTTACTGAATGACAGCACAGACGATCAGGGGCCGAATGGCCTCTTCCTTGCTGCTTGCAACGTATGATTGACGTTGGAGGTGACCAGTGGAGGGCTGGGACGGTCCTTACATTTTAATGAGAGGGTAGACCAATGGGGAAGGAGGCGGAGGCGGGAGGTGGATTCAGGATCGGAGACTGGCGCCTGCGCTGCATTGTAACTTGTGCGGGTTCTGGGAGCGAGTGTGGTGGCCTGGGGAAGGATATACTGGAGACAGAGATACAGCAAGGGGGAAACATTACAGCCTCAGCACGGGAAAGGAAAAGATCTGGATCCTGGCTGGGGAGGGGGAAGGATATAACACCCCCTCCCACCCACCCACCTCGGTACAACACAGCCAGCTTCAGCGACCCTTGTGGATATTTACAGGAGGGGCTGGAGCAGGGATCAACAGTCTCCTGAACGCACCAGTAAGTCTGAGCTATACATCTGTACGAGAAAGGGGTAGGGGAAAGGGGAGGGGGGGAGGGAGAGATCGGGGAAGGGGATAGGGGGAGGGAGGGAGAGGGGAGAGGGAGAACCCGCGCTGCGCTTTCATTGTGAAATTGACAAAAAAGGCTGTTGGATCGCGGCTGAAACTGACGCTGCACAGCCGCCGCCGCCGCCAGTGTGTCTGTCTGTCTCTGTATCTATCTGTCTCTATCCATCTGTATGCATGCGTGTGTCCATCTGTCTCTCTGTATGTGTGTATGTCTATTTCTCTCTGTATCTCTGTGTGTGTGTCTATCTGTGTCTCTCTATCGGTGTGTATGTCTATTTCTCTCTGTATCTGTGTGTGTGTGTGGTTGTGTCTATCTGTGTGTGTCTATCTGTGTCTCTCTATCTATCGGTGTGTATGTCTTTCTCACTGTGTGTGTCTGCGTGTGGCTGTCTCTATCTGTGTCTCTCTGTATCTGTGAAAATGTCTATTTCTCTCTGTGCCTGTGTGTAGCTGTATCTATCTGTGTGTGTGTGTGTCCGTCTCTGTGTATCTATCTATCTGTGTGTGTGTGTGTGAGTGTATCTCTCTGTATCTGTGTGTGCGTGCATGTGGCTGTGTCTGTATGTATATATCTGTATCTGTGTGTGTGTGTGTGTCCGTCTCTGTGTATTGGTCTGTGTGTGACTGTGTCTATCTGTGTCTACGTGTCTCTGTATCTATCTCTGAGTGTCTGTGCGTGTGTCTGTGTCGATCTGTGTGTGTGTCTGTGTCGATCTGTGTGTGTCTATCTGTGTCTTTTGCTGGGATTTCTATCTAAAATCCACCCCCCCCCCCCCACACACTCACACACACCTCACCACAACACAAGCAGTTGGTCTCTCACTGTGTGTGTGATGCAGCGATTTTATTTTGGTTGTTGTGGGGGGAGAGGCTGAAGGGTTTGGGGTGGTCGTCTCAAATACACTCGGCAGTCTGTGTGTGAAAATGAGAGATTCAAAACTCTCTCTGGTTTGACCCCTCCCGTTCTAGATGTCACCCTCCCCCCACAAAAGCCCCACTCAGGGGGAAAATTGATCTGTTTCTGAAATGGATCGATCGGGAGAAGGCTGTCCATTAATGAAGGAGTGATAAAAGTTGTCTGTAGCTCTCCCCCACCCCCATTAATAATATTGAAAAGCCAACTCCAGTTACCAATACTGAAATGTACAGCGTATTTCGGGAAATTGAATTTGCAGATTGCAAGAACTGGCCATGCAGAAAGGTATTTCCTTTCACATCTCAGAATTTGATACGTATTTTTTAAAAAAGAAGCGAGTTAGTAACAACTTAGAGACTTCATTTTCTAAAATATATGAATGCAATTAGACTGGGAAGATATTTTAGTCTCCACCCCTCAAGCTGTTTAATATTCCCACTGGAAATTGACAGGGAGTGGCTGGCCGGAGGTATTCTCTCTCTCCCTCCCTCCCTCTGTGTGTGTGAGAGAGGGATTGCTAGTGTTTACTGAGCCTGGAACTTACAGTCTTCAATTCACACACAAATCTCCCAGCCTACTGGGGGAAACATGC